>NC_088713.1:33557775-33916275 GCF_963576615.1 Watersipora subatra
AAACATATAAAATGCTCACTTGCTACAGGATAAAAGGAGCTTTTAAAAAATGTTATCAATTTGCCAACCGATGTCTATCACAGTTAGCCGTATTGCCAATGTCTGTCAGGGCGGTCTCTCTTTCATGAAGAGCAAACAAAACATAAGAAATTCAGCTGTTGAATAAAGTATCACAATTCTCAAGTCCACTATTAAATATGGTGTTACAACTCCTAAAAACTACATTAATAAATACAGTGTCGCTACTCCTACATTTTAAATACCATCACACAGTGTCGCAACTTCCAAAACGTCAACAGTTTCTTTCTAGTCTACCTTGGATTATGCTGAAGATTATGCTAAAAGTCTGATCAGACCTTTGAACACTATCTATAAAAGAGGTCTGAGCTGAGCTTATGGGAATATCTAGGAGATAGCATCTAACTAAACACAGTATATCTGCTTGACGCAGTTTTCATTTCATTCTAAATTTGAAGACATTGTTTTATTTTATTTCTATATCTCTACTAGCTGAATGCCCCGTGTTGCATGAGTAATAAAAAGGTTTTTGTTCAGAAAACTTACTTTTAATCAAGATATTCAACATCAACAGGAAAACCATAACCGAAAAACAAAGGTTTGTTAATTTCTGTCCACTATTTACCATTTCTGTTTACTGTGTTTATTTCTGTGTAATTCACAGAAATGTGTATTGGTTGCAGAGCCTACCAAAGATCTATACTGATTGCAATAGTCTTGCTGGCTATATAAGTTTACACATTTTTTCTTTACTCAAGGGCATGCATTTCTCTTTTGGTATGGCTTCACGGATTTTTCTTCTGATATGGCTTTACGCATAACACTAGCGGCAGTGTTCAACGTGAAGCCATGAAAGATTGGCATGTATTCGAATGATATACATGTAGATGATATAGCATGATATAGCCAGTTGGACAGTGTAGTGTACTGGATGTCCGCAGAACTAGAGGTTGTGTGTTCAAATCCAGATCGCAGAAAGTATCTTATTCTTAAAATGTTATCGCTATAGCTGGACAGATAGAAGTACGAACAGATTGACAAACATTGAGATTAATACATATATGTATATATATAGTACAGCATTCTTCTATATATATATTTCTCAAATTCTATGTCGTATATCTGTCTGTCATTCCGGCTATAGCTATTATTAAAATAGCGTAGCTGGGCAACAATTGCCATTGTCATTGCCTACCGGCATTAGAAGCTTACTAACTAGCTTAGTGGAATTTTCCATTGGCAATGTGCCAGGCCACTTGGCAATGGCCTGCCATTTGCTAGAGAGTTGTCTGCCAGCAAGTGGTAGGCAAATCTCATCACTTTTCATTTTTATAAGCTGATTTTTTAATACCCGGGCAACGCCGGGAGGCACAGCAATGCCACTTAGTACTACCCTGGCACATTGCCAATGGAAAATTTGAGTAAGCTTACTAATGAGAGCTATTCGTCTCCATGACATTACGCAATCGCCCCGAGTAGGACCCAAAACCATTGGGTATTTGCCCCCATACAGCGATATATATCTGCTAGCAAACGTATCGTTCTCTGTGGCCTAAATAGTATGGTGTCAGACTGGTACATGGGAGGTACATTCAAGATCAAATCTTCTTCCCTACGGATTGTTTATTCTAAGACTAATTATAGCTATAGCTGGACATACCGAAAACAGAGGGTAAATTTCGAGAGATATATATTTATACTAGCTATACTACCCGGCGTTGTCCGGGTAATAAAAGTCTTCGGTAGAAAATATATATTCATTTAACATACCGTATACAATATTTACCATTCTAACTCTTAAACTTTATTTAATGAAAGATTATTTGTTCAAATGAATCAAGTGAAAAACAAAAAAACTAAAAATTTTGAAACTTATCCAAACAACATGCACAACTTTTGAAGCTCATATCATGAAAAAATGTTGAAATAAATTAGGAGGAAAAATGCAACTGTAAAGGTGTTTAAATGTAAATGTGAAGTCATTAGAAAGTAATTGCTATATATAGTCTGTTTATCTATGATTACAATAAAAATTACGATTATATTACTTAGTATACGATTATATGATTTTAGTTCGTTTCAGTGTTGGCATCATAAGGTGAAAATATCATATAGACATAGAGTGGTATAAAAACCCATAGTAATTATCTAATGTAACCACTGCCTGTAAACAATCAGCGAAATCATCATTAAAAAATAGTAATAAAGCAATATGTTAACCTTAGTAACTATAGTTACCTACAATAACTTGAGTGCATTTTGTGGTTATGATCTGCAATAAAATGCAAAATTACAATGTACTACGTGCAGAGTTCTTACCTTCAATACAGATGTGTAAGATAAACACTGAATCTAACTTATAGGAAATTAGCTTACTAAAAACATACTTGTAAGAAATTTCCGTTTGCTTTTTATTAAACTTGTAGCTAAAACTTTATAACTGCTTGCGAACCCATTTTTCCATAACGTAAGATGCTGAACTGAGATATAATTGCCAAATTTTAATTTTGAAAAAAATTATTCTTGATATATTTTTGCGGAAAACAAATTGGCCCTAGTACAGCAAAACCGAAAAAAACATCGTGTTTCATAGTAAATAGTTTCATAGTTTTAATTAACACGTCATTTAGAAGGAAATGCAAATTAATGCGCGATTATCAGGATTAAGGGAACGTAGTATGACTGAGAAAAGGTCTTTGGAGCAGCTAAAATAAATTAGGAGAGCAAATAAAAGTAGATGTGAAACAAATAGCATGTATGTGAACTACAAAACAGATGATTTTTTAATGATAATACAGTTAATACAAACTGAGAAAACCCAATAAAAATTGTTATTTCGTAGTAATCAGTACAACAAAAGCCGAAATTTAATTTCGAGATAATCTATTGTTGGTATTGTTTTACTGAAAACAAATTAGCTCTAGTACAGCCAAGACGAAAAAGCACTGCGTTTTATAGAGCTAGAAAAGTTAATGAAGTTTCAATTCATTTTGTGTGTGAAAAGGAAAAATGATGTATACGTTATGTAGTAAGAGCAATGATTTGTAAAAGCTTTCATGGTCTCGTGGTTCTGGAACTGGATTGCAAAACTGCAGTCAAAAGCTTGGTGAATTCAAGTACAACAGAATGTGGAATTTTAATTCCAAAATTTTAATAGCTATAGCTTAAAAAATATATATTTAGATTCATCATATTTAGATTTTGTTGCATAAAAGCTCATTGATATGTTTGCAGGCAAAACTAAATTTTTATGTGCAATAGAGAAGGAATTACAAGCGCCGATCCATTGTAAAGGTACGGCCACATGCGCCGATTTTTTCGTTAGTTCTGACCGAAATCACGAAAGGAATGAAAAACCTAAAATTATTCGGCAGAAATCTACTGAACTTTCAGAGCTGTACATGCTGAACTTTCAGAGCTGTACATGCTGTACTTTCAGAGCTGTACATGCTGTACTTTCAGAGCTGTACATGCTGTACTTTCAGAGCTGTACATGCTGTACTTTCAGAGCTGTACATGCTGTACTTTCAGAGCTGTACATGCTGTACTTTCAGAGCTGTACATGCTGTACTTTCAGAGCTGTACATGCACACCGAAATCGTCGACCAAACAGTTAATTGGCTAAACAAAATTAATTAGTAGCGCACGCGATTTTAGCAGCTTTCGCAGGTATAGAAACACGCATTATGACACACAATAAAAATAGCAATTCAACAACATAGTACATATGAAGTAACTGCCTAGATTGCGCTATTGTTGGTTATTTCTCGTTCAAACATATGGCTCTAAATCGTTTTTTAGCAGTTCCGTTGTAGGAAGAGTTGCCATATCTAGCGCAATAAAGTCAGCTGCATCGTATTTACTATGCCAAATTGTGTTAGTACTTTTCTTGTGTGTCCCATTATTTGCCTCGGACTATATAAATCTTGAAAACTGCTAGAATCATGCTCCTTAATAAGTTTTTTAGCCAATTAAAAGCATTTCGCCGACGATTTTGGTGTGCATGCGCAGCTCTGATAATTTTGATAACTTCAGCCGAATAATTCTGTGTTTTTTATTCATTTTATGATTACGTTTAGAACCAACGAAAAAATTGGCACGTGTGGCTGCACCAATGATAACTAATGACATTTTGGGTTCATAAAGATCAAAGATCGTCAAAGTGGTGGTCAAATGGGGGTGGCGTTCAATTAAAGGTTTTACAGTAAGTTTTTATAGGGTGTAAATGTTAAACAACCATTACAGGAGAGAAAATTAAAAATCAAGAGAAAACAAATTCAAGAACAAAAGTAGAAACATGGCTTGTAATCAGAATATGATGATCACCAAATGCAAAGCACTACAACGAATAACGATGGTGAGCTGTAACTGTTGACTGGTTTCATTTAGTAACTAGCAAAATTGTGAGGCAAATTTCATTTAAAGCGATCACTTGTAGATCAGTTGTAAATTATTGCTAGTACCCTGACAGTCTAGTCCCTCTAGTGTCACGTGAGAGATCGTCAGGCGCAATTGTATAATTATGTCTGACGATTTAAAAATACAATTATTACACACACACACAACTACTCTAGAAATAAATTCTAGAAAATCAATTAGTGAAGTTCTTAGAGACTCAGACTGTCAGCCAAAACTTCTGGATTCAAATTCTGCTAGAAGCGCTAAGCGTGAACTCCGATGAATGAACAGATGAAAACGACTTTTATTATGGTAAAGAATGCTTGATACCTACCGTGTGCTCTCCAATAAAGTAAACAGACGTCTTACCCAATGAAACTGCTCTTGTGGTCTTAGAACTAAAATATCTGCCTAGACCAAGATCCCCAAGTTTGACAATGCCTTGAGCGGTGATGAACACATTAGCAGGCTTAATATCTATAAATAGCGAGAGACAGTCTATAAATAGCATACAGAAACCACTGGTTTACTTGCAACAAAATTCACATTACAGTTATTTGGTATCAAAAGATTCACCACGTCTTACTCTGCTGTGTTGTAGGTGCAAAATATTTGAAAATATGATTACAAGCTCTTACAAGCTCAAAAACGAACAGTTAATCGCCGCCATCACGAAACTGATGTAGATTAGAACCTCTTTCCAAAACTGCTCAAATGGGACATAGATGAACGAGATGATTTCTGTTTACACTTTCATGCAACCTCATTCGTCGAAATATTTTCGCAAATGTACTTCACGCATTCAATAAAACCATGTCTATTGTTCTTACGCATCTATTTCATCGTCATTGTAATGCTGTCACTTTCAGCACTGATATCTTATAACCTACTGTGAAAACTCGTTTAATTTTTTAACCTTAGCTCGAAGGAGTACATATCATTGTCTGATAAACATGAGGAGCCTGTTGGTCACCTCTGATAATCGAAAAATGCTGCAGAAATTATTCTCGCTGTTTGGCAGGACGTATGGGTCGCATGATCAGATTACGACTAGACAATTAGACCAAGCCGAAAGAAAACTGTAACATAGCGAGCATCTATATTTAATACGGGGTCTTCGGTAAAACCCGAAGTGTTTGTCATAAACTAGTGCTACGATAAGTTTTATATTGAGCTTTGTATTGGCCTTTCAATTCACGCGAGAACATCCCTTGTCGAAACAATAACCAAATGGATTAACTACGTCAGAAAAATACACTGATTCCGATCTACAGCGGTTTCGTCATGACGGCGATTAACTGTTCGTTTTTGAGCTTTTAAGAGCTTGTAATCACATTTCCACATATTTGGCACCTACAACACAGCAGAGTAAAACATGGTGAATCTTTTGATACCAAATAACTGTAATGTGAAGTTCGTTGCAAATCAACCTTTAACCATTTCAGTCATACAAGCCTCTGTGGAGGCTTGGAGTTGTCTGCACACAGTCCTCCTAGCCTCTGTAGAGGCTTTAGTGTAACTCTATTTGGCATAGACTAATTTCAGCCTTTGTCCAATCCAAATGAAGTCTTAGAGTAGCCAACCAATAAGAAGAGATGCTAAGCTTCCCTTATTGGCTAATATTGAACCAAGTTACAATGAAAGTTTTCTGAGTAAAGGCCAATGAAAATATACGGAAGGAAACTCACAACTACGCGGCTATTTTTGATTGTTGAAAGTTGTAACATTTTGAAGTGCTGGCTTATTTATGGATTTTTCTAGTGATTTTGAGTATGATTCAGATGATTTTGTGGACAATGCTACTGGAGCTCATCCTAGAACAAGGGACATTGTTTTTGATGCTGATACTGGTGATGATGACTCACAATTAGGTGCTGATTTCGACTCGGATTCAGATTTTGATCAGCTGGACTCAAATTCTACTAGTACTGTTACTACTAGTAGACCTACTAGTACAACTGATACTGGAGCTGCTAGTACTAGTACTGCTACCAACATTCCTACTGGAGCCTCTGGTGATGACGGTAGTTCAGGAAATCTGGCAGCACCAGGTTATCTGGGATTCATCCTGTCTGACTTGGATAATACCCCAACACCCACGTTCGACTGGCAGCCTACTGAGAAAGTAATGTGCAGCCCTAACTTTGACCCAGCCCTAACTTTGACTTTGAGGACTTGACCACAGTGAAAAACTCTGCCGCAGTAGTACTGAAACTAGTTCAAAGTTACTGGGGTCGAGGCTACCATGTAGTTACTGATCGCTACTACACGTCACCTTATCTTCTCCACTGGCTACGTGAGCTTCAGATGTCTGGTACTGGTACATGTATGACCAACCGAAAGGAGTACCCGAAACAGCTAATAGCCACCAAAGCGGAAGCTCGGAGGTTGGAGCAAGGGGATTCTAAGTGGCTCCAGTGTGCGAAAACAGGAATTGTAGCAACCCGCTGGAATGACAAGAAACCGATCTACTTCCTGTCAAACTATGTCAGAGCTGAGCTGTCTGAGCCACCAACTGTAATCCGTAGAAATAAGAAAGGTGAGAAGCTGACAGTGAAGGCCACACCATCCGTCATCGTATACAATCAGATGATGGGTGGTGTGGACCTCAATGATAAAATGGCAAGACTCGATCGCTCTCGAAAGTCATATAAGTGGTACGCGCGAATCGACCGCAAATGCTTTCACTGGTCCCTGTACAACGCTTATGTGCTCTATAATCATGGCCAGGAAAAGCCGATGGAATTCAGAGACTTTGTCCTGCAGATACTGACGACATGGATAGGTGAAAAGTCATTCTCTCGACAGTCAACTAGGACAAACACACCAGCTGCCACTCCCAACAATCCGGAGATACGTCTAGACATGAGCAAACTACACTGTCCCGAGTGGCCTACTGATGGGTCAAAAGATCACCGCAGTGCAGTCTGCCAGAAAAAGTACCTGATATAATCGCAGCAAAATCCAGAGAAGGCTTACAAAGACTTACAACACAAATCAGTCAAGAGTTCAATTCGGTGTGAAACCTGCAACGTGTACTTGTGCATCAAACGCGGTTCAGACTGCTGGAAAGCGTACCATATCAGAGTTCAGTATTGGAAGTGAAAATCTCGAACATTTCCTCTTTTTTTGCAACTTCGTCAATCCTCTGTTATGTTTTCAGTCATGTCATAATAATAAAAATAATGTCTTTGAAATCATGTACCATTGTGTTTTTGTCAAATTTTTATATTCACCAAGTTTGACATTCTATACATTCTTCAGTAATTGAGCTACAATTTTGCTACTTATACCATTAGAAAGCCCAAAGATTTCTGATTTGAATGAATATAGGTGTTCTTATAAGAAAAGTTACTCCCAGATGGTCTAAATGACAATATTGTAAAATGAGACATAAACCTTCACTCTAACAATGAGAATGGAGAATAATTAGATAATTGCTTAATGGCTTGGGGACTGAAATGGTTAATGAGACTTGGCAGAAAGTGTTGACAGTGAACATAACGGCTAATGAAGATGGGAGTAAGTCAACACGAATTATCTGAAAGCATGAGCAGAATATGACATTTGGAGGGTATATATATATATATATATATATATATATATATATATATATATATATATAGATATATATATATATATATATAGATATATATATATAGATATATATATATATATCATTAAAACAGACTATAACTTTAGATAAAACACTTTATTACTATTAGTTTCATGCTTGGTAAAAGCAATCTTCAGATAAAGTGTTGGCACCAGCTCGTCAGTGCCTGCCAGCAAGTTTCTACTGTCCAACTTTAAAACCTAATGCTTCTATGAATCCATAATCTTCCAGCTATGAAGTTTTAGTAATTTTAATAGTTCTGGCTGTATATAAGTAACAAAAACGGGTGCCAACACTTCATCTGAAGATTGCTCTTACCAAGCATGAAACTAATAGTAAAAAAGGGTTTTATCTAAGGTATTAGTCCGCTTTATTGATTTAACTTGCTCTAATTTTATCATTGAGCACTCTGCCCGGATCTTGCGCTTTTACTTATGGATATATATATATATTATGTAAAGAATAGTTCCTACAGTGAAATGAAGCCAGCCTAATGGTCTAGAACCTCTGACCTGCAAACAACAGATTCGGGTTCCATTCCCTATAAAAGACCACCCATGGTGACGACCCATGGTGACAAGAATGACTTCCAACCTTCAATTGCTCTCTGCAACTGGTCTTCAATCATGGAAGTTCCCTAGCTACTAGACTCAGACATGTCCGGTCAAGATCACAGAGAGATTGTTTGTGGAACACTGGCTCTCAAAAACACCAGCAGCCTCTGCTTACAGTGAGCTAAGAAGACATCCTACTCAATCTTCAGGGAATTGCTCTCCCATGGCTCTTATGTACGTGTCTAACTGTGAAAGTATGATTCCTGGAAATAAGTGCTTTCAAACATCAATTGATTTTCCAGTTCAGTTGAAAACAGACGTTTCTGCTGTGACCACACAAAAAATCTGTCAAATGTTGGAAACAAATTTAGGAGTTAAATAAACCGCATAAAAAGCAATTATAAAACAATAAATTAATTTGCTTGTATGAGTGAAAACGACGTAATTGAAAGTGTTTAGCAAAACAGTTATAGATGTTCGTGGAGATATAGAGGTTCGTGGAGATATAGAGGTTCGTTGAGTTATAGATGTTCGTGGAGTTATAGATGTTCGTGGAGTTATAGATGTTCGTGGAGTTATAGATGTTTATGGAGTTATAGATGTTTATGGAGTTATAGATGTTTATGGAGTTATAGATGTTTATGGAGTTATAGATGTTTATGGAGTTATAGATGTTTATGGAGTTATGGATGTTTATGGAGTTATGGATGTTTATGGAGTTATGGATGTTTATGGAGTTATAGATGTTTATGGAGTTACAGATGTTTATGGAGTTATAGATGTTTATGGAGTTATGGATGTTCATGGAGTTATGGATGTTCATGGAGTTATGGATGCTCATGGAGTTATAGATGTTCGTGGAGTTATAGATGTTCGTGGAGTTATAGATGTTTATGGAGTTATAGATGTTTATGGAGTTATAGATGTTTATGGAGTTATGGATGTTTATGGAGTTATGGATGTTTATGGAGTTATAGATGTTTATGGAGTTATGGATGTTTATGGAGTTATGGATGTTTATGGAGTTATGGATGTTTATGGAGTTATGGATGTTCATGGAGTTATGGATGTTTATGGAGTTATGGATGTTTATGGAGTTATGGATGTTTATGGAGTTATGGATGTTTATGGAGTTATGGATGTTTATGGAGTTATGGATGTTCATGGAGTTATAGATGTTCGTGGAGTTATAGATGTTCGTGGAGTTATAGATGTTTATGGAGTTATGGATGTTTATGGAGTTATGGATGTTTATGGAGTTATGGATGTTCATGGAGTTATGGATGTTTATGGAGTTATGGATGTTTATGGAGTTATGGATGTTTATGGAGTTATGGATGTTCATGGAGTTATAGATGTTCATGGAGTTATAGATGTTTATGGAGTTATGGATGTTTATGGAGTTATGGATGTTTATGGAGTTATGGATGTTTATGGAGTTATGGATGTTTATGGAGTTATGGATGTTTATGGAGTTATGGATGTTTATGGAGTTATGGATGTTTATGGAGTTATGGATGTTTATGGAGTTATGGATGTTCGTGGAGTTATGGATGTTTATGGAGTTATAGATGTTTATGGAGTTATGGATGTTTATGGAGTTATGGATGTTTATGGAGTTATGGATGTTTATGGAGTTATGGATGTTTATGGAGTTATGGATGTTTATGGAGTTATGGATGTTTATGGAGTTATGGATGTTTATGGAGTTATGGATGTTTATGGAGTTATAGATGTTTATGGAGTTATGGATGTTTATGGAGTTATAGATGTTCGTGGAGTTATAGATGTTTATGGAGTTATGGATGTTTATGGAGTTATGGATGTTTATGGAGTTATGGATGTTCATGGAGTTATGGATGTTTATGGAGTTATGGATGTTTATGGAGTTATAGATGTTTATGGAGTTATGGATGTTTATGGAGTTATGGATGTTTATGGAGTTATGGATGTTTATGGAGTTATGGATGTTTATGGAGTTATGGATGTTTATGGAGTTATAGATGTTTATGGAGTTATAGATGTTTATGGAGTTATGGATGTTTATGGAGTTATGGATGTTTATGGAGTTATAGATGTTTATGGAGTTATGGATGTTTATGGAGTTATGGATGTTTATGGAGTTATGGATGTTTATGGAGTTATGGATGTTTATGGAGTTATGGATGTTCATGGAGTTATAGATGTTTATGGAGTTATGGATGTTCATGGAGTTATGGATGTTTATGGAGTTATGGATGTTTATGGAGTTATGGATGTTTATGGAGTTATGGATGTTTATGGAGTTATAGATGTTCGTGGAGTTATAGATGTTTATGGAGTTATGGATGTTCATGGAGTTATGGATGTTTATGGAGTTATGGATGTTTATGGAGTTATGGATGTTTATGGAGTTATAGATGTTTATGGAGTTATGGATGTTTATGGAGTTATAGATGTTTATGGAGTTATGGATGTTTATGGAGTTATAGATGTTCGTGGAGTTATAGATGTTTATGGAGTTATGGATGTTTATGGAGTTATGGATGTTTATGGAGTTATGGATGTTCATGGAGTTATGGATGTTTATGGAGTTATGGATGTTTATGGAGTTATGGATGTTTATGGAGTTATAGATGTTCTTGGAGTTATGGATGTTTATGGAGTTATGGATGTTTATGGAGTTATGGATGTTCATGGAGTTATAGATGTTTATGGAGTTATGGATGTTTATGGAGTTATGGATGTTTATGGAGTTATAGATGTTCGTGGAGTTATAGATGTTTATGGAGTTATGGATGTTTATGGAGTTATGGATGTTCATGGAGTTATAGATGTTCATGGAGTTATGGATGTTTATGGAGTTATAGATGTTCATGGAGTTATAGATGTTCATGGAGTTATAGATGTTTATGGAGTTATGGATGTTTATGGAGTTATAGATGTTTATGGAGTTATAGATGTTCGTGGAGTTATGGATGTTTATGGAGTTATAGATGTTTATGGAGTTATAGATGTTCGTGGAGTTATGGATGTTTATGGAGTTATAGATGTTCGTGGAGTTATGGATGTTTATGGAGTTATGGATGTTTATGGAGTTATGGATGTTTATGGAGTTATGGATGTTTATGGAGTTATGGATGTTTATGGAGTTATAGATGTTTATGGAGTTATAGATGTTTATGGAGTTATAGATGTTCATGGAGTTATAGATGTTTATGGAGTTATGGATGTTTATGGAGTTATAGATGTTTATGGAGTTATAGATGTTCATGGAGTTATAGATGTTTATGGAGTTATGGATGTTTATGGAGTTATGGATGTTTATGGAGTTATGGATGTTTATGGAGTTATGGATGTTTATGGAGTTATGGATGTTTATGGAGTTATGGATGTTCATGGAGTTATGGATGTTTATGGAGTTATAGATGTTTATGGAGTTATAGATGTTTATGGAGTTATGGATGTTTATGGAGTTATGGATGTTTATGGAGTTATGGATGTTTATGGAGTTATGGATGTTTATGGAGTTATAGATGTTTATGGAGTTATAGATGTTTATGGAGTTATAGATGTTTATGGAGTTATGGATGTTTATGGAGTTATGGATGTTTATGGAGTTATGGATGTTTATGGAGTTATGGATGTTTATGGAGTTATGGATGTTTATGGAGTTATAGATGTTTATGGAGTTATAGATGTTTATGGAGTTATAGATGTTCATGGAGTTATAGATGTTTATGGAGTTATGGATGTTTATGGAGTTATAGATGTTTATGGAGTTATAGATGTTTATGGAGTTATGGATGTTTATGGAGTTATGGATGTTTATGGAGTTATGGATGTTTATGGAGTTATAGATGTTTATGGAGTTATAGATGTTTATGGAGTTATAGATGTTCATGGAGTTATAGATGTTTATGGAGTTATGGATGTTTATGGAGTTATAGATGTTTATGGAGTTATAGATGTTCATGGAGTTATAGATGTTTATGGAGTTATGGATGTTTATGGAGTTATGGATGTTTATGGAGTTATGGATGTTTATGGAGTTATGGATGTTTATGGAGTTATAGATGTTTATGGAGTTATGGATGTTTATGGAGTTATAGATGTTTATGGAGTTATAGATGTTTATGGAGTTATGGATGTTTATGGAGTTATGGATGTTTATGGAGTTATGGATGTTTATGGAGTTATGGATGTTTATGGAGTTATGGATGTTTATGGAGTTATGGATGTTTATGGAGTTATAGATGTTTATGGAGTTATAGATGTTTATGGAGTTATGGATGTTTATGGAGTTATGGATGTTTATGGAGTTATGGATGTTTATGGAGTTATGGATGTTTATGGAGTTATGGATGTTTATGGAGTTATAGATGTTTATGGAGTTATAGATGTTTATGGAGTTATAGATGTTCATGGAGTTATAGATGTTTATGGAGTTATGGATGTTTATGGAGTTATAGATGTTTATGGAGTTATAGATGTTCATGGAGTTATAGATGTTTATGGAGTTATGGATGTTTATGGAGTTATGGATGTTTATGGAGTTATGGATGTTTATGGAGTTATGGATGTTTATGGAGTTATGGATGTTTATGGAGTTATGGATGTTTATGGAGTTATAGATGTTCTTGGAGTTATGGATGTTTATGGAGTTATGGATGTTTATGGAGTTATGGATGTTCATGGAGTTATAGATGTTTATGGAGTTATGGATGTTTATGGAGTTATGGATGTTTATGGAGTTATAGATGTTCGTGGAGTTATAGATGTTTATGGAGTTATGGATGTTTATGGAGTTATGGATGTTCATGGAGTTATAGATGTTCATGGAGTTATGGATGTTTATGGAGTTATAGATGTTCATGGAGTTATAGATGTTCATGGAGTTATAGATGTTTATGGAGTTATGGATGTTTATGGAGTTATAGATGTTTATGGAGTTATAGATGTTCGTGGAGTTATGGATGTTTATGGAGTTATAGATGTTTATGGAGTTATAGATGTTCGTGGAGTTATGGATGTTTATGGAGTTATAGATGTTCGTGGAGTTATGGATGTTTATGGAGTTATGGATGTTTATGGAGTTATGGATGTTTATGGAGTTATGGATGTTTATGGAGTTATGGATGTTTATGGAGTTATAGATGTTTATGGAGTTATAGATGTTTATGGAGTTATAGATGTTCATGGAGTTATAGATGTTTATGGAGTTATGGATGTTTATGGAGTTATATATGTTTATGGAGTTATAGATGTTCATGGAGTTATAGATGTTTATGGAGTTATGGATGTTTATGGAGTTATGGATGTTTATGGAGTTATGGATGTTTATGGAGTTATGGATGTTTATGGAGTTATGGATGTTTATGGAGTTATGGATGTTCATGGAGTTATGGATGTTTATGGAGTTATAGATGTTTATGGAGTTATGGATGTTTATGGAGTTATGGATGTTTATGGAGTTATAGATGTTTATGGAGTTATAGATGTTTATGGAGTTATAGATGTTCATGGAGTTATAGATGTTTATGGAGTTATGGATGTTTATGGAGTTATAGATGTTTATGGAGTTATAGATGTTCATGGAGTTATAGATGTTTATGGAGTTATGGATGTTTATGGAGTTATGGATGTTCATGGAGTTATGGATGTTTATGGAGTTATGGATGTTTATGGAGTTACGGATGTTTATGGAGTTATGGATGTTTATGGAGTTATGGATGTTTATGGAGTTATGGATGTTTATGGAGTTATGGATGTTTATGGAGTTATAGATGTTTATGGAGTTATAGATGTTCATGGAGTTATAGATGTTTATGGAGTTATGGATGTTTATGGAGTTATAGATGTTTATGGAGTTATAGATGTTCATGGAGTTATGGATGTTTATGGAGTTATAGATGTTTATGGAGTTATGGATGTTTATGGAGTTATAGATGTTCATGGAGTTATGGATGTTTATGGAGTTATAGATGTTCATGGAGTTATAGATGTTTATGGAGTTATGGATGTTTATGGAGTTATGGATGTTTATGGAGTTATGGATGTTTATGGAGTTATGGATGTTCTTGGAGTTATGGATGTTCATGGAGTTATAGATGTTTATGGAGTTATGGATGTTTATGGAGTTATGGATGTTTATGGAGTTATGGATGTTCATGGAGTTATGGATGTTTATGGAGTTATGGATGTTTATGGAGTTATAGATGTTTATGGAGTTATGGATGTTTATGGAGTTATGGATGTTCTTGGAGTTATGGATGCTCATGGAGTTATAGATGTTTATGGAGTTATGGATGTTTATGGAGTTATGGATGTTTATGGAGTTATGGATGTTTATGGAGTTATGGATGTTTATGGAGTTATAGATGTTTATGGAGTTATAGATGTTTATGGAGTTATAGATGTTCATGGAGTTATAGATGTTTATGGAGTTATGGATGTTTATGGAGTTATAGATGTTTATGGAGTTATGGATGTTTATGGAGTTATAGATGTTCATGGAGTTATAGATGTTTATGGAGTTATGGATGTTTATGGAGTTATGGATGTTTATGGAGTTATGGATGTTTATGGAGTTATGGATGTTTATGGAGTTATGGATGTTTATGGAGTTATAGATGTTTATGGAGTTATGGATGTTTATGGAGTTATGGATGTTTATGGAGTTATGGATGTTTATGGAGTTATGGATGTTTATGGAGTTATGGATGTTTATGGAGTTATGGATGTTTATGGAGTTATAGATGTTTATGGAGTTATAGATGTTCATGGAGTTATAGATGTTTATGGAGTTATGGATGTTTATGGAGTTATAGATGTTTATGGAGTTATGGATGTTCATGGAGTTATAGATGTTCATGGAGTTATGGATGTTCATGGAGTTATAGATGTTCATGGAGTTATAGATGTTTATGGAGTTATGGATGTTTATGGAGTTATAGATGTTTATGGAGTTATAGATGTTCATGGAGTTATAGATGTTTATGGAGTTATGGATGTTTATGGAGTTATGGATGTTTATGGAGTTATGGATGTTTATGGAGTTATGGATGTTTATGGAGTTATGGATGTTTATGGAGTTATGGATGTTTATGGAGTTATAGATGTTTATGGAGTTATAGATGTTCATGGAGTTATAGATGTTCGTGGAGTTATAGATGTTTATGGAGTTATGGATGTTTATGGAGTTATGGATGTTTATGGAGTTATGGATGTTCATGGAGTTATGGATGTTTATGGAGTTATGGATGTTTATGGAGTTATGGATGTTTATGGAGTTATGGATGTTCATGGAGTTATAGATGTTCATGGAGTTATAGATGTTTATGGAGTTATGGATGTTTATGGAGTTATGGATGTTTATGGAGTTATGGATGTTCATGGAGTTATAGATGTTCATGGAGTTATAGATGTTTATGGAGTTATGGATGTTTATGGAGTTATAGATGTTTATGGAGTTATAGATGTTCATGGAGTTATAGATGTTTATGGAGTTATGGATGTTTATGGAGTTATAGATGTTTATGGAGTTATGGATGTTCATGGAGTTATAGATGTTCATGGAGTTATGGATGTTCATGGAGTTATAGATGTTCATGGAGTTATAGATGTTTATGGAGTTATGGATGTTTATGGAGTTATGGATGTTTATGGAGTTATGGATGTTTATGGAGTTATGGATGTTTATGGAGTTATGGATGTTTATGGAGTTATGGATGTTTATGGAGTTATGGATGTTTATGGAGTTATGGATGTTTATGGAGTTACAGATGCTTATGGATGTTTATGGAGTTATGGATGTTTATGGAGTTATGGATGTTTATGGAGTTATGGATGTTCATGGAGTTATGGATGTTTATGGAGTTATGGATGTTCATGGAGTTATAGATGTTCATGGAGTTATAGATGTTTATGGAGTTATGGATGTTTATGGAGTTATGGATGTTTATGGAGTTATGGATGTTTATGGAGTTATGGATGTTTATGGAGTTATGGATGTTTATGGAGTTATAGATGTTTATGGAGTTATGGATGTTTATGGAGTTATGGATGTTTATGGAGTTATGGATGTTTATGGAGTTATAGATGTTTATGGAGTTATGGATGTTTATGGAGTTATAGATGTTCATGGAGTTATGGATGTTTATGGAATTATGGATGTTTATGGAGCTATAGATGTTTATGGAGTTATGGATGTTCATGGAGTTATAGATGTTCATGGAGTTATAGATGTTTATGGAGTTATGGATGTTTATGGAGTTATGGATGTTTATGGAGTTATGGATGTTTATGGAGTTATGGATGTTTATGGAGTTATAGATGTTCGTGGAGTTATAGATGTTTATGGAGTTATGGATGTTCATGGAGTTATAGATGTTTATGGAGTTATGGATGTTTATGGAGTTATGGATGTTTATGGAGTTATGGATGTTTATGGAGTTATGGATGTTTATGGAGTTATGGATGTTTATGGAGTTATGGATGTTTATGGAGTTATGGATGTTTATGGAGTTATGGATGTTTATGGAGTTACAGATGCTTATGGATGTTTATGGAGTTATGGATGTTTATGGAGTTATGGATGTTTATGGAGTTATGGATGTTCATGGAGTTATGGATGTTTATGGAGTTATGGATGTTCATGGAGTTATAGATGTTCATGGAGTTATAGATGTTTATGGAGTTATGGATGTTTATGGAGTTATGGATGTTTATGGAGTTATGGATGTTTATGGAGTTATGGATGTTTATGGAGTTATGGATGTTTATGGAGTTATAGATGTTTATGGAGTTATGGATGTTTATGGAGTTATGGATGTTTATGGAGTTATAGATGTTTATGGAGTTATAGATGTTCATGGAGTTATGGATGTTTATGGAGTTATGGATGTTTATGGAGTTATGGATGTTTATGGAGTTATGGATGTTTATGGAGTTATAGATGTTTATGGAGTTATGGATGTTTATGGAGTTATAGATGTTTATGGAGTTATGGATGTTTATGGAGTTATGGATGTTTATGGAGTTATGGATGTTTATGGAGTTATAGATGTTCATGGAGTTATGGATGTTTATGGAGTTATGGATGTTTATGGAGTTATGGATGTTTATGGAGTTATGGATGTTTATGGAGTTATAGATGTTTATGGAGTTATGGATGTTTATGGAGTTATGGATGTTTATGGAGTTATAGATGTTTATGGAGTTATAGATGTTCATGGAGTTATGGATGTTTATGGAGTTATGGATGTTTATGGAGTTATGGATGTTTATGGAGTTATGGATGTTTATGGAGTTATGGATGTTTATGGAGTTATGGATGTTTATGGAGTTATGGATGTTTATGGAGTTATGGATGTTTATGGAGTTATGGATGTTCATGGAGTTATGGATGTTTATGGAGTTATGGATGTTCATGGAGTTATAGATGTTTATGGAGTTATGGATGTTTATGGAGTTATAGATGTTTATGGAGTTATAGATGTTTATGGAGTTATGGATGTTTATGGAGTTATGGATGTTTATGGAGTTATGGATGTTTATGGAGTTATGGATGTTTATGGAGTTATGGATGTTCATGGAGTTATAGATGTTCATGGAGTTATAGATGTTTATGGAGTTATGGATGTTTATGGAGTTATGGATGTTTATGGAGTTATGGATGTTTATGGAGTTATGGATGTTTATGGAGTTATGGATGTTTATGGAGTTATGGATGTTTATGGAGTTATGGATGTTTATGGAGTTATGGATGTTTATGGAGTTATGGATGTTTATGGAGTTATGGATGTTTATGGAGTTATGGATGTTCATGGAGTTATGGATGTTTATGGAGTTATGGATGTTTATGGAGTTATAGATGTTCATGGAGTTATAGATGTTTATGGAGTTATGGATGTTTATGGAGTTATGGATGTTTATGGAGTTATGGATGTTTATGGAGTTACAGATGCTTATGGAGTTATGGATGTTTATGGAGTTATGGATGTTTATGGAGTTATGGATGTTCATGGAGTTATGGACGTTTATGGAGTTATGGATGTTTATGGAGTTATGGATGTTTATGGAGTTACAGATGCTTATGGAGTTATGGATGTTTATGGAGTTATGGATGTTTATGGAGTTATGGATGTTCATGGAGTTATGGATGTTTATGGAGTTATGGATGTTTATGGAGTTATAGATGTTCATGGAGTTATAGATGTTTATGGAGTTATGGATGTTTATGGAGTTATGGATGTTTATGGAGTTATGGATGTTTATGGAGTTACAGATGCTTATGGAGTTATGGATGTTTATGGAGTTATGGATGTTTATGGAGTTATAGATGTTTATGGAGTTATGGATGTTTATGGAGTTATAGATGTTCATGGAGTTATAGATGTTTATGGAGTTATGGATGTTTATGGAGTTATGGATGTTTATGGAGTTATGGATGTTTATGGAGTTACAGATGCTTATGGAGTTATGGATGTTTATGGAGTTATAGATGTTTATGGAGTTATAGATGTTTATGGAGTTATAGATGTTTATGGAGTTATGGATGTTTATGGAGTTATGGATGTTTATGGAGTTATGGATGTTTATGGAGTTATGGATGTTTATGGAGTTATGGATGTTTATGGAGTTATGGATGTTTATGGAGTTATGGATGTTTATGGAGTTATGGATGTTTATGGAGTTATAGATGTTTATGGAGTTATGGATGTTTATGGAGTTATGGATGTTCTTGGAGTTATGGATGCTCATGGAGTTATAGATGTTTATGGAGTTATGGATGTTTATGGAGTTATGGATGTTTATGGAGTTATGGATGTTTATGGAGTTATAGATGTTTATGGAGTTATAGATGTTTATGGAGTTATAGATGTTCATGGAGTTATAGATGTTTATGGAGTTATGGATGTTTATGGAGTTATAGATGTTTATGGAGTTATGGATGTTTATGGAGTTATAGATGTTCATGGAGTTATAGATGTTTATGGAGTTATGGATGTTTATGGAGTTATGGATGTTTATGGAGTTATGGATGTTTATGGAGTTATGGATGTTTATGGAGTTATGGATGTTTATGGAGTTATAGATGTTTATGGAGTTATAGATGTTTATGGAGTTATAGATGTTTATGGAGTTATAGATGCTTATGGAGTTATGGATGTTCATGGAGTTATGGATGTTTATGGAGTTATGGATGTTTATGGAGTTATGGATGTTTATGGAGTTATGGATGTTTATGGAGTTATGGATGTTTATGGAGTTATGGATGTTTATGGAGTTATAGATGTTTATGGAGTTATAGATGTTCATGGAGTTATAGATGTTTATGGAGTTATGGATGTTTATGGAGTTATAGATGTTTATGGAGTTATGGATGTTCATGGAGTTATAGATGTTCATGGAGTTATGGATGTTCATGGAGTTATAGATGTTCATGGAGTTATAGATGTTTATGGAGTTATGGATGTTTATGGAGTTATAGATGTTTATGGAGTTATAGATGTTCATGGAGTTATAGATGTTTATGGAGTTATGGATGTTTATGGAGTTATGGATGTTTATGGAGTTATGGATGTTTATGGAGTTATGGATGTTTATGGAGTTATGGATGTTTATGGAGTTATGGATGTTTATGGAGTTATGGATGTTTATGGAGTTATAGATGTTTATGGAGTTATAGATGTTCATGGAGTTATAGATGTTCGTGGAGTTATAGATGTTTATGGAGTTATGGATGTTTATGGAGTTATGGATGTTTATGGAGTTATGGATGTTCATGGAGTTATGGATGTTTATGGAGTTATGGATGTTTATGGAGTTATGGATGTTTATGGAGTTATGGATGTTCATGGAGTTATAGATGTTCATGGAGTTATAGATGTTTATGGAGTTATGGATGTTTATGGAGTTATGGATGTTTATGGAGTTATGGATGTTCATGGAGTTATAGATGTTCATGGAGTTATAGATGTTTATGGAGTTATGGATGTTTATGGAGTTATAGATGTTTATGGAGTTATAGATGTTCATGGAGTTATAGATGTTTATGGAGTTATGGATGTTTATGGAGTTATAGATGTTTATGGAGTTATGGATGTTCATGGAGTTATAGATGTTCATGGAGTTATGGATGTTCATGGAGTTATAGATGTTCATGGAGTTATAGATGTTTATGGAGTTATGGATGTTTATGGAGTTATGGATGTTTATGGAGTTATGGATGTTTATGGAGTTATGGATGTTTATGGAGTTATGGATGTTTATGGAGTTATGGATGTTTATGGAGTTATGGATGTTCATGGAGTTATGGATGTTTATGGAGTTATGGATGTTTATGGAGTTATGGATGTTTATGGAGTTATGGATGTTCATGGAGTTATAGATGTTCATGGAGTTATAGATGTTTATGGAGTTATGGATGTTTATGGAGTTATGGATGTTTATGGAGTTATGGATGTTCATGGAGTTATAGATGTTCATGGAGTTATAGATGTTTATGGAGTTATGGATGTTTATGGAGTTATAGATGTTTATGGAGTTATGGATGTTTATGGAGTTATAGATGTTTATGGAGTTATGGATGTTTATGGAGTTATAGATGTTTATGGAGTTATAGATGTTTATGGAGTTATGGATGTTCATGGAGTTATGGATGTTTATGGAGTTATGGATGTTCATGGAGTTATAGATGTTCATGGAGTTATAGATGTTTATGGAGTTATGGATGTTTATGGAGTTATAGATGTTTATGGAGTTATGGATGTTTATGGAGTTATAGATGTTTATGGAGTTATAGATGTTTATGGAGTTATGGATGTTCATGGAGTTATGGATGTTTATGGAGTTATGGATGTTCATGGAGTTATAGATGTTCATGGAGTTATAGATGTTTATGGAGTTATGGATGTTTATGGAGTTATGGATGTTTATGGAGTTATGGATGTTTATGGAGTTATGGATGTTCATGGAGTTATGGATGTTTATGGAGTTATGGATGTTCATGGAGTTATAGATGTTCATGGAGTTATAGATGTTTATGGAGTTATGGATGTTCATGGAGTTATGGATGTTTATGGAGTTATGGATGTTTATGGAGTTATGGATGTTCATGGAGTTATGGATGTTTATGGAGTTATGGATGTTTATGGAGTTATGGATGTTTATGGAGTTATGGATGTTTATGGAGTTATGGATGTTTATGGAGTTATGGATGTTCATGGAGTTATGGATGTTTATGGAGTTATGGATGTTCATGGAGTTATAGATGTTCATGGAGTTATGGATGTTTATGGAGTTATGGATGTTCATGGAGTTATAGATGTTCATGGAGTTATGGATGTTTATGGAGTTATGGATGTTCATGGAGTTATGGATGTTCATGGAGTTATGGATGTTTATGGAGTTATGGATGTTTATGGAGTTATGGATGTTCATGGAGTTATAGATGTTCATGGAGTTATGGATGTTTATGGAGTTATGGATGTTTATGGAGTTATGGATGTTTATGGAGTTATGGATGTTTATGGAGTTATGGATGTTCATGGAGTTATGGATGTTTATGGAGTTATGGATGTTCATGGAGTTATAGATGTTCATGGAGTTATGGATGTTTATGGAGTTATGGATGTTCATGGAGTTATGGATGTTCATGGAGTTATGGATGTTTATGGAGTTATGGATGTTTATGGAGTTACAGATGCTTATGGATGTTTATGGAGTTATGGATGTTTATGGAGTTATGGATGTTTATGGAGTTATGGATGTTCATGGAGTTATGGATGTTTATGGAGTTATGGATGTTCATGGAGTTATAGATGTTCATGGAGTTATAGATGTTTATGGAGTTATGGATGTTTATGGAGTTATGGATGTTTATGGAGTTATGGATGTTTATGGAGTTATGGATGTTTATGGAGTTATGGATGTTTATGGAGTTATAGATGTTTATGGAGTTATGGATGTTTATGGAGTTATGGATGTTTATGGAGTTATAGATGTTTATGGAGTTATAGATGTTCATGGAGTTATGGATGTTTATGGAGTTATGGATGTTTATGGAGTTATGGATGTTTATGGAGTTATGGATGTTTATGGAGTTATAGATGTTTATGGAGTTATGGATGTTTATGGAGTTATAGATGTTTATGGAGTTATGGATGTTTATGGAGTTATGGATGTTTATGGAGTTATGGATGTTTATGGAGTTATAGATGTTCATGGAGTTATGGATGTTTATGGAGTTATGGATGTTTATGGAGTTATGGATGTTTATGGAGTTATGGATGTTTATGGAGTTATAGATGTTTATGGAGTTATGGATGTTTATGGAGTTATGGATGTTTATGGAGTTATAGATGTTTATGGAGTTATAGATGTTCATGGAGTTATGGATGTTTATGGAGTTATGGATGTTTATGGAGTTATGGATGTTTATGGAGTTATGGATGTTTATGGAGTTATGGATGTTTATGGAGTTATGGATGTTTATGGAGTTATGGATGTTTATGGAGTTATGGATGTTTATGGAGTTATGGATGTTCATGGAGTTATGGATGTTTATGGAGTTATGGATGTTCATGGAGTTATAGATGTTTATGGAGTTATGGATGTTTATGGAGTTATAGATGTTTATGGAGTTATAGATGTTTATGGAGTTATGGATGTTTATGGAGTTATGGATGTTTATGGAGTTATGGATGTTTATGGAGTTATGGATGTTTATGGAGTTATGGATGTTCATGGAGTTATAGATGTTCATGGAGTTATAGATGTTTATGGAGTTATGGATGTTTATGGAGTTATGGATGTTTATGGAGTTATGGATGTTTATGGAGTTATGGATGTTTATGGAGTTATGGATGTTTATGGAGTTATGGATGTTTATGGAGTTATGGATGTTTATGGAGTTATGGATGTTTATGGAGTTACAGATGCTTATGGAGTTATGGATGTTTATGGAGTTATGGATGTTTATGGAGTTATGGATGTTCATGGAGTTATGGATGTTTATGGAGTTATGGATGTTTATGGAGTTATAGATGTTCATGGAGTTATAGATGTTTATGGAGTTATGGATGTTTATGGAGTTATGGATGTTTATGGAGTTATGGATGTTTATGGAGTTACAGATGCTTATGGAGTTATGGATGTTTATGGAGTTATGGATGTTTATGGAGTTATAGATGTTTATGGAGTTATGGATGTTTATGGAGTTATAGATGTTCATGGAGTTATAGATGTTTATGGAGTTATGGATGTTTATGGAGTTATGGATGTTTATGGAGTTATGGATGTTTATGGAGTTACAGATGCTTATGGAGTTATGGATGTTTATGGAGTTATAGATGTTTATGGAGTTATAGATGTTTATGGAGTTATAGATGTTTATGGAGTTATGGATGTTCATGGAGTTATAGATGTTTATGGAGTTATGGATGTTTATGGAGTTATGGATGTTTATGGAGTTATGGATGTTTATGGAGTTATAGATGTTTATGGAGTTATGGATGTTTATGGAGTTATGGTTGTTTATGGAGTTATGGATGTTTATGGAGTTATGGATGTTCATGGAGTTATAGATGTTCATGGAGTTATGGATGTTTATGGAGTTATGGATGTTTATGGAGTTATGGATGTTTATGGAGTTATGGATGTTTATGGAGTTATGGATGTTTATGGAGTTACAGATGCTTATGGAGTTATGGATGTTTATGGAGTTATGGATGTTTATGGAGTTATGGATGTTTATGGAGTTATGGATGTTTATGGAGTTATGGATGTTTATGGAGTTATGGATGTTTATGGAGTTATGGATGTTTATGGAGTTATGGATGTTTATGGAGTTACAGATGCTTATGGAGTTATGGATGTTTATGGAGTTATGGATGTTTATGGAGTTATGGATGTTTATGGAGTTATAGATGTTTATGGAGTTATAGATGTTTATGGAGTTATAGATGTTTATGGAGTTATAGATGTTCATGGAGTTATGGATGTTCATGGAGTTATGGATGTTTATGGAGTTACAGATGTTTATGGAGTTATGGATGTTTATGGAGTTACAGATGCTTATGGAGTTATGGATGTTTATGGAGTTACAGATGCTTATGGAGTTATAGATGTTTATGGAGCTATGGATGTTTATGGAGTTATAGATGTTTATGGAGTTATGGATGTTTATGGAGTTATGGATGTTTATGGAGTTATGGATGTTTATGGAGTTACAGATGCTTATGGATGTTTATGGAGTTATGGATGTTTATGGAGTTATGGATGTTCATGGAGTTATGGATGTTCATGGAGTTATGGATGTTCTTGGAGTTATGGATGTTTATGGAGTTATAGATGTTTATGGAGTTATAGATGTTTATGGAGTTATAGATGTTTATGGAGTTATAGATGTTTATGGAGTTATAGATGTTTATGGAGTTATAGATGTTTATGGAGTTATAGATGTTTATGGAGTTATGGATGTTTATGGAGTTATGGATGTTTATGGAGTTATGGATGTTCATGGAGTTATGGATGTTCTTGGAGTTATGGATGTTTATGGAGTTATAGATGTTTATGGAGTTATAGATGTTTATGGAGTTATAGATGTTTATGGAGTTATAGATGTTTATGGAGTTATAGATGTTTATGGAGTTATGGATGTTTATGGAGTTATAGATGTTTATGGAGTTATGGATGTTTATGGAGTTATAGATGTTTATGGAGTTATGGATGTTTATGGAGTTATGGATGTTTATGGAGTTATGGATGTTCATGGAGTTATGAATGTTTATGGAGTTATGGATGTTTATGGAGTTACAGATGCTTATGGATGTTTATGGAGTTATGAATGTTTATGGAGTTGTAAGAGCATGATCATACAGTTGATATGCTGACAAATCAAATCCTTACAGATAACTGAGTACCAAGGTTAAATTTCGTCTTCAGTGATCTACATAACACATCAAACCATTTGGTTTGTTGCAAAACATAAAGCTTATCATAACATAGAGTAATTGTTGATGAGTGGGTGCATAATCTCAAGCAGAGCAATTCTTAGCAATAGTGGAGAGCGTTGATTGCTCGTCACTTCACAGGGTGTGGGACTTACAGCAACTATCAATTAGAGTTGCCAGGTTACTAAGTATATAAAATGTGTGAGAAAAAAGCTGGAACAATATTCTGATTACCATGAACCCAACGGACATACCTCGATGCATAATTCGCCGGTCATGCATATGAGTGAGGGCGCTGCAGATCTGTATGAAATACTTCCAGACGGTTCGCTCAGGGATCAAACGATTCTGTTTTTTAAAATGCTTGATCATGCGTGAAAGGTCGCCCGCATCAGCCAGCTCCAGGACTATGTTAAGGTCGTTATCCTCTATGAATGAAGCGAGGTATTTGATAATGTTCGGATGGTTCAGTTGCTATAAACGATAGAACAAATAGCTGAGCTCAAGTCGTTATTCTCAAATGCATCAAGGAAACATAACTCTAAATTGTGTAGGACAAGGAAAGTATGTAGAAGAAGAAGGTAGAAAATAGTGTGGAACATGAACTGGCACCAATAAAATTAGATTACTCATGTTTACGCTGACAAACAAAATCTAGTGTGGGAGCTAAATTTAATTAGGGATGTGCTGGTAAGAAAAGTTTAATTAGGGATGTGCTGGTAAGAAAAACTTATTTAAGGACGTGCTGGCAAGAAAAATTTAATTCAGAATGGTCTGGTAAGAAAGATTTATATGCTAAACACATGCTAAATATGTATTTACAACATTCTAACAGTAACAGAGGGACACAACAGTAACAGAGGGAGACAACAGTAACAGGGAGAGACAACAGTAACAGAGGGAGACAACAGTAACAGAGGGAGACAACAGTAACAGAGGGAGACAACAGTAACAGGGAGAGACAACAGTAACAGGGAGAGACAACAGTAACATGGAGAGACAACAGTAACAGGGAAAGACAACAGTAACAGGGAGAAACAACAGTAACAGGGAGAGACAACAGTAACAGGGAGAGACAACAGTAATAGAAGGAGACAACAGCAACGGGGAGAGACAACAGTAACAGGGAGAGACAACAGTAACAGGGAGAAACAACAGTAACAGGGAGAAACAACAGTAACAGGGAGAAACAACAGTAACAGGGAGAAACAACAGTAACAGGGAGAGACAACAGTAACAGGGAGAGACAACAGTAACAAGGAGCGACAACAGTAACAGGGAGAAACAACAGTAACAGGGAGAGACAACAGTAACAGGGAGAGACAACAGTAACAAGGAGAGACAACAGCAACAGGGAGAGACAACAGTAACAGGGAGAGACAACAGTAACAGGGAGAGACAACAGTAACAGGGAAAGACATTCTTCTAATTACAATGAACTGTGAATATTTATATCATGTAATGCTACGTTATGTTATGCTAAGCCTTGATATACCACATTATACTGCAATAAATCATGATCTAGTAAACTAAATCAAAGTATATTATGCTATTATACCATGGTATAGCATGCTATACCATGCTATAGTATGGTATAGCATGCTATACCAAGGTATACCAAAATATGCTATGCTTACGAAGACATGTTGAGTTAAAGAAAGTTATATCATACTGCTAGCTGTGCTACCTGGCAATGCCCGGGTAATAAAAATGTTTTGGACAGAAAACTGATTTGTATTTAACATATAACAACATTTGCCATTCTAACTTTCAAACTACATATCACGAAAGAAGTGTTTTGTGTAGTTGAAATTTTCAAGTTAGTCGAAAATTTCAAGTTGAAAATGAATAGTCTATTTCATTACGATTACACTGAAAAAGAATTTGGTATACGATTATGACTTTAGATCGTTTCAGTGTTGGCATGCGAAAATTGGCATTCAAAAATGTAAAGAATGTAGAATCGTGCAAAACCTCAGTATGTAGGATGTGAAAGTATCGGATAAAATTTGCATGTAGGGATGTGAAGGTATCCGATAAAATCTGCATGTAGGGATGTGAAGGTATGTGATAAAATCTGTTAATTTGGTGTAAGATACAAAAGTGCGAAAGCGCCTTGCTATCCAAATTTGAGAGCAGGTCTTGAACACGCATAGAACTCACCTTGAGAAGGTCGATTTCTTTTATACAGTCTTGTCTAGCCTTTGCATCCATCATCTCAAATATCTATCAATAATATTTGAAACACTTTGTGTGACAATTGTGAATTAAATGCTATTCTCAGGGCATGCATTATGCATGACTTTCAACATCTAAAATACGGTTGAATAATGATTCAAGATATCACAGAGACAACGATTGAGCAGAGCTGGGAGACAAGCTACTATTACAGCTACTAGGGAAGAAATGCTAGGGCTGATTTGGTGATCATGACCATGAAATGATCTGACTGCCAGCATGTTGCAAGATTATAATTGACAAAACTTCATCGCAATTAAAAAGCTCAGAAGGAAAATATACGCGAAATATCACTAATTGCTATCATTGTGATAGTTAATATCGGCTATCATTGTGATAGTTAATATCGGCTATCATTGTAATAGTTAATATCGGCTATCATCGTGATAGTTAATATCGGCTATCATCGTGATAGTTAATATCGGCTATCATTGTGATAGTTAATATCGGCTATCATTGTAATAGTTAATATCGGCTATCATTGTAATAGTTAATATCGGCTATCATTGTGATAGTTAATTTCAGCTATCATTGTAATAGTTAATATCGGCTATCATTGGGATAGTTAATATCGGCTATCATCGTGATAGTTAATATCGGCTATCATTGTGATAGTTAATATCGGCTATCATTGGGATAGTTAATATCGGCTATCATCGTGATAGTTAATATCGGCTATCATTGTG
The DNA here is from genome assembly GCF_963576615.1 of Watersipora subatra. Classification (NCBI taxonomy): domain Eukaryota; kingdom Metazoa; phylum Bryozoa; class Gymnolaemata; order Cheilostomatida; family Watersiporidae; genus Watersipora; species Watersipora subatra. Next base: position 33,586,223 of record NC_088713.1, read on the forward strand.
ATAGTTAATATCGGCTATCATCGTGATAGTTAATATCGGCTATCATTGTGAGTTAATATCGGCTATCGTTGTGATAGTTAATATCGGCTATCATTGTGACAGTTAATATCGGCTAGCATTGTAATAGTTAATATCGGCTATCATTGTGATAGTTAATATCGGCTATCATTGTAATAGTTAATATCGGCTATCATTGTGATAGCTAATATCGGCTATCATTGTGATAGCTAATATCGGCTATCATTGTGATAGCTAATATCGGCTAGCATTGTAATAGTTAATATCGGCTAGCATTGTGATAGTTAATATCGGCTATCATTGTGAGTTAAAATCGGCTATCGTTGTGATAGTTAATATCGGCTATCATCGTGATAGTTAATATCGGTTATCACGTTCGAGTTAAAGAAGTTGGTCATCTCTATTCTGTCAGTCTCTTCGCAACTATAGATGCCATAACAGGGGTCTGAACTACTCGGATTTAATCCGAATTGGTCGGATTTGAAGTTCAAAAGCAGTCACTCGGACGGATTTTGTCCAATAAAGGTTTATGCTCGGATTCCTTGTAATCTGCTAGGATTTTTCAACCACTTACTCGGATTTTCTTGTTTACATTTCTTATCAGCTTAATCCCTGTGTTAAAAGAGATAGAAATTCATTAAAAATTTTATTTAAAGAAAAAGAATTTTGTTTAATTAATTAGCAAGACGTCTTTGTCTTTGACAAAGAAAGAGAAATGATTATTTGAATCGCTAAATTTTATAACCCAACTTCTGTAACTGATAAAGGGTGAATCATGAAGGTTTAATCATAATATACCCGTATGATACGAATGTGGGTAACTCGTTGTTGAATCGATAGTTATATATAGTAATAATCACACATTTCAAATGAAATCTTACGTCTTTGGCATACGCTAAATGCTCATTTTTTATGATCGCAAGCTAAAGCTAGTCTGAGAAATACATGCAGCAGAATTAATGCTCAACGTAAGATGAAATCTATCATGCGCAACATGCATGTTATCTACAAAGCAACTTAGTGTGCAGAAAAATGGCTGCTGCTTCTCCCTTAGCAGTCAGCAGCGATAGTAAAGAAGGGGTTGGTGTTGAGGCTGCCCCACCATCTAAAAACCTAAGAAGCTTGCTGGCAGCAAAGCATCTGCCAATTTACTTGCTGAGCTCAATGAAAGTTGTCCAAACAAGTTTAAAAAGCACTCTGAATATGAACTGTGTTGTTTGGAATGCCGATCAGTTATTAACATTCGAAGAGGGGGAGCCAAAGATGCTAGGAAACATACCAATACCACCAAACATATCAAGGCAGTGGAACGAAATAAAAAGCAGAGTTCTTTGGATATGTATGGCTTGAAAAACAAAGAAGATAACAATGTAATAGAATCCGAGGTCATGCTAATTCAGATGCTTACCATGAAGAATGTCAACTTTGTTGCTTGTGCTGAGGTTGCTAGGTAGGTACAACATAGTTTAACTGAGAGTAGTTAGTAAGCACTCTTACATGACAGTGATTCTTTCTTCACGAGTTGTATATAGTCTAGGTAGCTTATTATTTTTCATAATATATTTTCTTTTTCACTTGTAGTATTGATGGAATATTATTCTAACAATAATAGACTACATACTGTACATTGTTATACATTTTACAGGGGATTAAAATCTGTATGCTCTGACAGCAAGATAGCCAAGTCAATGATGTGTGAAGCTACTAAAGTGGCACAAATCACAAAGTGTATTGGAAATGATTATAATACTCAGGTCATTGCAGAGCTGAAGCTTAAGCCTTTTACTCTTATGATCAACGAAAGCAACGATTCGAGTGAATAGGTATTAGCAATTCTGGAATCCTTATATGATGAACCTACCAAGACAAATTCCACAAGGTTTGTTCAGCTGGTCAAATGCTCAGATGCCTCTGCTAATGGCATATTCAAGCTTGTGGACTCATTCTTCAAAACTCATGGTGTGATAATATGGACTAATGTTGTTGCCTTCCAGAGCGACAATTGCAATGTGATGAAAGGCAAACACAAAGGTGTGATAAGACTCATTGGAGACCAAAATCCAAATGTGGTAGACGTGGGTTGTATTTGTCATCTCTGCAATCTGTGTTAAAAAGGCCAGTCAAGCGCTACCATTTTCCGTAGACGACCTTTTGGTAGATATTCATTACCACTTTGACAACAGCATGCCCAGAACAGAAGAGCTGAAAAGCTATTTTGCAGCATACCCAGATCTTGAATACAAGAGGATGCTAAAGCATTGTTCTACTCGCTGGTTGTCAATAAGGCCCTGTCTAGAACGGCTGCTGGTATTCTATGAACCCATAATGAAGTACTTCATAGATTGTAAGGAGGCCAAGAAGCGAGGAAAGGCAAAGAATATAAAAGAGATCCTCACTAACACGGTGACAAAGCCACTGCTGTTCTTTTTGAGTGATATGCCGAAAACTGTTGACAAGTACAATGTACTCTTCCAGAATGAGCAGTTTATACTTGATAGAGGTTATGAGGCAACCCTGTCTCTGATCAAGGACTTACTGGGTCGCATTCTCCTTCCAGAAAAGATTCGACCGTATCTGCGACATGATCTCTCCCAGATTGATTTGAGTAGTTTCCTAGAACCATCAGAGTTTGCCATCAGTACTGATTGTAGGATAGAATTGGAACGTATCTATGATGAAGACACCGAGACCGAACACAAGGTACTAATTTACTGCAAGGATTGGATACTTGCATTTTTTACCAAGCTCCGAACCACCTTTCCAGTTGACCTACTAAAAGGCTTCAGTGTCCTCAACCCACAAACCATTTCTGAGAATCGCAATGTCATTAAACTACTTATTGATTTGTGTAAGCTGATAGGAGCACCAGTGCCAGAAGACCTTAAAACACAGCTGAGGATGATGCTTTGCGATGAGTTTGACACAGCCAAGGATTGTATACCGTTCTGGATTCACATGACAGAGAAGTATCCAGCTGTGCAGTTAGCCATGAGCTATATTCTAGCTTTTCTCAATAGCAACGCAGGTACTGAAAAGCTATTTAGTCTATTAAAGGCTGTACGCAATAGTCCTGCTATAGAGACAATAAATGCGATCCTACAAATGAAGGTCAACAAACGATCTCCAGCCACGGAAATTGACAACAAAGATGAATTGTTGAAACGTTGCAAAAAGGCTACAATGGACTATAACAGATTGCACAGCTCCTAAATTTCTTTGCCTGTATAGCGATTGTTCTTATTGTTTATACATCATTAAGTGCTACATCCCACTCACTTTCATCAAGTTGAAAGCCCTCATACCAATAAAGCTTTTGAACTCAGGTAAGAAGTTCCTTACCAAAGAAATGTGAAGTATTTGCTTGGATTTTTTTTCTGGACAGGTTGAGACCCCTGCCATAATAATACTTTTGTTTGAACTGAGTGCTTTAACTGTGATCAAGTTTTATCGATTTTAATATTGAAACATCCTGGCAATCAAATTATCTCAAACATCAAAAACAATCTTAAATGATAGAAATACTTTCCGATCAAATCTACTAAAACTTTGTTCAGGATCTTTAAAGGATAATTCTAGTTTACACAAGCTTGAATCTTAAACTGCATTTGTCTGGGTCAAAGTCATGTCTAGGTTTTGCTTTCCTTGTGATTATTCAATGTTTACAGAGAGGAGTGATATGATTGGACAGTTATACATGTCTACTACTTCCTATTGGATGGAGCTAGAGTACATACCTGAACCTTCTTAAGTGCAACGGTTGTGTTGTCCACTACACATCGAGCTCGATAAACCTCAGAGAATTGTCCCTTGCCGATCTTCTTGTCGATCTCAAAGTTCTTCATAGCACTATACTTGTTTTCTCCTGGCCCTGCTTCGGCCCCAGAACTAATTTCCATATCCGTCATTCTTGGCTTTCTATATGCACAGTATTTTTACCCGCAATGTCTCTTGCATCAGAGAACTACCAAAGAGAAAGACACACGCTTTTAGCTACAGTAACATTGAACCTATAAGAGCTGGTGTAGCACTTACATATTGGAACTGAAGCTAAGCTAAGAATTCAAGCTAAGCACCCATAACAGAATTATATTCTACATACATAAATCTCAGTGTTTGTCTTTTTGTTGAAAACCTGTGTCCAGTTATAGCAATTAATATCTAGCAATGAAAAATCCTTGTAACACTGGATTTGATCTCAGGACCTCCAGATCTACAGATAGCAAACTTAACCACTAAGCTACACTAAGGATTAATTGAGCAAATAGTCATTACATTAGTTAAAATGCTCATGTTTAAAGCACTTGTTCGGGGTTGATAAAAAGTATGGTTGATGATTACGCGTAACGATTGTTAAGCTGGCCCAGAATGCGAGTATTGCTTTAGTATTTCAGTAAAGATCTTATTTTCCAGGTCAATCTTTCAAATTCATTAGGTAATTATTCTATTATCCGTGCAACGCTGGATATTCAGTACCCAGCAAAAACAAAGCTCTGAAAAAATAATGCTGATATAGTGGCATTTACCAATGAAAACTATTCAATTTTTGAACTTGTAAAACACCAAGATTCAAGCAAAACCAATACCAATATCACCCAGATGAGATCCTTCACCCTTTGTAAATGAAAAGGTATAGAATACTTCGATACTGCTCAATCAGAAAATAAGATTGTTATTATTATTATTATTGTTATTAACACAAGTACAAATCCTGTACAATGCAACTGAGGCTTCCGACAATCGGACACACAGACAGACATACACAGCTCTTATTATAGTAAAGATAATTTACCCAAGTTTATATATGCATATGGTAAACTGGAGTAGAAACACTTCTGTAGGTAGCTGCTATATTTCTGTGGGTAGATGGAATAAACAAAATGGCGACTGAGTGTATTTATGACACAGTGACATTACCTGACACAAGTATTACATCACAGACATTACAAGGATTATCATGCTATGGTAAATCCCGGACAAAAAGCCATTAAACCAACACTGCAGATATTTGATAAGAAGATGTCTAATAACATAGTGTAGGTAAATATGTGAAAGGAGAGTGTAACAGCAATGAAACGAAAAGTGAAAATGCGCCACAGGAATGTTCTAATACTAACAAACAACTGCTTCAAACATAAAATGGCATATGTAATAGCGTTGACAGCCCAAAACAGTATATAACACAGAAAGCCCCTATCATCATCGGATAGCTACATCATTGCCAGGAAAAAGTGGCTGGACCAGACTCCCATTTTCACAATGGGATCATGACTCACATTGCTCACAGCATTGTAATACACAAGCTCAATATGAAAAAATAAGACGGACAGGACACGCGCCGAGACAAACAAACCAACAAATATGGCAAATTGAAAGACCCAATAGTCAAAGCACAATATGCGGTAAACAGAGAGATGAAAATTATGGATGAGGAGTACAAACAAGAAGGTAAACACCAAACAACACAGGAAATGAAAAGACATGATAGCGAGGGCAACAGAAAAGATTGCAGAAGAAACCCTAGGAAATAAAAAGAGAATGAGATATGACAACCAGCGACTTGTAGGACTAGCTGAACAGCAAATTGTAAGACTAACTAAACAGCAAATTGTAGGACTAGCTGAACAGCAAATTGTAGGACTAGCTAAACAGCAAATTGTAGGACTAGCTGAACAGCAAATTGTAGGACTAGCTAAACAGCAAATTGTAGGACTAGCTAAACAGCAAATTGTAGGACTAGCTAAAAAGAAAATTGTAGGACTAGCTAAACAGCATATTGTAGGACGAGCTGAACAGCAAATTGTAGGACTAGCTAAACAGCAAATTGTAGGACTAGCTGAACAGCAAATTGTAGGACTAGCTAAACAGCAAATTGTAGGACTAGCTGAACAGCAAATTGTAGGACTAGCTAAACAGCAAATTGTAGGACTAGCTAAACAGCAAATTGTACGACTAGCTAAAAAGCAAATTGTAGGACTAACTAAACAGCATATTGTAGGACTAGCTGAACAGCATATTGTAGGACTAGGTAAACAGCATATTGTAGGACTAGGTAAACAGCATATTGTAGGACTAGCTGAACAGCAAATTGTAGGACTAGCTAAACAGCAAATTGTAGGAATAGCTGAACAGCAAATTGTAGGACTAGCTGAACAGCATATTGTAGGACTAGCTGAACAGCAAATTGTAGGACTAGGTAAACAGCATATTGTAGGACTAGCTGAACAGCAAATTGTAGGACTAGCTAAACAGCAAATTGTAGGACTAGCTAAACAGCAAATTGCAGGACTAGCTAAAAAGCAAATTGTAGGACTAACTAAACAGCATATTGTAGGACTAGCTGAACAGCATATTGTAGGACTAGGTAAACAGCATATTGTAGGACTAGGTAAACAGCATATTGTAGGACTAGCTGAACAGCAAATTGTAGGACTAGCTAAACAGCAAATTGTAGGAATAGCTGAACAGCAAATTGTAGGACTAGCTGAACAGCATATTGTAGGACTAGCTGAACAGCATATTGTAGGACTAGGCAAACAGCATATTGTAGGACTAGCTGAACAGCAAATTGTAGGACTAGCTAAACAGCAAATTGTAGGACTAGCTGAACAGCAAATTGTAGGACTAGCTAAACAGCATACTGTAGGACTAGCTAAACAGCAAATTGTATGACTACTTAAAAAGCAAATTGTAGGACTAGCTAAACAGCAAAAATAAATAACTCAAATAATAAACCCAACAGGAAAGAAAAAACTAAGATTAAAAAGGAATAAGATCATAAGCTTCATGCAGAAGTTGGTAAGAAAAAAGAGCGGGAAATAGAAAGTGATGAGACTGATGATAATAGAGAGAGAGAGAGATGAGACCGATTATAAGAGTGATGATAATAGAGAGAGAGATGAGACCGATAATAAGAGTGATGATAATAGAGAGAGATGAGACTGATAATAAGAGTGATGATAATAGAGAGAGAGAGAGATGAGACCGATAATAAGAGTGATGATAATAGAGAGAGATGAGACCGATAATAAGAGTGATGATAATAGAGAGATGAGACCGATAATAAGAGTGATGATAATAGAGAGAAAAAGATGAGACCGATAATAAGAGTGATGATAATAGAGAGAGAGATGAGGCCGATAATAAGAGTGATGATAATAGAGACAGAGAGATGAGGCCGAAAATAAGAATGATGATAATAGAGAGAGAGATGAGGCTGATAATAAGAGTGATGATAATAGAGAGAGAGATGAGGCCGATAATAAGAGTGACGATAATAGAGAGAGAGAGAGATGAGGCCGATAATAAGAGTGACGATAATAGAGAGAGAGATGAGGCCGATAATAAGAGTGACGATAATAGAGAGAGATGAGGCCGATAATAAGAGTGATGATAATAGAGAGAGAGATGAGGCCGATAATAAGAGTGATGATAATAGAGAGAGAGAGATGAGGCCGATAATAAGAGTGATGATAATAGAGAGAGATGAGACCGATAATAAGAGTGATGATAATAGAGAGAGATGAGACCGATAATAAGAGTGATGATAATAGAGAGAGATGAGACCGCTAATAAGAGTGATGATGATAGAGAGAGATGAAACTATTAATAAAAGTGATGATAATAGAGAAATGAGACTGATAGTGATGATAATATAGAGAGATGGGGCCGATAATAAGAGTGATGGTGATAGAGAGAGATGAGACTGATAATAATAGCGATGATAATAGAAGGAGATGAGACTGATAATAAGAGTGATGATAATAGAGAGAGATGAGGCCGATAATAATAGTGATGATTATAGAGAGATAACATGTTTCTGCAAAAATTGGCATCAAACTATAAAATCTAACCAAGAAAAGGCCATGGAGTGATGCTATTAGAGATCGAAAACCGAGGTTCGTGAGACGTATGCTAAAACTACTAAAAGAAACTTTGTCAAAGAAGCGCTAGGGTAACATAGTGTAAAAGAATTTGCCGGCCTTTACTTGGCACGATCTAGATTATTTCATATGGAAATAAATTGCGTGTGATTTCGTTCAATGTTTTATTAGTGAAGGAAATTCACTAGCCGAGGAGCATACGGCCATTTGCTCTGCTCTACTAAGTGAGCGTTGCTCCCTATACAATAAAATCGCCCGTTCCGGCTAACGGGACCGAGTAAGAACACCGGCTAACAATGTGAATAATTAGGCCCGATGGTGTTACTATGGTAGACAGGAGAGTATGTTCGTTAAGGGGCATAAGTTTCTTACGGCTAGGCAGGCACTCGGAGAAAGTGATAGAGAATATTTACAACGGGTAGAGAGTTTGAGCAGATATGCAGAGGTGGCTAACAATAATGATAGGGTAAGGTTTGCCCTTATAGTGGCGGTTAACGGGTTGAGAGATAGAGAAGTAAGCAGAGATTTAATGAAGAATGCCAATCTCACTTGGGCGTTATTGCATGAGGCATTGAGGGCTCGTGAAATGGCCAACACCTCGGATAGATTTTTTAGCAATGAGGGTAGAAGTACCGATTTAAAAAGTGAGGTTAAGAGAGAAGTAGCAAAGGTATTAGAGTTTGATAGCCGAGTGCAGTACAGGAGTAATGATAAAGATAGAAGTTATGATTCAGCAGGTAGATCTTCCCCTAGAGGTAGCCCTAGTAGTAGTAGAAGGTATTGTAGTAATAGTAGTGAGGAGCATGATACTAGTAGATATGGGTAGCCGTGATAGTAGCTAAGAGCGATATGGCAGCAGGGATATTAGTAGGGAGAGGTACAGGGGTCGAAAAAGCCCCCGCGAGATGAGAGACAAGTCTAGTAGGTACAGGGACAAAAGTATGGATAGGTTTGAGGGGGAGAAGTATAAGGAGAGGCGCGAGACGAGCCGGTATGATGAAGGGTACCGGGATAATAGTAATGGTAGAAGTGTTAGATTCTCTGGTTATAGAGATAAATATGGTGAAGATCAATGACTAGGCAAGGGAATTGTGCAGTATTTAGAAGTTAATGGAGTAAATGTAGAGTTTACGTTTGATACTGGGGCTGAGGTGTCTATGGTAACTGAGGCAACAGCCAATAAGTTGAACCTATGGTAAAAGAAATCGTCGACAGTTTTAGAAACTGATGATGGTAGTGAGTTATAAGTGGTTGGAAGTGTAATAGTTCATTTGGAAAGTAAAGACAGGCATATGGATGCTGAAGTTCATGTGGTGAAAGAATTGAGAACGAACTACTTGGGCATAACTGAGTTGAGGCAGCTTAAATTATTTGCTGTTGTAAATGCGTTATGCGAAAGTAAGGTTGAGGCTGTTAAGGAGTGTAGAAGTATTAAGCCAGTTAAGCCAATTAAGCCGCTTTCGTCGAGAACCATTATTGCTGAGTCAAGTTATGTTTCAGATGATGCCGAGTTGCAAAACCTGACAAATAAGTTTGACAGAGAGAGCGAAGTTAAGAAAGGTCACACAGGTCAAGATTGGTGGATTTGTAAAACCAAGGGAGTGAAGAGTAGCGAATACGTGGAGATTGGTAGTCAACAGGGGACAGCCCAAGGCACCAGAGATGTGCAAGTGTCTATGGGGTGTGATAGAGAACAAAGTCACTATGAGTTAAGGGAAGGTGCTGAGAAAGTAGCTGAACCATTGTCTGTAATGAAAAAGGTTTGCTCTTTTTTAGCCGAGGTATCCAGCAATGGAATGTTAGACAGAGAAGGTCATGAGAAAAAGGTAGCAGAGATTGAAAGAGGGGAGATGGAGGTGCGGAGGAAGTCGAAGGAGAAATTGGCTAAGCTGAAAGCCAAACGGGAGCCAGCAGTCATGGAGTTGGAAAATGTCAAGGCATTCAGGGTAGTGGTGCAGAAGTTAGCCGAGGTTCAGAGGAGAATTGCTGGTAGCAGACCTGCACTGGTTGCAGGTGGGGTCGAGCTAGATAGGTCTGGGCCTATGCCAACTCCCAGCTCTGTGGTGCCATCCCCTGTGCAGCCGGTTACGGCCCAGGTGGAGACCTCCCACAGCAAGCCTGTCGAGCCTGCCTCTTACTGGGGAGAGCGAGGTGAAGACGGAAGAGACGGAGATGAGGTTGAGGAGTCATTACTGACCCAACCAATAGACTCCGGGCTAGTCAGGGTTGGTAGAAGTAGTGTTGGAGATGTTGGTGGAAGTAGTGTTGGTAGTGACAGTGATCACAGTAGAAGTATTGGTAGCGGCGGAGGTCAGGGTTATGGAAAAGCCAGTGCAGACTGGCAATGGAGCTGGCAGTAGCGAGAAGAGTACTTTAGACGGTGGCACAGGGTCAGACAAGCCAGAGGCATAGCCTATGGAGACTGCCCTAATGGAGTCAGGTAACGAGCAACGCAAGTAAGGTAAGTTACTATGTCTGCTTGTTGGTAGTGATGGAGTAGCCCAAAACAAAAAGAAAAAAAGAAAGGGCATGTTGTATTATGGGATTTGTTAGGTTCAGGCTATATTGGTGTCTGAGCTAAAGGCAGTACAGGTGGTCTTGGTAATTACGGTGAGTGCATAAAGCTGGATAAAGCTAGTGGGTAAAGCTAGTAGATTAGCTAGTGTAAGGCAGTATGGGGGAGGATATAAGGAAGTGTAACGAAAGACGGAGGCTCTTTTTCATCTTCACATCAGTACATATGAGTACATTGATTTATACAACAGTGACTCGCATCTTTCATAACAGTTTCTTACCCAAAACCATTAGAGACTTAAATCTCAGACTGAAATATAACTCAGCCTAATGCTGGAATCTAGGTGGACCATAGTATTAACCAAATTTTTACTTCTGAGGCACTTTCTCAAGGCCCTTACGACTAATTACAAGTGTACTATTACTATCGAGTAAGTATCGAGTAAGTATCGAAAAGCAGTTAATAACGATGTTAACATAATTTTGAGAGACGGAACATAAGCTATTTGAAGTTTTACAACGTTTAGATATAACTCAGCACCACAATTATCATTTACCTTACATTATGAAAGTAGATGCTTCAAACAATACCTATCTAAAAAACCTACAACAATAAACTATTCAAACAGCAATGAAGCAACAATCGTAGAAGCGTAGACTAGCACCACTGATACCAAAACACTAAAAACAATTTGTCAATGTTATATGATACACAGAAGATTCCAAGAAAACGATTTATTTTAGTTATTGCTTTTTATAATTGGTATCAAACATAAAAACTAGTTTTGTATTAAAAACACGTTTGTGAATTCAAATTTTTTTCTTTAAACTGCGAGAACTTTTACTAAATGGTTGCTGATGACGCCTCACTATTTCCGGACAATCAAACAAGTGAAAAGCTGAGACGGTAAGCGAACGTATACCGCGAGTTGGAGTACAGCGAAGTTGTACAACGTTTAACCGTAATAAAATACAGAAAAGCCCGGCGCTGAGGCTGCTATAAGCAAAACTTCAGGTCCGCTTGCTGTAATAAAAAGTAAATATTTATAATATATTCTCCTTAACCATAGGTAAGCAATAAATTTGTTTGTATACGTTTCTAGACACATGTTACTAGATATATCATCATATAAATTTTGATCTACTTTTGAGGTTTATAGTCCGAACCTTGACTGGTTTGAAACTCGACGAGTTTGTATATCGACAACGGTTGGTCCAATCTCGACAGCAGTTTTACTATTTTATCAGCTACTATTTTCATAGTAAATGAGCGATTTATATGTAAAAGATTTATTTGCACAAAAATATATTGTTATCCATTTGATGCAGCACTCCCCAGCTTATGTAGGCCTAACAATATTTTGCCCAACCTAAATATAGAACGAATGCTAAAACAAGTAACAATCATAAATATGGTTGACTGTTATGCTAGCAAAATGTTTTATTTGAAGACTAAACTTCAGTGAGTAGCTTTGGTTTTTATTTTTTGAAGTGAGGATAGAACTGCAAAAAGACATTTATTATTTGTTGAAGATTAAATTACTGTAAAACTGCATCAGCCTTTGTCGATGTTCGGACCAACCTTTGTCTAGATTCGGACCAACCTCTGTCGAGATTGGGACTTGTCTAGGTTCGGACTTGTCGATGTTGGGACTGTTTCGCATATAAATTAATTGAACTGTGCCTATGAGTGTAGCAGGGCTTTGCCGAATCTGCAAAGATATAGTCGAACATGCGGAAATGTTGCTAATTATCACTCGACTCTTGCAGCGTTAATAGCCACAAGGCAAAATTAGACAAATCCGTAGAGCTTAGAATCTGAAGTTTAGTTAGATATATAATGAAGCCCTATATGAAGTTAGATATATAAGGAAGATATATAATATATATGTATATATATTATATATATACATATATAAATTGTTTCCTCACCCCGGTTAACCCGTATGGGTGGTAGTTTTTTGCTCTAACTCGGGTCTCCTACCAGAGACCTGGGAGTTTGAGCACTTGCCTCAAGATCTTAGCTGTTCCCAGTAGCGCACTTTTCTGCAACTCACCTGAGTTGATTGCTGTTGGTATTCGAGCAAGCCACATTTTATGCGCCGGTGTTATTGCTCCCAGTGCCCCAATGACTACCGGGATTACAGTTGCTCTTATATTCCAGCATTTTTCAATCTCTTCTTTATGAGGGAGATATTTCTCTACCTTTTCTTTTTCTTTGCTGGCTATATTGTAGTCATTGGGTACTGCTATATCTATTATAGTAGCTCTCTTGTTCTGCTTGTCCACCACCACTATATCTGGTTGGTTTGCTAGGACACGCTTGTCAGTCCGGATGTAGAAGTCCCAGAGGATCTTAGCGCGGTCACTTTTCATTGACCTTACCATGACCTTACCTCCTCACATAGACCTCTTTATACAACACCTGCAACGTGATTATGCCACTCAGTGTATGCGTTTCCTGCTAGTTGCTTACATCCACTGATGTGTTGGATGGTCTTAGGTGTATCTTGCACAGCTTGCATCTAGGATTGTTTCTAGTGTGATAGATTTTTGTTTGGTGTTGCCTTGTTGACCGGGACATATATATATATATATATATATTTGTATATATTTTGTATATATATATATATATACAGTCAAACATGGATAACTCATCCACGGATAGCTCGAACACATGGTTAATTCGAACATTTCCTTTGGTCCGTTCCCATGTAATGATAAATTGCTATAGATAACTCGAACTCAACACTGTTAATTCGAACTGTTTTTTTGCCCAACGGCTACCAAAACGGTTGTTATCGCTTTAGAAAATCACTTTATTCAAAGCCATAGAGGTAAACTTCATCTTTTCGTAATTCATAAGCGTCATTATTACCACCATCGGCAAAATATTTTTGTCAACGACTTTTCTAAAGGTTTGGTGAAATTTGATTTATACTGCTATACGATGAGTAGCATGGGCTAGCCGGGTCACGCGCGCAAGGATTTTCGCCACGCACATACAAAACAAAAATCGCATGTTGTTTTTGTTTTGTATGTGCGTGGCGAAAATCCTTGAGTGCGTGACCCGGCTAGCTCGTGATGAATAGTTTTCCGACGTTGATTCCGTGTTGAATCAACTTCGGAATGTTGAATGTTTAAAATGTCTTAAAAATTGTCGTAATTAAACTTTAACGTTGTCTGAGCTACAAAAAACTTCATCGTTTGAACTAAACACAGAATACGTGTGTACATTCAATAAGTATCTATTAAAAAAACGTGAGTGATATAGAATGTACGTAAAACCTCGTAAAACTTCTAATTGAACTGCCTCGGAGTGTTGCTCTTAACGAATCCCAGGTAAAGTAAGGTAATCTGCATAAACTTCAAGAAAAAACGGCAAAATTGATCGTGGGTTAAATCCCAAAAGAAAAAAATGTCTTTTCTTTTGAGCATTTTAACAACGATCAAGTTTTGCCAATGTCAATCTAAAAAACGTCCTGGCAATAACATCACCTCAAACAACGAACCAATCTCAAGTGATAGAAAAATCTCTATACTTTTTGATAAACACGTTTTAAACTTTACATTAAAAGCATTTAATTCAAAACAAGCCATTTGTGCTTTTGATTTATATTATAGTTTGTATATGTACATGTATCTACTAATAAATAAGTAAATACATGGACTTGTGACAGTGCTCTGATAACTTGAACGCTCTGATAATTCGAACACTTTTGCTCGGTCCCTTGAAGTTCGAGTTATCCATGTTTGACTGTATATATATATATATATATATATATATATATATATATATATATATATATATATATATATATATTTGGAGTTGCCTTGTTGGGAGCACTGATGATTCTTCAATAGCTGAAAATTACTGTCTGTAGCATGAGTAAATATACACACAGGATGATCCATTATGCCCTTGGGCATTACATGGATATGTACTAAATAATGTATGGTTAACTATACGCTATATATATTGACCAGCTAAGATACTCTTTTTGCCTTCGGACGATGAGGGAAGTCCGTGCTGAGATTGAGTAGCTAGCTTGTTCTATTGAATAGAGTTCTGCTATTTTTTACCTCTGCCGGAGAAGATTTTGCAGAAAAATTTTATCTGATCTGATATCTGATCTGAAATTTGACGCATGCTAAAAAATTTTCATTTGATTGTTTTTCTCTGTAAAGTGTTAGGCTTTTGTTAACTCATTTACCTGATATCAGTAGTTTGAATAAATCAAAAGACTTACTTTTCAAGTTTTTTTCTAAACAAAACCATTTGCCGCTATTACGCCAACAAACTTTCAAGGCCTCGAATTCTAAATTGTTCTTTTATTTGAATGCTTAGCCTAGTTGAAATCACATTAATAGTTCAGCTTCATGACATTCCTATTCCCCATCAGGGTTACCCTCTGTCATGAACCACCCTCTGTCATGAACCACCCTCTGTCATGAACCACCCTCTGTCATGAACCACCCTCTGTCATGAACCACCCTCTGTCATGAACCACTATGTAGTTACATTTACTCGTAATGTGCATTTCTTTAATTCTGCCTTTGTATGTAAAAATGCCTTTGTTGTGTAACAGAGAATTCGCTTGATAAGTGTAAAGACGGTGAATGGGTTCTGCTTGAGTGTCTTATTTTGAATGGTTTCAGTGATAATAATATACATAATATATATATATATTATGTATATTATATAGATATATATATATATATATATATTATATATAATGCAGGTAATTATTTTATTTCTGAAGTCACCGTTACGTTTGTTTATGTTTGCTCATAAAAGCTCTTTACAGCTTTTATGGTCTTATCATGTCATCAAAATATCTTCGAAGAATTTTATCATCAAAGTTTCCTTCCTAGAACATCCAACAATGGGAGAGGAAGCTGACGATTTGTATCCGTGTCTTTTAGCTTTCTATCACTAGTTTTTATTTGGTAGTGCTTTGGAACTGTTTTATTGTCCCTTGTAGTATTATATAGATTTTTTATATTTTATATCTTTTAGTATTATATTTTACTCGCGAAGGACCCTTGTTTTTGGGATCGTGGTGTTTTAGGGTTCTCTCCAAACTTAGACGTAGATCAGTTTTAACTATCTTTACATTACGCTGCCATTCTAGTAGCACCTGTCTTTAGCACCTGTCTTTAGCACATGCCCTAGCTTTTGCATTTTTTTTCAACATCATACCAACATCACTTCATTTTTTCCATTCAAGTTGCGTCATTTGTAACAGGTACCAATGTTGCTACATTGTGACGTATTCCGTTTTGATCCATGTCATTTTTAGAACTTGTATTTTCCGCTAGTATTTGTTCTAGAACAACAATGGGGCCCTCGCGCTAGTCCTCATGTATCTCTGTACTACAACTACTTTTCTGAATTTGAAACCGTTATTGAACACCCTTTTAGCAATTTAAATTCAATCTAGTTAATTCCTGTTGGCGTAAATGGAGGTCCTGAAATTTGAAGAAATGATTTCATAGAGCCAAGTTTTGCATTTTAGAGGCATCAATTCTAAAAACATGGTTTTCTTACTGCATTTGGATGACTGTTAGTACCCAGCCTAGCAGGTTAGTATTTTCACTTTGCTCTTAGACCATTCATGCCATATAAATTAGTTCTCTTACCAAATGTTAGACTCCTTATGTTGGAAACGTTTCTGGAACTCGTCTTTTGCCTCTGATATTTGATGCAACTATAGATTGGCTGTTTGAAATCGCGAGTCAATTTCTAAGCCCTTTCCAAAAACTATGGTATTGATATATATCAAAGATATGTATTTGATATATATCACTACCATAGATCATAGATATATCATAGATATATCATATCAAAGATATGATATATCTTTGATGTGATATATCTATGATACATCTATGATACATTTATGATATGATACATCTATGATATGATATAATGATGATTATGATACATTGTATGAGGCTTGCTCTTTTACAAACGATCCAAAAACATGAGAAGCAACCTCTCTCTTCTAGGCATTGTTTATGGAGGCAGGATTCTTTGATTTTTCTCACTGAGTTACTCTGGCTCTACTTACATTCATGCAGGAACTTGATGACTCTATCATTGCATTTGAGCAAGAGTCGGTATATCTCAGTTGTTGTGGCAGACTGTTTTCATGCTTCACGGCTTGTTTATCAGTTCAGCCAGCTGTTCTTAGCTTGCAAGTAAATACTAGCAGATATAGCAATAGTACATGCCTGTAAATACTAACAGATATAGCCATGGTATGTACATGTAAATACTAACAGATATAGCGATGGTATGTACATGTAAATACTAACGGATATAGCGATGGTACATACATGTAAATACTAACAGATATATCAGCGGTACATACATGTAAATACTAACAGATATATCAGCGGTACATACATGTAAGTACTCAAGAAATAGCAACGGTACAAAATTATCTTTCTCCGCAATGTATTATTGTTAAAAGGTTTGTATTAATCATCAACTGAGGAAGGTGGTCCTAGCTTTTCCTTAACATTTTGATTTCTTTCGTTTGACTGTCCGTTTGACTATCCTTAATAGATTATATAAGTGTCTTGTTGGTGTCCGTCACTCCAAGGCAGCGTGAATGAGTAACTAGAAGCATCTGTCGATGCTTGTCATGACTACTGGCTTGTGTGGAGCCAAGCTATTCAAGAGCATAACGAGACTGTCAGCTGGACCACTCCAACATTGTTTTTACACCTATAAACAGAATTGGACTAAATTTGGACTTTAAACATTTGTGACTCTGTCTCTATTCATCAGGTACATGTTGTCCGTTACATGTCTCCTTTGGTGGGTTGTGTTTCTGTTTATTATTTCTTGTTTTGAATAAGATTTTAGTTCTAGTAGTTGTTATGGCTATTTAAAGAGCGACATTTGCTCATGTCGCTCTACTAACCATTGCTAAGACTAGTTGCGAGTATAGTTAACATTCTATGAGTCATTGGTGCCATCAAAATTTTTGCATTCGTGAACGCAGTGCTTATACGCACTTCCTAATCCAAGATTGATGGTCTTCCGCTGCTCTCTCTCCACCACCCAATGTTTAGTCTAGAATGTGACACCCTATGATTTTGTGCTATTGTTTATGTATTTCTGTTTATAGCTTATTAGTACAGGAAGTTCACTCCTCTCTTTGCTGGATTATTAGAAGTTTCTAGAACAAGCAGGTTAGTGCAGGACTTAGCACTGAGTCATACCCTGGCGGTATGGTGTGCCATGAGAGATCGGCAGGTATAATACATATCTGAACAATTGTTTCCATATATGGCAAGGTAGTCAAGTAGTGCAGTTGATAGTTTGTCTGGACAAGCTAAATGTCCGAGTTCAAATGCTGTGAGATGCAAATGTTTTTCCAGCATCAACTGGTGGAATCAAACGTTTGGGCTGACACGGATCCTATAGTAATTATTTTTTATATTGCTGTAATACGTTAAATACTTCTCTCTTAATTTTCTGTATGAAAATATATCGTGTAGAAGAGATATGCCCAATATGATATAATATATATGATAATATATATTATATATATATGATAATATAATGATATACTTAACAATACCATTTTAGGACAGTTTTAGCGATATGCTTTGAATTCGCATCCAAACAAGATGGCACGTCAAATTCTCTGTCTGAGCTGATGTTGGCTGAAAAAAAAAACGTGATAACAACGCTAGCTTGTGATAAAATCGTGGTTTTTTGAGCTCATTTTTTCGGCGTTCGACGTATTAAACGTCCTTTAACAAGCTAAAAACAATGTTGAATAGCTTATCTACCTTTAAGATAAAACAAAGAGAATAATGGGTTTTAAGACTCTGTAATTCTAGATCAGACTAAACATCCCCAACCTCCGTCCTTAAAAGGCTAGGTTATGTTACGTATTTATGGGCGGGGCTCGTTGTGTCATTTGCGACACTGAATTTGAATCGCTGTAAAGAAGCTTTCAAAAACAAAAATGACTTTGAAAGTTAGTGAACCAATCTTTATTTTGAGTACAAAATTGGAATCAGCGTGTCGGATTTACCTATGAACAAACAATGAAAGCTGTTGGTGGCAATTATGGTTTAATGGATGTCATTGCATGTATGACGAATAAAGGTGGGCAGCTGTGGCTTAATGTTTGGGTGGTCAATTCCCCAGAAAGGCCCCTGGTGGTGACCTGAATGATGTCCAACCTTAAATTGCTCTGCGCAATGGACATATCTTCAGTTGTTGAGGCTTCCTTACCACTGGGCTTAACCTTTTCATAAGTGTTGCGACATTAATGTCCCCCGGAGTTTTGAGCAAAGAGACATTTATATCGTTTGGGAAATCCCAAAAGCCGTTATTCGTCAGCCGTTTTTTTAATGGCTATTTTTGTTTAGTTCTTCAAATTTTCTTTTAGCTTTATATTACCAAACATAATATTATTGTGTTCACTATGATAGTTAGGCAAACCTAACAAAAGAACAAAGTTCTTATGGTCACTACGGCGATCAACTACCACCGAAACATCTTCTATCACGAACTACCACTATGCCTAAAACTACTATCGAAACGAAACTATGGCAAGTCAATGAAACGACTGCGTCGAAAAATTGCTACTAGAACCAACTACGAGAAAGATATTGCTGATTATGTGGTTGAAACTAATGAATCTTGTTCCACTGGAAGCGATATTGATGCCAATGATTTTTATGTAGAGTCAGAAACCGGTAGCGATAGTGATGAATCTGAACGTGCCGACGGTCATGATCCACGACGACTGTGGGGTTATGCAAAGGTGACTGCTTCAGGAAATATTAAATGTAGCGACTTCTATGTGTGTGAGTTACATGCATAGATATATATACCTAGATTGGCCAATAGGGAAAAAGCCTGTCAGACTTAAATAGCACATCGTAACGTCACTGTATTGTACCTCATGCTTGACTGCACTGTTGTTTACAATGAATCTAATGGGAAGAAGGTAACAAAATTACATTTATTTTCACATAAAAACCTTCTTGTATACATGATCCAGTAAACTAAAGCAATTCTGTGATAATATCTGATAACCACCATAGATTCAAACTATAAACGCTATGAATTGTTGCTCACAAGTCATGAGCCATCATGGCTTTATTTGCCACCCTCTCCTATCCCCATTCTCTCTTTTCCCCTTCTCCAAAGAATAAGTTAGAAGGGGAAAAGAGAGAAGGGGAATGGAGAGGGGAGGGGAAATAGCCCACCCACTCAAAGAGCCAGACCCTGGCTAGGTAAATAGACTAATATGCTGAACTAAACATGACTAAATACGATGAGTATGCAAGTATGTCTGAAATCAAAAATGAGACAGAATGATTATTTTACAGCTGGCTATGTAGCTGGCTAGGTCACCAAAGCTGAAGTGTAATGATTGTATCACTAGCATCGTGGATGTTACCAACGTTGATGTAAACCAAGCAACGAATTCCCTAATCACAGTTGAGAATTGTGGTGGCTTGACTTTGTCTTCGCCTGTGGTGATTGAGGTTTGCAACCACAGCGAGAAATCGACAAGAGTGTTGCTTAGTAGAGCTGGATTGGTGAAAAACTTTGCCAGGCTAGCACTAATTGCCACCGCTAAGAAGCCAGTCACGAAAGGACAATACCAAGTTATTTGTACAATACGCAAAAGCAAGTTAAAGGTTGACTTGCAACAAAATTCACATTGCAGTTATTTGGTATCCTAAGATTCACCATGTCTTACTCTGTTGTGTTGTAGGTGTGAAATATATGAGAAGGTGATTACAAGCTCTTAAAAGCTAAAAACTTATACAGTCATACTTCAACTTACGAGCTTAATGCGTTCCGAGACTGAGCTCGTATGTTAATATACTTGCATGTTGGTGCAATTTATTTATATATCGAACAATTAAATATATATTGCTTGGTTTCCATACTCTAAAAATGCAAATAAAACACTCAAAACAAGATATTGTAACAGAAAGAACATGTCGGTTATTGTCACAATTTACCACATGCTTTCAAAAAGCAACAATTAAAAAATAATACAAGGAAATGTGACTATTTAAAATGTAAAATTAAATACATACAATAGCAGCTAGAGGTGGAACGAGACAGGTTTTTTAAGTTCGAGACGAGTCTCGAGACACTGTCTTGTAAAAATTCGAGACTCGAGACACGAGATAGTAAAATAATGAGATTTGGTGATGATTTCACTACACAAGTACTAGCTACTTGGCATACATAAAATTAATAAAACTATTTTTAAATTGAATTTTCACCTGGTGTAAACGATTTAAATACAACATTTTAATAGTCATATGCATGTAGTTTTTGGAAACAAAAGTGACACAAACATCTCTAAAATACCAAAGTTATATATTCTAAGAATTTTGAGCTTGATTGATAATAATTATTATAAACATATTGCTTTGTACATGTATATTTTTACCATCTATTGAATAGTTCTTACTTTTTAATGTAATGTGTAATGAAACCGATAGCTGTCCCTCTACAAAGAAATACCGCAACTAAAAGAACACACGATAACACTTTCATTCTTATCGTTTCATTTATGTTAAATTTTGTTTGTGTATTAACTGTAGTATGTGAATTATATTTAAATTGTACTCATGAAATTATATTAATTACTGTATGCATGCACATGTATATTCCTATATTGAGCTAACAAAACGTCATTGCTAACCGAACACGGACTATGGTCGACACGGCCTTTCGTTCGTTTCTCCGTGTCCTGGCAGGTTTTACCCGCGATTGGTACTATATACGTAAAAGAGGCCCGAATTTTATGAAGGGCAGTTGGTGTTTAGACACGATACGACAAAATACAGACATTTTACCCGCAAAAGTCTTATTTATTAAATTGGATTATCCAAAGAGTAATTAGATACGACCCGGTATCTGTTTTAAGGACACAGAACCGAACTAAAATATAACAGGGCCGTTGTCCGGACTACATGATTAGACTCAGTGGCCAACATAATCAGTAGCAACAGGTAGTAACGGACCGGGTATAACTTTAAAGGCAGTTGCCCGCAATCCATTACAATATATGGAGTTGTTGCTACCGCAAGAAGCCATGTTTTAACAACCGTGCGCAGGCGCTTTAGTTCTATTTCCTGTCTCGAGTTTGGCAATAGTTAAGACGAGACCGATACGAGACGAGACAGGTCGACACTCAAGACGTCTCGTTCCACCTCTAATAGCAGCTAATGCTAGCATTTGCGAGGGAGGGAGATATAAGTTATCCTTCATTACAACAGTTGTCTTTGGTAAATTTGAATTTTATCAATGTCTTAAAAGACAAACTCAGAAGCAAACTTAAAAGCAAACTTTCTTTTTTATCTTAACGTAATTAAAATTTCTTCAGCGTTCGTAGTTTAAAGTTTCTCGCTGGTTAGCTAATTTTTCCTTTGTTTCGCTTTCACGACTAGCCGGCCGTCTTAAAATAAGTCTATCTAAATACGTTCGCCTTTGTCGCCCTTTCAACATGTTGCGATTAGGACGAACACAGGTGTCGTCACAAAGGATTAATGCACGACCACTAGCCAACTTGTCCGAATGTCTATTTTTATAGTTTTGATAGATAGCACCGGCCTTTTCACGTAGCATCGTTTCAGTTACGCTGTCACCGGCCAATTGTTTATCCAATGCCTGAGCAGTCTCTCCATCAGCGGTCGTGAAGATCGCTGCGCCGTTTAGAAACTATGGTTAGTCCTTTTGCGACCTAAATGCCCTGAATATAATCCTTCTGTTTGATAATTGTGGATGTATTTCTGTCATATTGCTGAGCTAGCTCAATCACGCATACACATTTCACATATTTTTCAATAATTTTCTGTTTAATATCAACTGTTATCATTTGCTTTTTCTTTGCATCATCTTTCATTTTACTGGCAAACTTTCGGTCAACGCAGAGTACTTTTAATTCACATACAGTGTAATTCTGCACTGAAAATCGCGCACAAAAACGCAGTACCAAAGTATAAACCTGAGTAGTTGAAAAATACAGAGTGATGCTGTTCTCATAAAACACCTTCGGCATACTTGGCAACTGACTCACGTGCTTGTATCTCAAACATGGCTCGTATGTTAGTGCTAAAACTTGCTTAAAAGCTGGCTCGTATCTCAAGTTTCTCATACGTTGGAGCACTCGTAAGTTGAAGTATTACTGTACTTAGTAATGTTTAGTTAAACATGATATTAGTCTTTTACTTAGCCAGGGTCTGGCTCTTTGGGTGGGTTGGCTATTTGCCCCCCCCTTCTCCTTTCCCCCTTCTCTCTTTTTCCTTTCTCACTTCTTCTTTGGAGAAGGGAAAAAGAGAGAATGGGGATAGGAAAGGGTTGCAAATAAGGCTGGCTCATGATTTGTGTGCAACAATTCATAGCTTTTATAGTGTTAATTTATGGTGGTTATTAGATATTATCACAGAATTGCTTTAGTTTACTGGATTATGCATCCAAGAAGGTTTTTATGTGAAAATAAATGTAATTTTGTTACCTTCTTCCCATTAGATTCATTGTAAACAACAGTGCAGTCAAGCATGAGGTACAATACAGTGACGTTACGACGTGCTATTTAAGTCTGACAAGGCAGCCAATGGGAATAGCTATTATTGGCCAATCTAGGTTTATATATCTATAGGTTTATATATCTATGGTTACATGTATTTTAAATTTCATGTAGTTATTCCTGCAAATAAAAAAGTTATGACGTTTTATGTATCCCTATGTACAAATTGCTAGTCGTTTGGCAACTATATTCACTCTGTATGCAAAGGTTTAATTAATTAATATACTTGCGAAAGGGTTAAATCACTGAGCCATTGTTTGAGCAGCAGTTCTCTTAAAAGGCAAGTAAAACTGACATAATTCTCGAACTTCGGAGGAATTGACCAAATTTATTGCTGTCAGCTCGAAAACAATGATTTCCCTTGTCAAACTTGTAATGGTGCTCTAGAACATTCTATTCTCAACTTTCCCCCACATCAGCTCGGCCATTCAGAATTCTCCGCAGCTGGCAAGCCAATACTTTTGCATGACTTTGGATTGTGTGGCAAGTTCTACCTTTTGAAGATAGACAAAGGTGTGAATTTATTTGTGAATATCTGAGTATACCAGCTAATTGCCCTGGAAATGTTATCAACTAGATATGAAAAGGGTGTTGCCTATGACGCTTATGTTGGGCTTATGTTGGGCGTGATATGACGGCAATGCAACCAGCTCTTGCAATAAAACAATGAAGCCTTTATAATGAACCCATCAGTTGCGAAGGGCGAATAGCTAGTTAACTCGTGTTACGAGTTGACTAGTTTTGACAAACAGACAAACATTGTTAAAACCTGGAAACCTTTTGCGTTACAAACACAAACATTGACAAAAATCCAGCTGAAATGAATGTGACTAAGTTTCCATACAGCGATATTGTAGCGACGCACCACCAGACGGCGCTGCAATGTCATCATTGAAACAGCTGTGTCACTCATTCTGTTGTGATTCATTGTTGCTGTTTGGAAGTGAAACACCCATGCGGTGTACCATGGAAATGATAGCAATGACGTTGCTGTCATTTCCATGGTACTTGTTCATAGGTCTTAACAACTTTGATATAAGATACGTAGATACAACCTTGACACAGGGTGTCAAGGTCCTTGACATAGGGTGTCCCACATAGGTCTTGCTTTCTTGTTGCTACGTTCTGTCGCACAACCATTGCTCTAATATAGCTACTCTACTATAGCTACTCTACTATAGCACCTGGAGACATTATCTGTTTGTCAGCTGGTGTCGAGGTGTTGCTACACTATTTCTGTATGAAAGCTTAGTAATAGTAATGTAACATTCTTTCTGTGTCATTCACGGTGAAATCTTGGTTAGCTATTTAGAACAGCTCTAGAAGTTCCACAACTTGGCAGGGATTCAACGAAACGGAAGCCATATTGTTAGTTTAACTAAAATCTAACAGTGTGTTAAATTATAATTTGAAACTAAACCTCAAATAAATGTAAAAGTAACTTAAAATGGTGGTGACTATTGGTTAACTTTTAAACACTTTACAAGGAACTATCGGCTAACCAAAGTATGAGCTAACGTGAAGTATAGAAGTCATTGCAATTCAATATAGACTAGACAAGTGCTGACTATACGAGTGCTGACTATACGAGTGCTGACTATACGAGTGCTGACTATACGAGTGCTGACTATACGAGTGCTGACTATACGAGTGCTGACTATACGAGTGCTGACTATACGAGTGCTGACTATACGAGTGCTGACTATACGAGTGCTGACTATACGAGTGCTGACTATACGAGTGCTGACTATACGAGTGCTGACTATACGAGTGCTGACGGGAGCAAACTCATGAGATCAGACTCGAGCATTGTCTTTTCTCCTTGACGTTTCTATAATTTAATCTTAATTTTGATAAATATTGTATCATTTGTATGTTTTATTTTTAAAATAATAGTAATTAAAACTGATGTTGTATTATTTTAGAGTGATTGTGTTTTTATTGTAAGTCAAAGTACATTTGAAAAGTGCATTTCGGGTTTCATTGTAAAACCACTTCTTGACATGCAGCTAGCTAATCATTACATGTGGCTGGCAAAAGTATCAGTATATATATATACAATATATATATATATATATATAAACTATATGTAAATATATCTATTTATAAGCTATATGTAAATAAATCTATTTATAAGCTATATGTATATATCTATATATAAACTATATGTATATATATTTATATATAAACTATATGTAAAAATATATCTATATATAAACTATATGTGAATATATATCTATATATAAACTATATGTAAATATATCTATATATAAACTATATGTACATATATATCTATATATAAACTATATGTAAATATATATCTATATATAAACTATATGTATATCTATACATCTATATATAAACTATATGTATATCTATACATCTATATATAAACTATATGTATATCTATATATCTATATATAAACTATATGTAAATATATATCTATATATAAACTATATATAAATATATCTATATATAAACTATATATAAATATATCTATATATAAACTATATGTAAATATATATCTATATATAAACTATATGTAAATATATCTATATATAAACTATATGTAAATATATATCTATATATGAACTATATGTAAATATATATCTATATATAAACTATATGTATATCTACACATCTATATATAAACTATATGTATATCTATACATCTATATATAAACTAAATGTATATATGTATCTATATATAAACTATATATATATATATAAACTATATGTAAATCTATATATGAACTATATGTATATATATCTATATAAACTACATGTAAATATATATCTATATATAAACTATATGTATATATATCTATATATAAACTATATGTATATACATATATCTATTTATAAGCTATATGTATATATACAGTCAAACATGGATAACTCGAACTTCAAGGGACCGAGCAAAAGTGTTCGAATTATCAGAGCGTTCAAGTTATCAGAGCACTGTCACAAGTCCATATATTTACTTATTTATTAGTAGATACATGTACATATACAAACTATAATATAAATCAAAAGCACAAATGGCTTGTTTCAAATTAAATGCTTCTAATGTAAAGTTTAAAACGTTTTCATGAAAAAGTATAGAGATTTTTCTATCACTTGAGATTGGTTTGTTGTTTGAGGTGATGTTATTGCCAGGACGTTTTTTTAGATTGACATTGGAAAAACTTGATCGTTGTTGAAATGCTCAAAAGAAAAGACATCTTTTTCTTTTGAGCGTTTTACCCACGATCAATTTTGCCAATTTTTCTTGAAGTTTATGCAACTTCAAGAAAAAGTTACCAAAGAAAAATCCCTTACTTTACCTGGGATTCGTTAAGAGCAACACTCCGAGGCAGTTCAATTAAAAGTTTTACGAGGTTTAACGGTACATTGTATATCATCACGCTTTTTGAATGGATACTTATTGAATGTACACACGTATTCTGTGTTTAGGTCAAACGATGAATAGTTTTTTTTAGCTAAGACACGTATACGTTTAATAAAAACAATTTTTAAAACGTTTTAAACATTCAACATTCCGACGTTGATTCAACACGGAATCAACGTCGGAAAACTATTCGTCACGGGCTAGCCGGGTCACGCGCTCAAGGATTTTCGCCACGCACATACAAAACAACATGCTGTTTTTGTTTTGTATGTGCGTGGCGAAAATCCTTGCGCGCGTGACCCGGCAAGCCCGTGCTATTAATCGTATAGCAGTATAAATCAAAGTTGACCAAACCTTTAGAAAAGTCGTTGACAAAATTATTTTGCCGATGGTGGTAATAACAACGCTTATGAATTACGAAAAGATGAGGTTTACCTCTATGGCTTTGAATAAAGTGATTTTCTAAAGCGATAACAACCGTTTCGGTAGCCGTTGGGCAAAAAACAGTTCGAATTAACAGTGTTGAGTTCGAGTTATCTATAGCAATTTATCATTACGTGGGAACGGACCAAAGAAACCGTTCGAATTAACCATGTTTTCGAGCTATCCGTGGCCGAGTTATCCATGTTTGACTGTATATATATATATATATATATATCTATTTATACGCTATATGTAAATATATATCTATATATAAACTATATGTATATATATCTATAATATATAAACTATATGTATAATATATATCTATATATAAACTATATGTATATATAAAATATCTATATATAAACTATATGTATATATTTATATATAAACTATATGTATATATATAGATCTATATACTAGAAATTCCCCTGTCATTCAGCCTATGACAAAAGTAATATTGAAAAAAGGAAATGGTGCTGATGGT
Source organism: Watersipora subatra (assembly GCF_963576615.1). Lineage (NCBI taxonomy): Eukaryota > Metazoa > Bryozoa > Gymnolaemata > Cheilostomatida > Watersiporidae > Watersipora > Watersipora subatra. The sequence goes on from NC_088713.1 coordinate 33,613,533, forward strand.
TGAGAAATGTAATATTAGCAGTCAAATGCGCTGATATTATTAGAATAACCAATATTATTAAAATAGTAATACAGTAATAATAAAACACCAATGCACAATTTTGTTTACATTTCAAAATTTCATAGCTAACAATATCAAGAAGTTGAGATATTTATATAGATTTTTAGAAAATCTATTTAACAAAATTATTTAGAAAAAATAATAAAAGTAACATATTGCCCAACATCGATCACTATATATACTTCGATCTTGTAAATTCGAATGCTTATTCTTATAATTAAATCTTATAAAATCGAATTATTATTCTTATATTCTTAAATATTGTAATAATCTCATGAGAATCGTTAAAAAATATCATCGTCATTTCCTTTACTTTCACTGCTTTGGACATCAGTTAGAATACCAAAGTACTCAAAAGTGTCCAAAATGTCAGTTACAGTCAAACATGGATAACTCGTCCACGGATAGCTCGAACACACGGTTAATTCGAACATTTCCTTTGGTCCGTTCCCACGTAATGATAAATTGCTATAGATAACTCGAACTCAACACTGTTAATTCGAACTGTTTTTTTGCCCAACGGCTACCGAAACGGTTGTTTTCGCTTTAGAAAATCACTTTATTCAAAGCCATAGAGGTAAACTTCATCTTTTCGTAATTCATAAGCGTCGTTATTACCACCATCGGCAAAATATTTTTGTCAACGACTTTTCTAAAAGTTTGGTGAAATTTGATTTATACTGCGACACGATGAATAGCACGGGCTAGCCGGGTCACGCGCGCAAGAATTTTCGCCACGCACATACAAAACAAAAATCGCATGTTGTTTTGTATGTGCGTGGCGAAAATCCTTGAGTGCGTGACTCGGTTAGCCCGTGATGAATAGTTTTCCGACGTTGATTCCGTGTTGAATCAACGTCGGAATGTTGAATGTTTAAAACGTCTTAAAAAATGTTGTAATTAAACGTATACGTTGTCTGAGCTACAAAAAACTATTCATCGTTTGACCTAAACACAGAATACGTGTGTACATTCAATAAGTATCTATTAAAAAAGCGTGAGTGATATAGAATGTACCGTAAAACCTCGTAAAACTTCTAATTGAACTGCCTCAGTGTGTTGCTCTTAACGAATCCCAGGTAAAGTAAGGTAATCTGCATAAACTTCAAGAAAAAACGGCAAAATTGATCGTGGGTAAAACCCCAAAAGAAAAAAATGTCTTTTCTTTTGAGCATTTCAACAACGATCAAGTTTTGCCAATGTCAGTCTGAAAAACGTCCTGGCAATAACATCACCTCAAACAACAAACCAATCTCAAGTGATAGAAAAATCTCTATACTTTTTCATGAAAACGTTTTAAACTTTACATTAGAAGCATTTAATTTGAAACAAGTCATTTGTGCTTTTGATTTATATTATAGTTTGTATATGTACATGTATCTACTAATAAATAAGTAAATATATGGACTTGTGACAGTGCTCTGATAACTTGAATGCTCTGATAATTCGAACACTTTTGCTCGGTCCCTTGAAGTTCGAGTTATCCATGTTTGACTGTACTTTGAAATCGGCAAAAAAACGATTGCTTTTCAATACTTCTACATTAATTACAGAAACCTTCGGCAATTGGACAATGCTATTGACTGGTGAAATGTGCACGTTCTTTGCATGAAATGCGCACGACTAAATGGTTCTATTCTCTGTTGCTCGGCGTTTCGTTTGCCGGTCTTAATTTGGATAAAAATAAGGCTTGTCAAGTTTTAATAATGATTTTAGGCCGAACTAATCTGTCTATTTATGTATAACCCGATCAGTTGGGTAAGGTTTAGGAAATTTTTTACAAGTAATAAAGACTTGGTAACATATTTAAATAGGTTTTTATGTGTTTTGTATCGTTATTATACTTAAACAATTCCATTGAAAAATGGTTAAATTCGTTGATGAGATTTCGGTACAAGGGTTTGCGACGGCCGTTGATAAATAACTTTTCGTGATTTGTGTGCACATACGCATTTATCATAAATCTCCCAAACAATCGCTTCGCTCGTGTTTGGTCGTGGGATAAACTATATGTATATATATATAAACCATATGTATATGTATATATCTATATATAAACTAAATCTATATGTAAATATATATAAACTATATGTATTTGAAAAAATACTATGAAGAAAGTAAACTTCTAGTAACTGCGCTACAAATTTGTTTCGTGTGATGCACTCATCAGACGCATTTGTACTAAAATGAATAGCTTTGCAAAATCCGGTAGAGCTAAAATCCTCTCTGTCACACCTCTCTGTCACACCTCTCTGTCACACCTCTCTGTCACACCTCTTTTGTCACACCTTTCTGTCACACCTCTCTGTCACACCTCTCTGTCACACCTCTCTGTCACACCTCTCTGTCACACCTCTCTGTCACACCTCTCTGTCACACCTCTCTGTCACACCTCCCTGTCACACCTCTCTGTCACACCTCTCTGTCACACCTCTCTGTCACACCTCTCTGTCACACCTCTCTGTCACACCTCTCTATCACACCTCTCTGTCACACCTCTCTATCACACCTCTCTGTCGTACTGCTGCCTAAATACTGCAGCCTAGTTCAACTCTTATGGCTTTTCTCTCGAGAGCAGCAAAACTGCTATTATTAGGTGGTTGACTGGCAGAGAAAAGGTTGCCTTATGATAGGCTCTGACCGACCGGTCTCTCATGTTTGCATAGAATAGATTAGCTAGGCTTCACATCAAATTACACTGCATTTAACTCCTACGATTCTCAAATGTTACGATCGCAGCAAAGCAGGATAAATATTTGTCTTCTGATCAGAGGATAATGAATAATTCAATACTATATACATGTATAATAATACATGTATATATAAATGATTTATCTATTGCTCGGACTGCCATGCAATGCTATTGTTAGAATTCATGGAGTGTTGGAACTGAAGATTAGGTCATTAACGACATGCATGGATAGGCATTAAAGATGTAGTTGCGTCAAATTTAAGTTGATCTTAAAAAGAAAGCATTTTTTTTCTCTATCAGTTGATATGTTGTTTGTTGTGTTACGCGATCGCATTGCCAAGATATTTGAAGATTAAAACCGAAAAAATCTGATCGCCGTAAAAACGCTCTGGCCACCAAAACGTGCCCAGACTTGCCCAAAATGATGTCACGCGTTTGGCAACCTGTCTCTATCTCTCGTATTCACATCGGGTATTTGCGATAAAAGTCTAGTCTTACGCGGCTCTATTGGCATATATCTTATTTTGTATTTGCTCATGTTGGCTAGAATAAAATTTTAAATCCTGCTACAGATGCATTATTATGAATGTTTCAAAGGCCTCAAATAACGAAAATTGAAAATTTGTTCTACTCACTTTCTCCAAATGCTGTGTAAACATTTGGGTACCGACTACCAATTCTACCGGTCTACGGTAATTCTGTCAAGTCACTTTTGTAGAACGCGGTCTTTGTATCAGCACAGTTCTGCAGCTACCCATACAAACGATATACAGCCTCCCATAAGCCCCGCCCACATGTCGCCTATTACCTATTGCCTACGTACTAGTTTCTTACTAGTAGTATTCTTACCGAATACTAGATAAGTGAAATAAGCAAGCCACCTCTTTGAAAAGAATATAGACAGGGATAGAGTTTTAAGGATGAGAAGTCTGCTGCAAACTGGATTTGAACTCACATTCTCCAGTTCTGCGGACACCCATATACCATATCCGATTCACTACAATATTCTGCAAATCATGTTTTGCATTATCTTCAACAATATTATTTTATTATATAATTTTTACAAGCAAAAATATTTTCATCTCGGCATAAAGCTTTTATTAAAAATATTCATCAAGTCGTGGCCACTCACATAGTATTAGCTGATACAATAAGACAAATTCATCTACTGCAACAAACTCAAACAAAACATCATGGCTTATCCAGCACGCATTCAAGTTTCGCTTTCTCCTTTATGGCAGTTTTCACACTGACAAAGCTTCTTCGGCTGGTGGGACGACATAAACATTCTGTAATCAGTAAAACAAGTAAATGTAAACAAAGTAGATGCAATAAATATGTCATTCATAGATATGTCATTCTGCAGCGTATCTATTGACAGCTTCCAAATTAGGAGTTAAATATATTGCGAGTGTAATTTTAATAACGAATAAACATTTAATAAATGCACAAGTACGCCAAGCCAACGATTCGAAGCTTTGGTTCTGGAAATTAAAGATTTGCAATGATCAATCGATTTTACCCACTTCCTACGAGTGAAAATAATTTGTAATCATGACTCTAATTTACCAAAGAAAATTCGAAAAAAATATTATAGCTAGGTAAAACGGCAGATAAGCTATGAAACGATGATTGGAGATAGCAAAGAATTATCATTTTATTAATTAGTATATGTATTTATGACTATAAAAAATATTACATTTACTCAAGTATAGAAGACTCTAAGTTAATTTACCTCCATTCTGTCTTCTTCTGCAGCAAAACGCTGCTGACGCCTGTCAGCTTTGGCCATAGGCTGTCTACTCTAATCTTTTACTAAAAGTTGCTCAGATAACTCTGAGTAGCGGTCGCTCGAACTTGAAGCCATTTTAAAACTATATATAGCTTAGTAATTGTTGAAACGCGTTGAATCTGTAACGCGTAATGAGAATGAATTCTCCAATTAAGAGAATCTTCGAGATCACAGACAACTCGTTTTACGAGTGATAACATTTATTACGGCCTATATAAAAATTTCGCACGCATGATTGGCTAACGAACCGACCTCATATTTATTGCTCGTGGTTTCGTTTCAGATACCTTGCTTGTGACGTCACGAAATAGGCACCCGCTGGAACGTGAGCTTTTTAAAAGAGGGCCTCATTCAAACGCATATATCTCTGGACAGGGTTGGTCTACAAAGACAAAAATGGCATCAAATTGTAGCTGATGTTTTAGCCTTTTATGGGTTCTAATTGACTTTTTTGACGCAACTTGGATGAACTCACACAACGTTTAAGAATAATAAAAGAATGCAAATATGTAGAAGTAAAACATAATGAGGATAGAAATATATCCAGCTAAAAAGATGTATTTACTACCTTCGAAAGAAACTCACACAAAATTTTACTTCATTTTATCAGAAAGTGTGTGTGTGTGTAGAAAATAGAAAATATTTCCCTGTCATTTGCCATTGCTTTTGATGGTGGAGGTTATCTGACTGCCAGGATGTTTCAAGATTAAAATCGACAAAACTCGACGGCAGTTAAAACTCTCAGAAGAAAAATGTGCGTCGAAATGACATCACGATTATTGCGGCTGGCTGTCTCTTTCGTTATTGGTATCAGTTATTGATATCAGTTATTGCTATCAGTTATTGATATAAGTTATTGATATCAGTTATTGGCATCAGTTATTGGTATCAGTTATTGATGTCAGTTATTGATATCAGTTATTGGCATCAGTTATTGGTATCAGTTATTGATGTCAGTTATTGGTATCAGTTGTTTATATCAGTTATTGATATCAGTTATTCGTATCAGTTATTGGTATCAGTTATTGGTATCAGTTATTGGTATCAGCTATTGATATCAGTTATTGGTATCAGTTGTTGGTATCAGTTATTGATATCTGTCATTGGTATCAGTTATTGATGTCAGTTATTGGTATCAGTTGTTTATATCAGTTATTGATATCAGTTATTCGTATCAGTTATTGGTATCAGTTATTGGTATCAGTTATTGGTATCAGTTATTGGTATCAGCTATTGGTATCAGCTATTGATATCAGTTATTGGTATCAGTTGTTGGTATCAGTTATTGATATCTGTCATTGGTATCAGTTATTGATATCAGTTATTGACATCAGTTATTGGTATCAGTTATTGGTATCAGTTATTGGTATCAGTTATTGGCATCAGTTATTGGTATCAGTTATTGATGTCAGTTATTGGTATCAGCTATTGATATCAGTTATTGATATTAGTTATTGGTATCAGTTATTTATATCAGTTATTTATATCAGTTATTGATATCAGTTATTGGCATCAGTTATTGGTATCAGTTACTGGTATCAGTTATTGATATCAGTTATTTATATCAGTTATTTATATCAGTTATTTATATCAGTTATTGATATCAGTTATTTATATCAGTTGTTTATATCAGTTGTTTATATCAGTTATTGATATCAGTTATTCGTATCAGTTATTGGTATCAGTTATTGGTATCAGTTATTGGTATCAGTTATTGGTATCAGTTATTGGTATCAGTTATTGGTATCAGCTATTGATATCAGTTATTGATATCAGTTATTGGTATCAGTTATTGGTATCAGTTATTTATATCAGTTATTGATATCAGTTATTTATATCAGTTATTTATATCAGTTATTGGTATCAGTTATTTATATCAGTTATTTATATCAGTTATTGATATCAGTTATTTATATCAGTTATTGGTATCAGTTGTTTATATCAGTTATTGGTATCAGTTATTGGTATCAGTTATTGGTATCAGTTATTGATATCAGTTATTCATATCAGTTATTGATATCAGTTATTTATATCAGTTATTTATATCAGTTATTGATATCAGTTATTTATATCAGTTATTGATATCAGTTATTTATATCAGTTATTTATATCAGTTATTGATATCAGTTATTGGTATCAGTTATTTATATCAGTTATTGATATCAGTTATATCAGTTATTTAAATCAGTTATTGGTATCAGTTATTTATATCAGTTATGAATATCAGTTATTTATATCAGTTATTGGTATCAGTTATTGATATCAGTTATTTATATCAGTTATTGGTAGCAGTTATTTTTTTGCGGTTTTTGCGTTCAAGTTGCACAGTTACCCGTCTCTATTCAGTCCGTCGATTTGCCGAAGTGTGACTATTGGTGTCGTAATCGCACTTTTGCTTGATTCTGAGTGTTTTAATTGGATCGTTTTGTCGATTAATCTTGAAACATGCTGACAGTCATCTATCTCTTTAAACATGAAAAACAATTGCAAATGATTTATAGACTATAAACTAAAATATAAATATATATATAGATAATAAATAAAATATATCTATAAACTATACTTTTAAATAAAATTTACCAAATATTTGTGCAAGTTCATTTTTAACTGTGCTTTCCTGATCAATATTATCCTGATCAATATTATCCTGATCAATATTATCTGGATATTAGAAAAGTATCTAATGTATGCAGATATGAAAGTTATAGAGGTATCCATAGAAGTATTTTGGTGATTTTTCTTGTAAATTGTTCTCCATTTTAAACAATAAACACCACTTTTTTAAAATATGTGTTATACAAGACTCAGTCATGCGAAATGTGGTTATATGTTTATAAAACACAAACTTTCATTTTTAGCTAAATGTTTTTAAATGATTTGACAAACGTACCATAATAAAATAATTAGATTTGTAATGAATACCGAATTACTTTACCACATGTTATTCTAAAAAATGTCCAATAGTTGAAACCATTCAGACGGTGTACTAAAAATATGCAATTTATATTGTCAGAAACGCATAAATGTCAAGGACGCAGAATTTTGCTCGCATTTCGCTTTCTCAATGTACACGGCAGAGTCACTCTACCAATAGTCATTGTATTAGCATTTTGTGGAGCTTATTTCATCTCCACTTTGCACCACCTCTTATGAGTTGTTATGAGTTGTCTTATTTTTAGTTGCTATCAATCAACCTTCAGCAGGAATTGGCGTATTACTTATTTATTACCACTAGGGCGTGTCATATACATAATAGATTGTATTGTCGAACACAACCATATATATATATATATACCCATATTTCAGAGTTAGGAGTTGAATAAATATATACCAGTTAGGAGGTTTCGGAATATAAGGGATTAGGAGTTAACGCAAATATATATGGGTAAGCCTCCTATATGGTCTAATTTATCTACATTGTAGATATATATATATTTATTCACCTCCTAATTATTATATATTTTCATGGAAATTTTAGGAGAATATGGTATCATACAATATATATTCATCGCCTTATCATACTTTGTATATATGCATTCTAGAAAAACTGTCAAAACTTGGAGAATGTCTAGATGGTTGTTGTAAATTACATATCAATTTGAAGGTAAAATAATTCATACCTCAATGAGTAAGCAAAAATAATGATTACCAGTTAGCAAATTGCTATAAATTACACATAAATTAGAATGTTACCATTGTAACTTATGTAATAGTCACAATGGAAACATTACATAGCATGGCATAGCTTACCTACCCTTTAGTAAGATGCCGTAATCTATATCATTTAGAAGTTTGCTATAACTTGTTTGTTTGAGAGGCTGCTCTGATTTACATATAATAAAGTATGTTGCTATAACTTATAGATCACTTGAGAAATTGCTATAATTTGAATTTCACATAGTGGGTAGCAATTATCTATATATCAGTGAGGAGGCTGCTATAAGTTATATATTATTTAGGAGGCTGCTGCTATTTATAAATTGTTTTGGAGGTTGCTATAACTTACATATCATTGCAGAGGCTGCTATGAGTTACATATAGTTTAGGATTTTGCTATCACTTATAGATCACCTAAGACATTGCTATAATTTGAATTTTTCATAGTTGATAGCTATTATTTATATATCAGTTAGGAGGCTGCTATTGATTATATATTAATTAGGAGGCTGCTGATATTTATATATCATTTAGGAGGTTGCTGTAACTTACATATCATTGCAGAGGCTGCTATAAGTTACATATAATTTAGGATGTTGCTATCACTTATAGATCACCTAAGACCTTGCTATAATTTGAATTTTCCATAGTTGATAGCTATTATTTATATATCAGTTAGGAGGCTGCCATGGATTATATATTAATTAGGAGGCTGCTGATATTTATATATCATTTAGGAGGTTGCTATAACTTACATATCATTGCAGAGGCTGCTCTGAGTTACATCTAATTTAGGATGATGCTATCACTCATAGACCACCTAAGACCTTGTTATAATTTGAATTTTCCATAGTTGATAACTATTATTTATATACCAGTTAGGAGGCTGCTATGAATTATATATTAATTAGGAGGCTGCTGATATTTATATATCATTTAGGAGGTTGCTATAACTTACATATCAATGCAGAGGCTGCTATGAGTTACATATAATTTAGGATGATGCTATCACTTATAGATCACCTAAGACCTTGCTATAATTTGAATTTTCCATAGTTGATAGCTATTATTTATATATCAGTTAGGAGGCTGCTATGAATTATATATTAATTTGCAGGCTGCTGATATTTATATATCCTTTAGGAGGTTGCTATAACTTACATATCTTTGCAGAAGCTGCTATGAGTTACATATAATTTATGATGTTGCTATCACTAATAGATTACCTAAGACCTTGCTATAATTTGAATTTCCCATAGTTGATAGCTATTATTTATATATCATTTAGTAGGCTGCTATGAATTATATATAATTTAGGAGGCTGCTGCTATTTTTACATCATTTAGGAGGTTGCTATAACTTACATATCATTGCAGAGGTTGCTATGAGTTACATAAAATTTAGGATGCTGCTATGACTTATAGATCACATAGGAGTTTACTATAATTTGAATTTCATATAGTTGGTAGATACTATTTATATATCAGTTAGGAGGCTGCAATGAATTATATATTAATTAGGAGGCTGCTGCTATTTTTATATCATTTAAGAGGTTTCTATAACTTACATATCATTGCCGAGGCTGCTATGGGTTACATATAATTTAGGATGCTGCTATCACTTATAGATCGCCTGAGAGTTTGCTATAATTTGAATTTCATATAATTGGTAGCTACTATTTATATATTAGTTAGGAGGCTGCAATGAATTATATATTAATTAGGAGGCTGCTGTTATTTATATATCATTTAAGAGGTTGCTATAACTTACATATCATTGCAGTGGTTGTTATGGGTTACATAGAATTTAGGATGTTGCTATGACTTATAGATCACAAAAGGGATTACTATAATTTGAATTTCATATAGTTGGTAGCTACTATTTATATATCAGTTAGGAGGCTGCAATGAACTATATAGTAATTAGGAAGCTGCTGTTATTTATATATCATTTAGGAGGTTGCTATAACTTACATATCAATGCAGAGGTGCCATGGGTTACACATAATTTGGGATGTTGCTATCACTTATAGATCAACTAAGAGTCTGCTATAATCTGAATTTCATATAGTTGGTAGCTACACTACTATTTATATATCAGTTAGGAGGCTGCTATAAATTATATATTAATTAGGAGGCTGCTGCTATTTATATATCATTTAGGAGGCTGCTATGAATTATATATTATTTAAGAGGCTGCTGCTATTTATATATCATTTAGTAGGTTGCTATAACTTATTTATCTGTTATTATTACTTAACAACTATAATTTATATACTAGTCAGAAGGTTGCATGAAACTATACAACTTGTATCTTATTATAGCGATACACCTTTCACATATGTAAAAAGCTATTTAACTTATATATTGGTTCTAGAAGTACCTATGACGTATACAGTGTACATACTTCAGAAGGCTATGATCGATTATGTACGATGTTAAGAAGATAGCATAACTTGCACACATTAGCTAAGAAGCCATAAAACCTTGTTCTCTTTTAGCAACTTATACGCAAAATGACTTCTCTGACTTATGACATATCAGAAAAGTAACAAAATTATCTAAAAACACTCACAACATTTTACTATAGAATCTACTTTATATTTGTGCCTATTGGTGCGATCATGAGTTGTGGGCAAACCGGCCTCTGTTGCACATTTCTGAGTATTTTTTCTGAAATAATTTAGTTGTTGTTAAAACTTACATATTGTAAAGTATGTTAAACTTTAATGTAGGATTCAATAACTTTGTATATAAAACAACAACAGCCACCATGCTTGATACCAAAAAATTCAACTAGTCAAGTACCATAGAATGGTTGTTGCTTAGTCACCAAACGGAGTAAATTTATTCAGACATCAAGTTTAATGCGATATTACAAAAGCCTCAACAACAAGAAGACCCTGCTGCCAGTTTATTTTTGCAGCTTCTTGAGTAAGTTGTGGGCTCGGGCATAAGTCGTCATTATAATTTTCAAACACCATTTTCTTTTAACAGTATACAGCTCTGGCATTTTTGGTAGTTTGCCTAAATCTTCCGATCATGGCTTTTTGAACTCTCAATTTTCTTTTAGGCTGCATAACTTTCTGCTCACTAAAATACACAAATAATGTAACTCGATATTTATAAATATGGTCTATGTTATAGTTTCTTATTCAGTCACATATTGCTGCTGCACTGCATAAAAAAAACTTTAAAAAAAGTTAGTTGGTAACAATGCATGGACGCAACTCAGTTACTGTGATTGCTAAAATGAAACACACACATTTTTGCTTGCTGTGAATATTATCTACAGTAATAATATGAATTACTTGCACAACATACTTAGTTACTCACTCATACAATAACAGCAATGTCTTTCTATTCATCTTAAGCCACTCCTAGAACGTTAAGTAAAAACATTTCCCCACTCGGGAATGGAGTGTCAGGTTGCAAAACCGGCGCAATACCACACCACCATAAATTGGGTAGATTCCAAACAAGCCCATTGTGCCTATGTAGAACCCAGGGAAAAACTTAATGTCACATAGAGAGCCAATAAAAAATACAATAACATTCTATCTTGAGGGCATTTTCGCCGTTCAAAACTTCTTTCTTACTGCAATTTATTGTTAGCAATGATCAGTCGGGCTGGACCCAGCACAGTACCAAATTTTTTCTAACTTTAGATCTCTTGACTTTGGGTGGTTTTATTGATCAATAGTAATACTGAATACTATTATTCACATTTTACCAGTAATAATAATGCCCTGAACTGTCAAAAAATTGATAAAACATTCTACTCAGACACATTCACTTAAATTTGGAAAATGACCCAAAAAGATATATTTCTCATTGTGTAGTGAATTTCTGATTGTTTTAGTCAAGCACAGCGTTCTAAGTAATTTTTTGGGCTTGTCGGTTTGACAGTAAGTTGTCAGTAGACTGGCTGCTGCGGCATATTTCCTTATATTTGGTTTTTCTTTAAAAGAATTAATATAATTTATCTTAGAGCGTGTTTCTTGAATAATACATCATAGTGTACAGTGCAGTACAACAGATAATATCTATTGTCGGTATTGTATTATCTATCATAGTCATTGTTTTATGCACATTTTCTGTACATAAAATAATAGCTAAGACTGCTTGATACAAAATAACTATACAAGTGCATTACTGCGGAGTTGGTCTCTTTTAGTCTTCAAAAAGAGCACATTTATTGACAAATACCACGCAATGATAATAAGAAGGTTCAACAACATAAAAAATTCAGCTGGCATTTTTTCTCGCAGCTTTCTTTAGCAAGTTGTTGGCTCGAGCCCGAATCACTATAACACTTCTGTTAGGCAGCGTTGAGTGTATAGCATCCAACACTGATCTTGTTGGCAGTTTGCCTGATTTTTCAGTCCAGTTCTTGTCAAATTCTGCTATTTCCTCTGCACTTTACCGTTTTCTGCTGACTGAAATAGTAAATAATGTGAATTATCATTTATAAAAATCTGATAAGCTATGGTTTTGATGAATCACATATCATTGCTCAGCTCCATTCAAAAGTTGAATAAGCTGGTTTATGTGCGGCAAGTCAAAACAGAATTGACGGTTTCTCAGATACAAGTGAACAATAAGGACATAAATGCTCGTTAGTGTCATTTCTCATTTAGTAATATAATACTTAACCGGTGTATTGTTATTCAAAACACACATATACTGTAGAAGGTACTTTGATGACCACTTCTATATACTACTTTAGTAGCTAATTATGAAACTAAATAGTGTGCCACTTGTGTGCATGCGATAGAGCAGTTTGGATTTCTATTTGCTTCAAACTATTAGAGAAATGATCAGGATTAACATTCATTGAGCAGTCTCAATGGCCAGTGTTCAGAACGATTGCTGCTAAGCTTAGTGTGACCTGACTGGTTAGCTATTTATTGAGTCATTAATTAGGCTAATACTTGACCTATGGGGTCAAGCACTGTGGTTAAACACGGCATTGTTCAGGTGTTCATTGAAACCACTAATGCCTAGATTGCTCTAGATACATAAATGACTCTGACTAGGAGAGCTATGTTTTGTAACCTGACAGCAGCAGAACACAAAGACTAGTGTCAGCATTTATGTAGGCCACGAATTCGACTGAAATACTTGAAAAGCTAGACACCTTTATTTTTTCTACTGCAGTTGAGCTACAGCAAAATAATCACGCTTGGGTCCCAAGTACAATGTGTTAGTTTAAAACCACTTATCATAGTATTACCTACATTTAATCTGATGTCTGAAAATCACTCTTCGGTGTTGATAATCCATGTATGTCACTCTGCACTTATTTAAAATCAATGCATTTTTGATTAGATGCTACTACACAAAGAGAAATATACCCTTGGGTTCTTTTTTTAAATTCATGCATTAGCGATTTGCAAATATATGAAAGCAGAGCCTCATTTAAAACTAAAATCTTTTTGCGTCGATATTTGCAAAGTTATGCTTGCTATTTTAACCTTGACCCAAAACTCCAATATTATAACATTCTGAAATACAGCTAAATTGACATAAGGTAGAATCTTAATTTGAAGGCCATGTTCATTTGAGTACTACTCTAGAAGTGTTGAAAACTAGAGTGTCACCCTTTAATTGACAACCACTTCCAGCTGACTGCGACTTCAACATTCTTTGATCTTTGGATCCAATTTTGGACAGAATGGATAGAAAAATGTTGACAAATTTTTACTAACAATGACTCAGTTACAACAATAGCAATTAATACTTTTGTCAATGCATATTGAAGCGAGTTGTCTAACTTCTAAGCTTTACAGTGTTTTCGTTAAAGCTTTGAAAGCAGCATCATGAAAATAATTAATAACTCTATCAGGCTGATAATAATTTTATTGTTTAAGCGGACTTGATAGTTTGGCATATATGAAAAAACGGTTTAGCAAATATGATGAAATCTGTACTACTATTTGAGGCTAAAATTTCTTGCACATGCTACAGCATTAGAATAAACAATTAACAATGGCATTTTGCAAGCTCAACGCCCAGTGTATATGTTATCACTGGCTCACAGCTTAGTTTGTGTGTTATATAGTTCTTTATGTGTTTTTTTTTTCAAAAGAAGTAACGTTCACTTGAACGGTGGCGTTCCGTCTTTAACCGTCATCTATTATAGTGCAGGTCTAGGAGAGGGGCGTTTAAATGAATGGGGATTCAATTGGAGATTCTATAATATTTTATTAACCCTTTCACCGCTGCATGCGCATTTATGCGAAATCAATGGACGACCGGCATATGTGCATGTTGCGAATTTCCTGGCAATGGCGTAGTAACTTAATTTTATTATTCGTTGACAACATAACTAACAATCTTTAAGACTTTTTATGGTATTGACATTGTTGTCCAAAAGTTTCCCTGTAAAATTACCCTAAACTCACGAAGCAATTTCTAATTTTTGTTTAGGACTTTTCAACATAAAAAGAAACATTTGTTCTTTCTGATTTTCGAAATATTTAGTGCTATTATAGCTTTTGCAAGTACATCCAAAATTGAAAACAGATAATTACACATGTTGATAACATTATTGATGATTGTTGATGACAGATTAAGATTTTAGTGATTACACATATAATTAAAGTAGCAGCTCCAATAGTGACTCCAATGGTGGTCAAAGTAATAGTTTCGTAAGAGTAAGGAACATGGTAGAGCATTGTTTTTCGAGATTCGAAGGGATCGTAGCTTCACATAGCATTAGCAATGCACGAAATAGGAATGCATTAAGTTGTTGGAGTAGTACTATTTTTTAACGTGTTGGAAAAATAAAATCTATAACAAAAAGGTTTTAGATAGAGTTGAAGCTAATAAAGATTGAACATATATTATGAAGCACAATCGACAATTTTTGCTACTATAATTGGAAGGGTTAAAAAATGCAGTGCCATGGCATTCAAACAAAGGTTTTATAGTAATCTTATTTCTTATAAACTTTTTGAAATAAAACTTTTATTAATGTGGCACGCTCTGGTGGAAATTAACCGTTAATCAGCAACATACCCCCCTTCAAGAAAGCGTCCAGCTGTGCTTCGTACCATTTTTCATCTGGTGGATATAGTGCTCGGATGCGGTGACCAGGTTTCTACCAAAATAAGCAAAACAATTTTAATAGCCCAAACAGATGTTATGCAGATTAAAAATTGATGCAAAAGATGCCTGATGTTTTTAGGTTTTTCAGCAAATCCGTGTCCCTTCCTCCCATTACTAAAATTCTATGAAGCAGTAATATTTTATCTCATGCGATATTCTTCTACGAAATTGAAACATAGATTTTAAAGCTTCAACAATTTAAAGGGTTTCATTTACTCCAGTCACTTACTTATGACTCAGCCTCTAGTTTAAATCCGTATCAAATTACAACTAAAATGCATCAACTTGTTAATTCTAATGAAAATAATACATTATCATAACTTTATACTGCCCTAAGCAAGCAAAACGCCCTATCTAAAAAGTTTTTCAAAATTCACTTTTTTGTGCTTATATGTAATTTCGGTTGAGATCTAACATGTCTCGAAATTTCATATATCTGAGACGACCAGAAATAGCACTTTTCACAATATGCAAAACGCCCTATCCACATTTACCACACATAAAGTGGCAATCAAAGCCCTCTATCTGCAGATACAGCGTTTTGATTGGCCTGAACATACACAAAGTTGGACATTATGAGCAGCATTATGTAATCAAAGAGTATATAAACAAAGGGAAGCGAAACTGAAGCATAATTATATATTTGGTTGTTTTAAGGCAGCTCCTACAATCTAGTGCACTTCTAAGTGCTCAATCTTATTGCTATATTTTTTATCATAATATATTTATTATGACAGGAGGATATCTAAGTGACAAAAGTCTCGATTTAAAGATCCGACTCAGAGATTTGATGAAAAATTTGTTTTAATTACATGTCCATTGGAAGGCTTTGCTTTTTTTAAATACTGACATTATTGCACTCAGTTGTTTGTTTTAAATTATTTTCAATAAAAGTGTTTCATCTTTTTTAAACTACTATTTTACTTACTCCTTTCATTTCATGACATCTGATTTGAAGGATACCTAGATCTTTGATCATCTCTTAACTTTTGAGCTAAATATGGCTATTACAGGGCTTTATTCCATGTGTTGACTGGATGAGTAATAGGAATTGCAACATATATCATTTTGTTGACTAATTGCGGGTTAATATCAGAATTTAAATTTGTAATCCTTTGATAATCCAGTCATGGCAAATGGTCTTGTGGCAAACTAACAATGAGAAACCAGTCCAATTAAGCAATCAAAAGGCGCTATCAGCAGTGATAGGGCGTTTTGATTGCCTAGTGCCAGCTTAGTAAATTGTCAATTTAAGCAAACAAAATGCCGTAAGTGAAATAACTCCTTTGATTTAAAAGTTTCACGGAAAAGAATTTCGGTAAAGATTGTTGGATATCTCACCATAACAAATAAATAAAAACAACTAAAATACTGCTAATACTGATGCCAGGCTCGACCAAAACGCGTTTGTGCTTGTGCTGAACAATTCACAAATATCAAGATACAGCGTTTTGCTTGCTCAGGGCAGTATAGTATAGGCTACTAATAATTCTGCCTGTTTGGTGCTATCAATCAGCTAACACTACTTATCAGAATAAAAAGCATCCATAATTATTTTAATGTTTTTTAAAAAGTTACAAAAGTTAGGAGCATCGACAGAGTCACAGATATTCATCAATTGCTGGCTACCATGCTATATGTTACCATAATTATTTTAATGTGTGTCAGTTAATCTCACAAAGCTACCCTCGTGTATAATTACAAAGTTATCATTTTATGAAAATTAGTAATAATTTCATTCTTTTAGCATTATAAAGTTGGGGTTTCACGACCTTTTTAACTTGACAATATTACGATCCTGCAATTAAGGCAGTAAAATCCAAATCCAAATTAGCTGCGAAAACCTATGCATTGTTGTTTGCCGTCGCAATTTGATGACATGAGTAAGTTGCTTAGAAATAGTATTTAAAGTGGCTCTCCCTAAAGGTCAAAAATGGCCACCACCGGTCTAACCTTTAGCATTGGTATTGAGGCGAAGTAAAATACTTTTCATGATGCCTTTTCACCATAATATGGTACAATTAATTCAATGACAAAATTGGCAAAAGTAATATAAAACAATTGTGATAAACAAATATACCAATTGTGACATGCTTAGTCTGTTCTTCTGCTGCTGAAAAACCCTAAATGGCTAGATGCGTGAAAAAAGCAAAAAGTTTAGCGGCTACAATCTCGCTAGAAGGTTGAATTTATGTGATAAGTCTTTAGGTTGTGTAGGAATGAGAGGTTGACTTGTTTCTTACAATCTATTTAATCAATTGACTAGCATGCAAGAAGATAGCAAGCCATGCCACATTAGGAGAATGAGTCACTTTAAGCACAAACCACAATTGCATAAGTACATAGGTCATTTCTGCTAGTGAAAAGACCTTGGAGAATAAGACCACATTATGCAATTCTGCGCAGATTTTATTACTGCAGTTATACTTGTGCTGCAATACTTCTAATACAGTGAAAAGCAAATGAGCTGCCCAACCACAACCTCCTTCCTTATAAAGTTACAAAGAATATAAATAACAACAATAGTTTTCATTCGGAGGCTGAGGCTATTGAGAAGTAGAAAGTGAATCAGCTAAGCAGGCAATAGTAGAACACACATAATAAGAGCATAGGCATCATGATTGACGTGCATGCAGGCAATGAATTTATGTACAATTTCACTACCAAATTTTTTAGTAAAGCTAGACACCTTTGGCTAAAGAGTGCTAGATATAGGTCAAAACAAGCCAGTGACCAATCTCATGTTATGCATCCTTGTTTGGACACTTTATTTCTAAAGTGTTTAATTCATTGGAAGTTTAACATAAAAGTGTGCCAAGAATGCACAAAGAACATTGAAAGCAATAACTGCATAGTACTGACAGCAATAACTGAATAGAACATGATGTTTAATTAAAATGTAACATAAAAATAAACGTTTTATTTTGTTTTGGTAAGCTTGCAGCAAAAATGTTTGTTGTGCACATAAAATATTGTTTTGCTCCAAATACTTTACAAACAAGTAATAATAACTTTATTGATGCAAGTTGTACTGAAATTATATTTGCTACGAGCACCAATGGAAGTCAAAATAAGTAATACAATTCTTAGACCTTTTAAAAACAATGGCCTTTGCTGCTACAAAACAGTGAGTAGACCCATAGGAAGAGAAGTATATGTTCTTATACTGCTAAAAGTACCTTTGGTTCAGAAATCAGATTTGAAAAGAGCAATGAATTATTATAAGCATTGGCAAAATGTTTGGGATGGATAGGAAACAAAGCTGGGTACTGCACATGCTGGTAATTTAGCTAATGTAAATAGATTTCCTACACTACCTAATTGAAAGCATCAATGCACAATCTAAATACATGTAAATACTTACTAGCCATAGTACAGAGTGACCTTTAAATGTTTGTCAACATAACATCCGTACCGCTTTGAGCATCTTGAAATTATATTAAAGTTGCTTTCATTATGAGCTCCCTTTGACATTTTAAAGTATTAAAATGGGCAAATACATGTTGCATTTTCAGAGAACTCTTCAATTCAAGTCATATGCCACAAAAAGTTCCTCTGCGTTGTTTGTATTATATTCTAAAAGTGCTAACACTACATTTGTTTTAAATTTTAAAGTTGACACCAATAATTGAGCAAACTATGTAGCTTATTAGTAAAACTTTTGTTAACATCGGCAAACAAAACGCCTACATGCTGCCCGATACCGAAGGCCAAAAATAATAATATATATTGCTATTTATATTTTTACCAATAGTTTTGCAGTTTTGTTATTGTATAGCAATTTGTATGAAACCTATTGTATTTCAGGTTTGAGTAACTATGAGTTTTAGTAGTGTTCTGGCCCTTCCTATCGCGTGTTTTCAACATTTTGAGGTAATAATTAAAAGTCATGAGTTGAATTGCGCAACTTCAGCAGCATCTTATAAATATATATCATTTGCCAAACTCATTGTCTTGATTTATCAAAGTTCACTAAATCATTTAAAAGGAAATACATACACTTGTATCTCTAATTCTTTTATAGCTTTACCCTTTTACTGCCACCCATGTACAAACTAAGCTACCGGCCTACCGGCAGCCTTTTCACCGAAAATTGCCAATTTAGCTTCTTGATATGTACATGAAGCATGTATACTATTTTGTTTCAACTTCAAAGTTTATCTAGAAACTTTTTGTAATATATTTTATTTTGCTAAAATGTTAACATACAGTGCTATGCAAAAATCAATGTACCTTCACTTTGTGCATTGCTAAAGCTATGTGAAGCTACAATCGCTACGAAGCGAAAACGATGCTCTACAATGTCCCTTACACTTACACAACTATTATTTTCACTATCATCAGAGTCACTGCTGCTACTTTAATTATCTGTGTAATCACAAAAATCTGAATTTGAATTGGCTATAATGTCATCAACATACATGTAAGTAATTATCTGTTTTCTGACTTGCGCGATACTTAACAAAACTCACACAAACAATGTCCATTTTTATTTTGGAAAATTCTCCAAAAAAAAATTTGAAACTGCTTGGTTATCTTAGACTAATCTATTAGAGAAATCTTCGAACCACACTGACAATACCATAAAAGTTTTAAAATCATCCGTTATGTTTTTAACGGATAATAAAATTAGGTGATCACGCAATTGTTGGAAAATTCGCAAAAATGTGCATACGGCAGTTGCTGATAGATTTAGCATAGATTCGCATACGGTAGGGTAAGAGTAACAACCAACAAAATATTTGTCAATCTCCTGCCTCTAAACATGATATCTCAAATCTGATAATTACTCTCAGTGTTGGCTGAGTAACTAAAAGTGGTAATGGGTAACCATAGAAAACTATTCATTTTATATAATTATGCAATTGCTAAGCAATTGCAACCATGACTTATAAAGACTAAGAAGAGCAATACTAAATCTCTTTGCTATGCTACATTCCTTTAATTGGTTTGCGCTATTTATATTATGTAATCTGCCAATAATAGATGAATAGAACACAAAAGTGGCATAAGGGTTTAGGTAAGTGTTTGAAATAATACAATGCCTGTAAAAATTGACAACTTTTCTTACTGAAGCTATGGCTATATCAAATTATCACACTAGTTTTTGGCTGCATGTATATTGTGCTAGTTTACAGCAACTTATTGCAATATCGCATACCTTTAATTTGATGTCTGCAAATCAGTCTTTGGTGTGGGCCATCAATGCTTCTCATCCAGCAGTTATCCATAACTAATTGATTAATTTGATTATGAAGCGTCATTGATTATTTGCAACTATACAAAGAAAAACTACTTTTGGGTATGCTGTTACATTCTTACGTCATGTATACATTTGCTAGTTACAGTAAAACTTTGTACAGTATATTTTGTGTTGGTGAATTTAAAGTTTTGCTTATCATAGTAACTTTGCCAAAACGTAAAACATTACTACATTTCAAAATACAACCTTACTGATATGTTTTATAGTTTGTAATCTATAATTATGTACATGTTAAAAAATATTATAAAACTCGGTAGATGAAACCTTGATTATTTTGACATTTTTTTACGCAAACCAACGTGTAATTAGCAACATACCTTTTCTAGAAAAGAACATCCAACTTTGTCTAATACTCCCTGCCATCTGATGAATATATTGGCAATAATGCTTACCAAGTTTCTACAAAAAATGAATAGATAATTCAAATAACATAAACAGATATACAAACCAAAATGAATGCAAAATACACATTTTAGTTCACTGGTTAGGTTTTTTTGGCAAACTTGAATGTCTGCCACCTACTACTGAAGCTCTATAAAACAGCTAAGCTCTTAATTACTACACAATTAATACACAAGATTCAAACTAAATACTAAAAGTTTTAAAATTCAAAGGCTGCATATACCCCACTTACTTGCTTATGCCTATGCATGTACTACTATTACTTACAAAATCATAACTGAAATACGCAAACTCTCACTATTCATGATAACAATAATACAATAACATAATGATCATGTTATTCTAATAACAGTTTAGACTGTTGGTAGAACCACATTAATAACTTTACTTATCATTATAAAAAAGCATCAAAAATTATTATATTAATAACTGAAAATAGATTAAAGTTAGAGAATTAACTGATTCACTAAAATAACTATTAATTGTCAGCTGGCGTGTCTGTGTTGATGTTACAAAACTGAACATTCGTGTAACAATAATAAAGTCCAAAATTAGGATTTTACAAAAAGTTTTGATATTCTCCTTTATAGTATTATAACGCTGAACTTTCTTGACTTTTCTATGCAGAACAATATCAGCAGTTGGATGACATAAACGGGTGTAAAAAAATATATCAAACGTGTTCTATGCTACATTCTTTAAAAATTATAATAATTGAAACATACTTTTTTTCACGCTAGTCCTTTTTCAATCTTAAATAAAATTGATACTGCTTTTCTACAACTGTATGTTTCAAGTAAATAAACTGTAAATTGACTAAAACAACATGAACAACTTACCAAATGTGACGTGTTCCCTTACATGTAGTTATTCCGCTGCTACCAAGCTCTAGTAGACTACATGGGTGAAGAACTAATAGTCCTAACAGCCACAGCAACATTATAACAGCCACATCTCGCTAGCTGGTATATACTGTGGTTATACTTTTGCCACTTTATTTCAATAAATTTAAAAAATCATTTCTTCGACTAAAAAACCATCCCTCAGGTATCGCGTTCGGATGCAAAGTTTCAAAAAAATATATATTTTGTGGCTGGATGCAACGGCAGCAAAAATATGAATTGTACTGATTATAGACTTATTTGAACTTTTACTACAGCCATGCTTAAACATCAGTGGAAACCATAATGTGCAATTATTGTGAATTTTCACAAAAAAAAGCAGATCAATGAGAAACCATGCAAAAAAAGGGAGTGCTTAAATGACAGTCTTGAAAACCATAAAGAGGGTCAGCATATAAAT
The DNA here is from genome assembly GCF_963576615.1 of Watersipora subatra. NCBI lineage: Eukaryota > Metazoa > Bryozoa > Gymnolaemata > Cheilostomatida > Watersiporidae > Watersipora > Watersipora subatra. The sequence continues at coordinate 33,635,813 of NC_088713.1, forward strand.
TGTAATGTATTGTAGTTTGTTAATATACAACTTTATTTCTCAAATCTAATAAAGCTATCATGAATATTAGCAAAACTGACTGTATCCGACATAGCTGCTAACTCCTTGTATTGGCTGATGATTAGTCATGAGCTTATTGCAATATGTTTTTAAATAGATTGTGCTATTAACTGAAACGATACCAAACCACTTAAAAGTAAGAATATTTTAAAATTGATATATGCCTCCTAGTTCCATATATAAGAGCCTCCTAGAGTTTGTAATTTATTGATAGAAAATTACACATTTTTGTTGGAGTTGTCTCCTCTTTTCCATATATATGAATATAGATATATAAGGCAATTATGGGAATCATGTTTAAAATACTTCTATAGGGTTGTTAAGCACTATAAACACTGCTAGAATTAGGAGGCTCCCTGGACGCCTCCTAATTTTTCAGAGCCTCCTAACATGGATTATATATTGATAGAAGCCTCCTAGTTGGGAAATATAGTTCTATATATATATATATATATATATATATATATATATATATGCAGTCAAACATGGATAACTCGCCCACGGATAGCTCGAACATATGGTTAATTCGAACGGTTTCTTTGGTCCGTTCCTACGTAATGATAAATTGCTATAGATAACTCGAACTCAACACTGTTAACTCGAAATGTTTTTTGCCCAACGGCTACCGAAACGGTTGTTATCGCTTGAGAAAATCACTTTATTCCAAGCCATAGAGGTAAACCTCAACTTTTCGTAATTCATAAGCGTCGTTATTACCACCATCGGCAAAATATTTTTGTCAACGACTTTTCTAAAGATTTGGTGAAATTTGATTTATACCAAACATCCGCGTAGCGATCGCCCTTCGGAAGCGAGGTAAAGTGAGGTAATCTTTGCATAAATTTCAAGAAAAATCGGCAAAATTGATCGTGGGTAAAACGCTCAAAAGAAAAAGATGTATTTTCTTTTGAGCATTTCAACAACGATCAAGTTTTGCCAATGTCAATCTAAAAAACGTCCTGGCAATAACATCACCTCAAACAACAAACCAATCTCAAGTGATAGAAAAATCTCTGTACTTTTTGATAAAAATGTTTTAAACTTTACATTAGAAGCATTTAATTTGAAACAAGCCATTTGTACTTTTGATTTATACTATAGTTTGTATATGTACATGTATCTACTAATAAATAAGTAAATACATGGACTTGTGACAGTGCTCTGATAACTTGAACGCTCTGATAATTCGAACACTTTTGCTCGGTCCCTTGAAGTTCTAGTTATCCATGTTTGACTGTATATATATATATATATATATACATGTATATATAAATTGTTTCCTTACCCCGGTTAACCCATATGGGTGGTAATTTCTGCTCTAACTCGGGTCTCCCATCAGAGACCTGGGAGTTTGAGCACTCAACCGTTTTTTGAACCGGTTGTTCACTGCCTTGTCCTGGTTCAGCTACAGGCAGCGCGGTCTTTGATTGACCAGGTGACATCTGAGCCGGCATGGCTTTGGTTATTGCACTCATCATTGAGGTTGTAGACAATATACAGGGTCTTGTCTAAGGACCTGCCATATATATAAATATATATATATATATATATTTATATATATATATATATATATATTTATATATACCTAACTAGGGTAACTAACTAGAGTGTGGAATAGGTTAATTTTACTTATCTTTATTCCAGATTGATGTTTTATTCTGGGGTCACCCAGAATAAAACATCAATCTGGAATAAAGATAAGTAAAATTAACCTATTCCACACTCTAGTTAGTTATAACACTCCACACTTTTTAGAGCGGAGAGTGCTGTTAGCAGTAGGCCTGACCACTTATCTATTATATATATATATATATATATATATATATATAATAGTATATAATAATATAATATTATATATATATAAATATATATATATATATGTATATATACATATGTATGTATATATATAATTTGTTTCCTCACCCCGGTTAACCCATATGAGTGATAATTTCTGCTCTAACTCGGGTCTCACACCAGAGATTTGAGTGTTTGAGCACTCGCCTCAAGATCTTAGCTGTTCACAATAGCTCACTTTTCTGTAACTCACCCGAGTTGATCGCTGTCGGTATTTGGGCAAGCCATATATATATATATCATTCATTACATATTTCTGGGATAACCATGTCTGAAGTTAGGAATTGATTTGCCGTCTCACTAAAAAAGAAAGTTTGTCTAGGAGACCTCAACTACTTGGCTGCTTCCACTTTAGGTATTTGGCAGGCCTAACTGGCCAGTGGCAGTCACATGCCCACACTGCCAGTCACTAATGGGCACCTGGTAGTACCTGTCGACATGTCAACCCGCTTGTCTGATTCAATTGACATCTCTACTTCTGCCACAAACATGAGTATGTCAATTACAGTGGAGTCATCCTCCCCTACTTTAAATTCCTCAACTACTTCATGTGAGACCAACTCACAAACCGATGGTGCTAAGGCTAATGGTAAGAAATTAAGTTTATGTTACTCATTGCTACTGCTTGCCTTCTTTTTTATGTACACGTGTACATGTACACGTGTCGATTTACACATGTCCATTTGCACGTGTACATGCACATGGACAAGTGTACATGTGCACGTGTACATGTGGACCTATTTTATAGTATCCTTACATCACCTCGTCCTACTGCTGAAATGCTTAATATTTTGTACTGTAGTCAATAGTAATATATATTATATCTTTTACCCATAATGCCGGGCTTCCCTATTCCTTTTCATCACCCCTTACGACTGACAAGGCCAATCTCGCACCCATTACTTGTTTTGAATGAAATAAAAATATGCTTTTGGTCTCGCAGTCTAATTTGCTTTAAACAGCATTAACCAATGATATTATTCATATCTATTCATTAACCAATAATATTATTCATATCTATTCATTAACCAATGATATTATTCATATCTATTCATTAACCAATGATATTATTCATATCTATTCATTAAACAATGATATTATTCATATATATTCATAAACCAATGATATTATTCATATCTATTCATTAACCAATGATATTATTCATATCTATTCATTAACCAATGATATTATTCATATCTATTCATTAACCAGTGATATTATTCATATCTATTTATTAACCAATGATATTATTCATATCTATTCATTAACCAATGATATTATTCATATCTATTCATTAACCAATGATATTATTCATATCTTTTCATTAACCAATGATATTATTCATATCTATTCATTAACCAATGATATTATTCATATCTATTCATTAACCAATAATATTGACCGGTGTAAATGCAGTTAATATCTATTGATCTAAACAAACAAGGCTCAAAACAATTAAAAACAGACCCATTTGGAATATATAAAAACAATAGAAAGGTCATAGAAAGGTCTTTTTAAAAAGAGTGTAAGTCTTCACACAGCTGCAATATATAAAATTAATCCACTTCATTGTCTTAGACTGTTTTCACTACTAGAATCTGATTGAAACTAGTGGTGGTTCCTTGTGGGTTAGTGAAATGCACAGAACAGTTTCAGGATTTATGACGCTTTTATGATGTTTGCTTCGTACGACATAAAAAATTCCATATTACGTAAAGTGTCGAGTCGGGCGAGTTCTCAAATTTGATTTGAATGGTAACATATCTCGCCGCACTTGTTAAATCAAAACTGACGTACATATAGGATCGTATCTGTTATACATACAAAGTCTGTACATATAGCATTGTATCGGTTATACATACAACATCTGTACATATAGCATTGTATTGGTTATACATACAAAGTCTGTACATATAGCATTGTATCGGTTATACATACAAAGTCTGTACATATAGCATTGTATCGGTTATACATACAACATCTGTACATATAGCATTGTATCGGTTATACATACAAAGTCTGTACATATAGCATTGTATCGGTTATACATACAACATCTATACATATAGCATTGTATCGGTTATACATACAAAGTCTATACATATAGCATTGTATCGGTTATACATACAAAGTCTGTTCATATAGCATTGTATCGGTTATACATACAAAGTCTGTACATATAGCATTGTATCGGTTATACATTCAACATCTATACATATAGCATTGTATCGGTTATACATACAACATCTATACATATAGCATTGTATCGGTTAAATGAGGTTCAATAGAGGTTCAAATTGAGGCTGGTGTTGTATTTTTCAAATAGCTCCTCAGAATTTTGGAAAGCTTAATTTGAGCTTTTACCGTCGAACCGAATGCCGCCTATATTAACGCTCTCATTCGGGCGGAGCAACATTGACCTTTTTGAATGCACTAAATCTGTTAAGCCATCATGTTCTTCTATGTTCCATTTGAGCCGTTTTGGAAAGGGATTCCAACCTACGGCATTTGCGTGATAGCTGCAGTTAGCTGTTCATTTTTGAACTTAAGAGCTTGTAATCGCATTTCCACATATTTGGCACGTACAACACGGCAGAGTAAAAGATGGTGAATCTTTTGATACCAAATAACTGTAATGTGAATTTTGTTGCAAGTCAACCTTTAACAGAGCAAAACCTGTAGGTGTTGCTCTGTTAAAGGTGTTGCTATCTGAAAACCATAAAAAAATAATGATAGACTTTTAGCCGGATGCGTGCCTAGCACAAGTCGTCCAAAGCATCGTAATTGCTAAAACTTTTTTTCTCATACAGTAGCCGTTCCTACAGCATAAATAATCTGTTCCACGAAGGTTTACATTATAAGAACAATAAAATACATATAAATTGCCTAATCCGTACCAGGATCTTTCCAAACTCACCCCTTTGACTATGCAAAAAGAAAAAACTAGACTCAACTTTTTAATTTGGAGACTTGATTTGCAAGCATTGATAGAGTCTACATAAAAAATAGCTTCATCATGTCAGCTTTGTGAGGCTTTCTTTCAGTCCCAATGGGGTTATTATACTCTGCTACTCATGAGATTAGCTCTGGTGCTTTCTTTGTTCAGTGTCGTAGTAAAACTTATTGCCATGACAGCCAGGGATGGACCCGCTCTTATTGTCTCGTCATAGAGATCTGTGATGATATTGGTGCTAAGGATGCTGGGACTGAGGCAGTGACATATCGAACTGACAACCGGATTAATCTGACCGCGCGTGCTGCCGAGAGGATGAGGTCATGCAGGTCAATGTCTGAGCTTGAGCAGCAGCTGCTTGCACAACTGGAAGCAGCCAATCAGTGAGTTGAAGCTTTTAGCCTTTGCAATGGGGAGTTTCCCCCGTCTTATTTCTGTCGGAGTTATTCTTCCTTTTTGTTCCCAGATATTCTTTAAAATCATAATAGTATTATTCATTGTGTGAATTTCACAAATGCTACTCAGGTCTTATCAAAATTGGTTAACGTTCCAAAGTTATGGTTGGTCAGATATTATTTGTAAATTTATAGTAAATCAAAAGTAGAGAACTTCTCTACCATGTTATTTGGTATGTGATGCGAAAATATACTGCTCTCCGATATTCATTAGCAGATATAAACTATTAACACAATCGAAAAGAGCAAGGGGTTCTACTTTTTCATTAACAGATATAAACTATTAACACAAACTAAAAGTGCAAGGGGTTCTACTTTTTTCTTAACAGGTATAAACTATTAACACAAACGAAAAGTGCAAGGGGTTCTACTTTTTCCAAATGCAAAAGATCAAATATTACGTTTTAGTATAAAAATAATATGAATAGCAAATCTCGTTGAGCTTGCTTCTTTAGGAACCACTAGCTTCCTTAGCAACTACTAGCTTTCTTAGCAACTACTAGCCTCCTTAGCAACTACTAGCCTCCTCAGCAACTACTAGCCTCCTTAGCAACCACTAGCTTCCTTAGCAGCTACTAGCTTCCTTAGCAGCTACTAGCTTCCTTAGCAGCTACTAGCTTCCTTAGCAGCTACTAGCTTCCTTAGCAACCACTAGCTTCCTTAGCAACCACTAGCTTCCTTAGCAACCACTAGCTTCCTTAGCAACCACTAGCTTCCTTAGCAACCACTAGCTTCCTTAGCAACCACTAGCTTCCTTAGCAACCACTAGCTTCCTTAGCAACCACTAGCTTCCTTAGCAACCACTAGCTTCCTTAGCAACCACTAGCTTCCTTAGCAACCACTAGCTTCCTCAGCAACCACTAGCTTCCTCAGCAACCACTAGCTTCTTCAACAACCACTAGCTTCTTTAACAACCACTAGCTTCTTTAACAACCACTAGCTTCTTTAACAACCACTAGCTTCCTTAACAACCACTAGCTTCCTTAACAACCACAAGCTTCCTTAACAACTACTAGCTTCCTTGGTAACCAGTAACTTCTTTGGTAGCCAGTAACTTCCTTGGTAACCAGTAACTTCCTTGGTAACCAGTAACTTCCTTGGTAACCAGTAACTTCCTTGGTAACCAGTAACTTCCTTAGCAACCGCTAGCTTCCTTAGCAACCGCTAGCTTCCTTAGCAATCGCTAGCTTCCTTAGCAATCGCTAGCTTCCTTAGCAACCGCTAGCTTCCTTAGCAACCGCTAGCTTCCTTAGCAACCGCTAGCTTCCTTAGCAACCGCTAGCTTCCTTAGCAACCTCTAGCTTCCTTAGCAACCTCTAGCTTCCTTAGCAACCTCTAGCTTCCTTAGCAACCTCTAGCTTCCTTAGCAACCTCTAGCTTCCTTAGCAACCTCTAGCTTCCTTAGCAACCTCTAGCTTCCTTAGCAACCTCTAGCTTCCTTAGCAACCTCTAGCTTCCTTAGCAACCTCTAGCTTCCTTAGCAACCTCTAGCTTCCTTAGCAACCTCTAGCTTCCTTGGCAACCTCTAGCTTCTTTGGCAACCTCTAGTTTCTTTGGCAACCTCTAGCTTCCTTGGCAACCTCTAGCTTCCTTGGCAACCTCTAGCTTCCTTAGCAACCTCTAGCTTCCTTAGCAACCTCTAGCTTCCTTAGCAACCTCTAGCTTCCTTAGCAACCTCTAGCTTCCTTAGCAACCTCTAGCTTCCTTAGCAACCTCTAGCTTCCTTAGCAACCTCTAGCTTCCTTAGCAACCTCTAGCTTCCTTAGCAACCTCTAGCTTCCTTAGCAACCTCTAGCTTCCTTAGCAACCTCTAGCTTCCTTAGCAACCTCTAGCTTCCTTAGCAACCTCTAGCTTCCTTAGCAACCTCTAGCTTCCTTAGCAACCTCTAGCTTCCTTAGCAACCTCTAGCTTCTTTAAAAACTACTTAAGAACTATCATGAAAAACTTTCCCAAACATAGTTTGCTTGGAACTTGCTTATAGCATCTGCAATAACTTTGTAACTGCAATAAAATAGCTTTGTATATATAGCTATATATTGGACTTTAAAGGTTTTAAGTAACTTCTTTGTTATTTGTATAAAGAACATGTTTAATTACAAGTTATTTTGTCGATGTTTGTCTTGTTGTCTTACAATGAGAAAGAAATCTAGAGGTTTCACCAAGTTCTGAGAAAGTCGCCCTTTTTCTTTTTTGTTTCAATGTCATTTTAATATATTTGAATATGTCGATTTGATGTTAAACACGCTTAATTTCTTGATGCATTATTATCATCTGCAGCCAAGTGACTTTGAACTCATGCTCCTTACAAGTTTGCTAGCTATAGGAATTATATCAATATCAACTGTACACCTTGTGGAACTAAAGGCACTATGTTTCCAGAATACGACGCTACGTCATCGTAGTGGTCTTGTGCTGAAAATAATTTCTGTACATAAATGTTCGATGTGTGAACTATCGAAAGGTAAGGCAGTTTGTAGCATAAGGCCAGTTCACACTGTCACAGTATGTCGACAGTATATCGACAATATATCGACAGTATATCGACAGTAATCCAACAATACTTTGGTGATCGCTTTTGATAACATAGTTCGCACTATCACAGACCTGTCTGCGTTTACATAAGCGCATAGTCTGCAGCAAATCATTCTCATTGCACAATAAAGTCACTAAACTTATGAAATACTAGTCCCACAGCAACTATAATGAAGGAAAATATAGATCGAGCAATCCGCGACAGTCAATCACCGTCGCTCAAGTAGTCGTGGACAGACATGGATGGCAAGACAGTCATGGATGTGCGCCGAAATATCAACAAGGTTTGTCAGCTGCAATGTTTCTCAACGTCTGCGTTGGCTTAGTAAAGTCATTGATCTATGACGCGCATATTCAATGAATAGGTAGTGAGAGGACAACTCTGACATACTGTTGGGCAGCGTGTAGTACACGCCGTGTACCAGCCTTCAAGGACTGGAGTATCTAAGGCTACATTTAGAGCTTCACTTAGTCTATGATGAAAAGTTTATATCACCTTAGTATTTCATCATCTATGCTCCCCCTAATGGTATGCTTACCACGGCTATAGAGTAATACGATTGCATACAGCAATGACACATCCCTTCGCACATTCTAATCAACCCATAGTATACCTATATATACCATATATATAGTAGCACTCTTTGATGACACTGACTCGCCCAAAATTGTCTCAAAAGATTTAGTTAAAAGATATGAACTTGCCCATAACCTTAGCTTGTATCAAACAGTATTCGTATTTTTCTATCATTTGCGATTGTTTCTGATGTTTAAAGGTTGACTTGCAACAAAATTCACATTACAGCTATTTGGTATCGAAAGATTCACCATGTCTTACTCTGTTGTGTTGTAGGTGCCAAATATGTGGAAATGTGATTACAAGCTCTTAAAAGCTCAAAAACGAAAAGCCGCTGTAGATTGGAATCTCTTTATTTCACTGACGTAGTCATGAAATTTGGTCATTGTCTTGTTACATGATGTTCTCACGTGAATTGAAAGGCCAATAAAAAGCTCAATATAAAACTTCTCGTAGCACTAGTTTATGACAAACACTTCGGGTTTTACCGAAGACCCCGTATCAAATATAGATGCTCGCTACTTTACAGTTTTGTTTTAGCATTATTCAATCGTCAAGTCATAATCTGATCACGTGACCCAATACTTAGCAAATCATTTTTGCAGCACTTTTTGATTATCACAGTTGAGCAACAGGCTCGTCATGATTATCAGACAAGGATATGTACTCCTTCGAGCTAAGGTTAAAAAGTTTAACGATTTTTTACAGTAAGTTATGAGATATCAGTGCTAAATGTGACAGCATTACAATGACGATAAAACAGACGCGTAAGAACAATAGACATAGTTTTATTGAATGCGTGAAGTATATTTGTGAAAATATTTCGACGAATAAGGTTGCATGAATGTGTAAACAGAAACCATCTCTCACAACTACATCACATTTGAGCCATTTTGGAAAGCGAACCCAAACTACGGCGGTCTCGTGTGGCTGCGATTAACTGTTCATTTTTGAGCTTTCAAGGGTTTGTAATCACATTCCCAAATATTTTGCACCTACAACACAACAGAGTAAGACATGGTGAATCTTTTCATATCAAATAACTGTTGCAAATTTTGTTGCAAGTCAACCTTTAAGGCAATATGACCGCCAGGATGTTTCAAGATTAAAATCAACCAAACTTGATCACGAAAAAAGCGCTCAGAAGAAAAATACGTGCCGAAATGACATAACTAGTCGCTATTCATTCAACTTGCAGCATTAATCTGTGGCCTCTTTGCAACTCGCAGACATCATAATCCTACTTTCATTTTATAAAGTAGGTAAGCAATTTACTCTAGCCTCAGTTCCTGTACGCTGCCAGTAAAATTGTAACAATAGCAGTTCGGGTCAATATCCGGGTCATTATTCGTTGGCTTGTATTTTTTACCATCACAATGTAGCATCATATTTTTATTGTTGCTTTTTGGTTATATGAAATCGCAAATGAAATTGGCATGCAATCGACAACAAAACTGCCTTATCAACTAAAGGGCAGTAACTAGCACATACCGTATTTACCGTTTTCATAGTTCACTCATTTGCCATGCATTGGATGGTTGAGCGCTTCTTTTCAGTCCCGTCCATGTTAGCCAGAAGGTAAACTGCTTATAGGCAGGCCTACCACCCTGTTGTTAACCCTGTTATTAACCACCCTGTTGTTAACCCTGTTATTAACCACCCTGTTGGTTATCGTTTATATTTAATCTTTGGTCTTCATCTACCATTCATTTGTGTGCATATATAACATTCATATGTTAGTCTGTTGATGGGTGAGATATTTGAGGGTCTTGGAGCCATAAGGATGAGTAGTCACAGTAGTCACTCCTGTAGTCACAGTTGATGGCATATATCACTCACTGAGAGTAGGCAACTCCAGGTATGCTACACTATCTAAACTATCATTGTTTGGAAACTTATTGTCAGTGATGAAGTGCTATGTTAGACTGACAAGCGGGTCCTGTTTTCCGATAGACGCTATAGTAGAATGTCAAGACTAGACCATTAAGAAGTTTCAAGTGAAAACAGATAGATTAGAGGGTACCAACACAGTAATTTTTGCATATGAAACAACAGGAAAGCAAGCTTTATGCGCATGCAAACGTGTGACACTGTTGGTTGCTAAGGCCGTTTCCATGGCGCAAAGATAGCGCATCGCGCAGGTGTTTCACTTCTAAACAGCGACACTACATCACTGGGGAATACCATGAGTGTTTCCGTGATGGTATTTTAGCTTATATGGAGGTGTGTCCTACCCTATTGTTTTATATGGAGGTTGTCCTACCCTATCGTTTTATATGGAGGTTGTCCTACCTATCGTTTTATATGGAGGTGTGTCCTACCCTATCGTTTTATATGGATGTGTGTCCTACCCTATCGTTTTATATGGATGTGTGTCTTACCCTATCGTTTTATATGGAGGTGTGTCCTACCCTATCGTGTTATATGGAGTTTTGTCCTACCCTATGGTTTTATATGATGTGTGTCCTACCCTATCGTTTTATATGGAGGTGTGTCCTACCCTATCATTATACGAAAACTTAGTGAATCAGTCTGTCCAGTAAAACGATGAAGTGAAGTTGTTGTAAAGGAGCCCTCGTAAAAGGTCACCCGCAGACATTACAGCGTGTGCATTACATTAGGTGTTGTTTTGTTTGATTGGTTATTAAGTTATTAGTTACAGATAAGAAAATGTAGGGCTGTCTCAGCGCCAAAAATGGTACATTTGCTGGGATTTCCAGCATAACTCTTGTCATGAAATCATAACATACTTTAAGCAGATTATTGATTTTCTATGGTTATTTATGCTATTCACTCCTCAAAAGTCACTATGTGCCATTTTCCTGTTTCAGTTAATTCACCATGTGCCATCTTACTGTTTCAGTTAATTCACCATGTGCCATCTTCCTGTTTCAGTTAATTCACCATGTGCCATCTTCCTGTTTCAGTTAATTCACCATGTGCCATCTTCCTGTTTCAGTTAATTCACCATGTGCCATCTTACTGTTTCAATTAATTCACCATGTGCCATCTTACTGTTTCAATTAATTCACCATGTGCCATCTTCCTGTTTCAGTTAATTCACCATGTGCCATCTTCCTGTTTCAGTTAATTCACCATGTGCCATCTTCCTGTTTCAGTTAATTCACCATGTGCCATCTTCCTGTTTCAGTTAATTCACCATGTGCCATCTTCCTGTTTCAGTTAATTCACCATGTGCCATCTTACTGTTTCAATTAATTTTTTATGAGCTGCTACAAGTACTATGTCATGGTAATATACTAATAATATATTTGATAATGATTATGTTATTATAATACTTCAAATGATATTATGTTAGTGTAATAATATTAGTATTATTACGTTATAATTTTAAATTAATATAACTGATAATGTCATGTTGAACCTTATTATGCTTCTATCACAAAAACGTATATTACGTTTTACCTTCTATCAATGTAAGACATAATATACAATACTAGATACCTATAGGTAAGCGTGGTAATGTTCGTTGAAGAAAGAGTTATAATATAATTCGGATGTGTTGTGTTTTTCGAATGTCAGAGAAAAACAGTTGTGATTGCCAATGTGCGCTGAGCGACTCTTTTTGATTAGCGTGTGCCTCAAAGATGCGTTTTTGCTATTAACCATAACATCAATTGACGCGTGATTTTTTCTTTTTTCATTTTCATCATTTCTTTCTCATTCCGTTACATAGCGATTGTGGGTGAGACGTCAAATGAGCTCTTTTATAAGCAACTCATTGTGTGGGAGATTCTCCCATGCACACGTCGCTGGTAATGCTGTAGCTTGTCAAATACAAAAATCTTTCCGGATAACCAATTACCGATAGGCTTTCACGGATAAATACCGATCGTATCAGACCGGCCGCGGATAACTAGCCGTCACTGAAAATGATTCATTTTCCGGATACCGATAATCACTCGGTGTCGGTAAAAGCGGATAACCCCTTACCGGCCCAACACCACTATGTAATGTCTCTGCCTCAGATTCTGATGACTGGCACATCACTATGTAATGTCTCTGCCTCAGATTCTGATAACTGGCTCATCACTAACTAGTGTCTCATCCCATTCTGCAATAATAGCTTGTTTTTGTCTTACTCCATTTGATGTAATTATTCTTGGGCCATTTTATCAGCACTAATCGGCCTTTACATACATAATGTTATGGAAATATTGACACAAAAGCTAGACGACATAATATAGTAAACATAAGGAGCATGGGATTGCTGTGTAAACTGATTGCTAGCTAGTGTTTGTGGCAAGGCTCAGTTTACCTTAGTCAACTAGTCAGGCCTGACTTTTTACCTCAGCATGTCTTTAGAGGAATGAGTGGTCATGCTGTGCTGCTTCGATGACTTCTGGTTAGTATCTCGCTTATGGCAACCTCTGCTAGGTGACTGTCAACTGCTGTCAGGTTGTGATGCTTGGCAACCTCAGCTAGATGACTGTCAACTGCTGTCAGGGTGTGACGCCTGGCAGCCTCTGCTAGGTGACTGTCAACTGCTGTCAGGGTGTGATGCCTGGCAACCTCTGCTAGGTGACTGTCAACTGCTGTCAGGGTGTGATGCCTGGCAACCTCTGCTACTGACTGTCAACTGCTGTCAGGGTGTGATGCCTGGCAATCTCTGCTAGATGACTGTCAACTGCTGTCAGGGTGAGATGCCTGGCAGCCTCTGCTAGGTGACTGTCAACTGCTGTCAGGGTGTGATGCCTGGCAACCTCTGCTACTGACTGTCAACTGCTGTCAGGGTGTGATGCCTGGCAACCTCTGCTAGGTGATTGTCAACTGCTGTCAGGGTGTGATGCCTATATAATACGGCTAAAGATGAACATGCGCAAACCTTCAACAGATTATATTAGAAAGCATCGGTATTTTTCTATAATTTGCTATCACATTTTTGATGTTTGAAGTTGTCTGACAGCCAGGATATTTTAAGTTTATTATTTTAAGCTATCATTACAGTAATAATAGCTACTAGTGACATCACTTCGCAAGTTTTCTTCTTCTGAGCATTTTAACTGCGATCAAGTTTTATCGATTCTAATCTCAAAGAATCGCAGTCAGACCTCTAACAATGATACATAATTGATAGATAATTGACAGATACTTGATAGACTATTGATAGATTATTGATAGATTATTGATAGATTATTGATAAATTATTGATAGATAATTGATACTCTAGGACACTTATATTTCGCTAGTATTTCGTTTCGTGAGTAGCATACAGAGTAAAATTTCGCTGGAACTTAATTTCGCAGCTCTGATGAGTGCGAAAATATAGTGATGTGAAAATAAATGCAGTGGAACAAACATTAGATTCCTCAGGTCCAGTTCACTGGTACGAAATATTTTTCAATTTGGGACTACCATACTGTTTGGACTATAAACCGCACCTCTATATAAGCTACATGTGCTTTATTTTCCAAAAACGATAATAAAACAATACATAAGTCGCACCTTACTATAGGCCGCAGAACTAAGGACTGTGCTTTTTAACGCCATTTAAAACGGAACAGTGCAGAACGGCACAGTTTCGTATTATCCGACGCTTTTTAACTTAGTGCCTAACGGGACAGTACCGTGAGGCATTGTTTCGTATTTTCTTTCACAGCTAAAAGTGCACTAATTGGAGATTCCTTGAATAATTTTGTAAATAAACGTGATGCATTGGCATTGGTGTTAGCTCAAAGCCAAGGCAATGATTTTAAAAATGTTTTGAAACTCAACTACGTTTAGTATTTATATTAAAAACTAGCCTAGCAGTTAGTTTTTAATTTGATGCAGTAGTTATTCTCCCTTGTGTTTAAAAATGGAACTAGTTATTCACGGAATTTAATAATTCGCGGAATTGACTGTCCGCGAAATCGCGAATTTTTATAACCATCGAATATTTTCATCCTGCCGGGTATATATCCAATTGAAGTAAGCATTGAAGGATCCAGTGGCCAGGGATCCAGTAGCCCTCAATGCCTACTTTGGAATACCAGTTTTGTTCTCTAATGGAGTAGATCTTAAGATGCAGCTAGTTTTATGGCTGTTACTGTACCTACTGCGAGATTCAGTCTGATGCCATTTATTGGCAGCAATATGAGGCTGCTTTCCTAGTATATTACTGTATTACTCTTTTTATTGTGTAGATTATGTGGATTTGGAATTGTGTGCAAGCTTAGTTACCGCGGCGACAAGTGCTTTAATGGACATTTATCCGTTTCATCCACAGACCGTGTTTCAACCGCAACCGACAGGTTGCGGCTTAATGTAGGCGCTCTGGTAAAATGATAAGGAATTTTACGCCAGATGTCATAACCCTGCACTCCTTTCTCGCTTAACACTATACTTTTGAAATTGGAATTACTAAAGTGTAAAAAATGTTTAAAATGGAATAGCTAGCTCGGCCTTTTCTTGAACGTCATTCGGAAGTGTTGTTTCCATCTTTCGTTGCATGAAGTATTTGATAAAAGTTTGTTAGTAACAAAACTCCCTGGACTTACTGATTTTTGTCATATCCATCCTGCGGAAGATACAAATTTTCTGATTAACCTCGTCTTGGAAACAATGAATATAACATATAAATATAAAGTGATTATAATAACATAATTATTATATAATTATTGTATAATTTAATAATAAACATCATAATGTAATAATATATAACATATAATGTAATATAACATAGTGAGTATCAGCTTTAAACATGAGTGACAGTCTTTTCTCTGGAATGACTTGTGCTGATTTCTGTGGGACAGTGGCTTGCGCTGACTTCTGTGGGACAGTGACTTGTGCTGACTTCTGTAGGACAGTGACTCGTGCTGAGTTCTGTAGGACAGTGACTCGTGCTGAGTTCTGTGGGACAGTGACTCGTGCTGACTTCTGTGGGACAGTGGCTTGCGCTGACTTCTGTGAGACAGTGACTCATGCTGAGTTCTGTGTGACAGTGACTTGTGCTGAGTTCTGTGGGACAGTGACTCGTGCTGACTTCTGTGGGACAGTGACTCGTGCTGACTTCTGTGGGACAGTGACTCGTGCTGACTTCTGTGGGACAGTGACTCGTGCTGACTTCTGTGGGACAGTGACTCGTGCTGACTTCTGTGGGACAGTGGCTTGCGCTGACTTCTGTGGGACAGTGACTCATGCTGACTTCTGTGGGACAGTGACTCATGCTGACTTCTATGGGACAGTGACTCGTGCTGAGTTCTGTGGGACAGTGACTCGTGCTGACTTCTGTGGGACAGTGGCTTGCGCTGACTTCTGTGTGACAGTGGCTCGTGCTGACTTCTGTAGGACAGTCACTCGTGCTGACTTCTGTAGGACAGTGACTCGTGCTGACTTCTGTGGGACAGTCACTCGTGCTGACTTCTGTAGGACAGTGACTCGTGCTGACTTCTGTGGGACAGTGGCTTGTGCTTACTTCTGTGGGACAGTGACTCGTGCTGAGTTCTGTGTGACAGTGACTCATGCTGACTTCTGTAGGACAGTGACTTGTGGTGACTTCTGTGGGACAGTCACTCGTGCTGACTTCTGTGGGACAGTGGCATGTGCTGACTTCTGTGGGACAGTGACTCGTGCTGAGTTCTGTGTGACAGTGACTCATGCTGACTTCCGTAGGACAGTGACTTGTGCTGACTTCTGTGGGACAGTGGCTCGTTCTGACTTCTGTGGGACAGTGGCTTGCGCTGACTTCTGTGGGACAGTGACTCATGCTGACTTCTGTGGAACAGTGACTCGTGCTGAGTTCTGTGTGACAGTGACTCATGCTGACTTCCGTAGGACAGTGGCTTGTGCTGACTTCTGTGGGACAGTGGCTTGTGCTGACTTCTGTGGGACAGTGGCTTGTGCTGACTTCTGTGGGACAGTCACTCGTGCTGACTTCTGTGGGACAGTGGCTTGTGCTGACTTCTGTGAGACAGTGACTTTTGCTGACTTCTGTGGGACAGTCACTCGTGCTGACTTCTGTGTGACAGTGGCTTGTGCTGACTTCTGTGTAACAGTGGCTTGTGCTGATTTCTGTGGTACAGCGACTGCCTATTAACTAATCAATAAGCTTGTTGACTATAAGATTAGGGATTAATAGTTCTTTGTCCTTGTATTGGATGTTTGGCTCATATGGTGATGTGGAGTCCTAACAGAGCTAAAATGTTCAGCTTGGTATTTTGCCATTATTTGCGTGTCTATGTTTACCCGATGCAGAAAGCTTTGTGAGATTTAACACTAGCTGTTACCTGTTATCTAGGCTCTTACCCTTTATATATCGCTCACTGCTTCCTTTGATCTTCAAGGTTGTAAAACTTTTACCAAACAGTTTCCATAAAGTTTTATTACTCAGAAAACAGTTGTTTGTTCCATAGAGTTATCTTCCCCTGCCTGATAACAGTTCTTTCAACAACACGAGCGTTTCCGGTGACAACAAGGAGCGTTTAGGCCACGCCTCTTTTTTGCGTTAGTCAATTTTAGTGATTCACTCTGTTTCCATGATGCGTAGCACTTAGGAGTTGCGCTCTCTCCGAATCATGGAAACGGTATCTTTGCACTGAAATCACTGCGCATTGATCAGTGCAAAGCAGTGCAAATTTGCAACAAGTAAATGGCAATTGCACAGTGGCTGCGCATAGCTCTCTTTCTGTGGAGGCAGATTCATCGAGGGCCATAAATTAGTAAACATTATCCCGCTATCTTATTTTTTTTTATTCTTCCGATCTTCTTTCACTTAAATTTAATTATGAGCTGCACCCACGAGGATGATATGGTGATTACTTTTTTGTACTTTGTTATCGATATCAACACTATTAAAAAAATAGGTGGCAAGTCCGAAATTAACATTTAAATTATATGTTACTTGAAAATTACTTAATAAAATATATTACTTTTGTAAAAATTGTGTTAAAGTTTGTAAAACCTTGTGAATGTGTATTGTAAATAAAAGTATAATGATGACAAAAGCATAAAAAGACCGTTTCTGAAGTTCTGTATTCATGATTGCTTCCATGTCTCCATCCGGCGATTCAATTTATACAATTTCTCATCTCTGGCTAATTTGCTGAAAACCACTACGCAGCATGTAAATGTACAATCCCCTCGACTTCGGAGGACCCGCATCGAAGTACTGCGCATCATGGAAACATAGTGACTGACTAGATCAATCGAAGTACTGCGCATCATGGAAACATAGTGACTGACTAGATCAATCGAAGTACTGCGCATCATGGAAACATAGTGACTGACTAGATCAATCGAAGTACTGCGCATCATGGAAACATAGTGACTGACTAGATCAATCGAAGTACTGCGCATCATGGAAACATAGTGACTGACTAGATCAATCGAAGTACTGCGCATCATGGAAACATAGTGACTGACTAGCATCACTACTGATCAATAGATCAATAACATCAGTAACTTCAATAACATAACAACTTTGTGCGTAGTTCGTTTCCCGCCTGATTCTACAATATCAAGTCGATTGGGCTATTAGTTGCTGAAATATCAACGAAATACTGGGGGCACTTCTTACTGGGGGCACTTCTAACCGACTGAGAAATACTGGGGGCACTTCTAACTGGGGGCACTTCTAACCAACTGAGAAATACTGGGGGCACTTCTTACTGGGGGCACTTCTAACCAACTGAGAAATACTGGGGGCACTTCTTACTGGGGGCACTTCTAACCGACTGAAAAATATTTGAGGCACTTCTAACCGACTGAGAAATACTGGGGGCACTTTTAACTGGGGGCACTTTTAACCGACTGAGAAGTACTGGGGGCACTTCTAACTGGGGGCACTTCTAACTGACTGAGAAATACTTGGGGCACTTCTAACCGACTGAGAAATACTGGGGCCACTTCTAACCGACTGAGAATTGCTGAGGGCACTTCTAGCTGACTGAGAAATAGTGGGGGCACTTCTAACCAACTGAAAAATTAAAAATTGATGCTGACAAGATATAGTTTTTGATGACACTGTGGTCGAAGGTCTTGGTACCGAAGGATCAAAAATAGACAAAGCTATAAAGCTTCTCCTCAGCAACAAGGGCTTTGCACTAAAACTATTAGTTTTTCTATTCATAACAACTACACACTCTATCAGAATCAGTGAACTACAATCATTGTGTTACTTTAGTTATCTCTAAACACAACTTCTTTGAAAGAGTTTGAACAAACCTATTCAACTTCATCTTCTTTCATTGAGTTCTGCAAGCTTGTATAGCTTCAAAAAATGTTCAGTTTAAAAGGAATTGTGCTATCCTGAGTGCTTTCATAGTACATGATTAGGATGGAAGGTGATCTTGTGGATAAATAGTAGCTACTTCAAACTCACCATTATTGCTATTTAGTTGTATTAGTTGGAAGTTTAGTAACGATACTGCTGATACTGCAGCATTTGACAATTTAACACTTTGCATTAATAAATTAGGGCAAGGTTGGATATGCACATTCTTCATCAATGTAAACCCTTGGCTTTCTTTATTCTTTGGTGAAGTATGTACCTGCTGCCATTAGGTTTACTAGGAATCACCAGATACAGTAGACACCTCTATGACATAAATACACATAGGCTAAAGTAGACACCTCTATAACGGAAACCTTTTTTGCGCTACTGTAAATTCCGTAAATCCCTCAAGTTTAAAGTTTTTACGTACTACAAAAAAAAATTCACATAATATAAAGTGACAAGTTTGTGCAAGTCTCAAATTCATATAACATAAAGTGACAAGTTGGTGCAAGTTCTCAAATTCGCTTTGAATAATGAGAATCTCGTCGTTTGCCTTAAAACCACCATTTCATCATTCTTGCCGCACTTGAGACGGGAAACGAACTATAACTTAGGTAACTCTATTGTATGTAGGTATATTACTATTATCTCCCCTAGCAGTCTAGCATTCTATGAGAGATCGTCATGTGTGCCAGTAAAGCGCAGAGAATGAGTAGCTGCACAATGATTGGTGCACTTATAGAATTTAGGTCTTAAACAAGGTTAGAATTTATAGAATTTCGGTCTACCAAGCTGAACGTCACAAGTGGGAGTCTCATTGAGAACGATGTTTTATCCTAACCTCTAGCGCTCGCTTTGGATAACTGACAGACAGACAGACACTTATTACGGTAAAGATTAGCCAAATTCCCGACGTTGCTAGGGTATTAAAAATCAGCTTATGAACAGTGACAGGTAATGTAGTTGCTTGCCATTAGCCTGGCACATCGCCAATGGCTAATTTGAGTTTTTCTAGTACAGTCATACTTCAACTTACGAGCTTAATGCGTTCCGAGACTGAGCTCGTATGTCAATTTACTCGCATGTTGGTGCAATTTATTTATATATAGAACAATTAAATATATATTGATTGGTTTCCATACGCTAAAAAAGCAAATAAAACACTCAAAACAAGATATTGTAACAGAAAGAACATGTTGGTTATTGTCCTTACGTACTACATGCTTTCAAGAAGCAACAAATAAAAAATAATGCAAGGAAATATGATTAATTAAAATGTAAAATTAAATACATACAAAAGCAGTTAACACTCGCATTTGCCAGGGGGGAGATATAAGTTATCCTTCGTTACAACAGTTGACTTTGATAAATTTGGATTTTATCAGAGTGTTAAAAGACAAACTTAGGAGCAAACCTAAAACCAAACTTTCATTTTCAACTAAACGTAATTAAAATTTCTTCGGCGTTCATAGTTTGATGTTTCTCGCTGGTTAGCGAGAAATTTTTCCTTTTTTTTCGCTTTCACGACTAGCCGGCCGTTTTAAGATAAACCTATCTAAGGACGTTTGCCTTTGTCGCCCTTGCAACATGTTGCGATTAGGACGAACACAGGTGTCGTCACAAATGGTTAATGCACGACCACTAGCCAACTTGTCCGAATGTCTATTAAACAGTTTGGATAGATAGCGCCGGCCTGTTCACATAGCATCGTTTCAGTTACGCTGTCACCGGCCAATTGTTTGTCCAATGCCATCAGCAG
Organism: Watersipora subatra; assembly: GCF_963576615.1. NCBI lineage: Eukaryota > Metazoa > Bryozoa > Gymnolaemata > Cheilostomatida > Watersiporidae > Watersipora > Watersipora subatra. Next base: position 33,656,220 of record NC_088713.1, read on the forward strand.
TCGTGAAGATCGCTGCACCGTTTAGAAACTATGGTTAGTCCTTTTGCGAACTAAATGCCCTGAATATAATTCTTTTGTTTGATAATTATGAATGTATTTCTGTCATATTGCCGAGCTAACCCAATCACGCATACACATTTCGCATATTTTTTAATAATTTTCCGTTTAATATCGATTGTTATCATTTGCTTAGTCTTTGCATTATCTTTCATTTTAATGACAAACTTTTGGTCCACGCACAGTACTTTTAATTCACATAATTCTGCTGTGGAAATCGTGCACGAAAACACGGTACAAAAGTATAACCTGAGCAGTTGGAAAATACAGAGTGATTCTGTTCTCATAAAACACTTCCAGCATACTTGGCAACTGACTCAAGTGCTCGTATCTCAAACATGGCTCGTATGTTAGTGCTAAAACTTGCTCGAAAGCTGGCTCGTATCTCAAGTTTTTTGTACGTTGGAGCACTCGTAAGTTGAAGTATTACTGTATTGCAAAACTTACTAATAATAGTCTTGAGAGTAAGCATGAAATGTCATCATGCCCGTAACGCCAAGTCGTATGCGTATTTTCATCCTCACAGCGACATATATCGCCTAATAAATTCATCAATCTCGCATAGCTCAATGATTCAGCATATCATCTGAGAAATGGAATGGGTGGTTTTGAGATCAAATCTTCCGCGATACGGATTCTCCATTCCAAAATTTTGATAGCTATAGCTGACAGGCAGACATCTGAGCAGACGACAAACTTTGAGATTTCTATATATAGATGTATTTTTGTTTTGTTTTATTTTAGACATACAGTCAAACATGGATAACTCGAACTTTACGGGACCGAGCGAAAGTGTTTGAATTATCAGAGCGTTCAAGTTATCAGAGCACTGTTACAAGTCCATGTATTTACTTATTTATTAGTAGATACATGTACATATACAAACTATAATATAAATCAAAAGCACAAATGGCTTGTTTCAAATTAAATGCTTTTAATGTAAATTTTAAAACGTTCTTATCGAAAAGTATAGAGATTTTTCTATCACTTGAGATTGGTTTGTTGTTTGAGGTGATTTTATTGCCAGGATGTTTTTTTAGATTGACATCGGCAAAACTTGATCGTTGTTGAAATGCTCAAAAGAAAAGACATCTTTTTCTTTTGAGCGTTTTACCCACGATCAATTTTGCCGATTTTTCTTGAAGTTTATGCAAAGATTACCTCACTTTACTTTGCTTCCGAAGGGCGATCGCTAAGCGGATGTTTGGTATAAATCAAATTTCACCAAACCTTTAGAAAAGTCGTTGGCAAAAATATTTTTGCCGATGGTGGTAATATCGACGCTTATGAATTACGAAAAGTTGTGGTTTACCTCTATGGCTTGGAATAAAGTGATTTTCTAAAGCGATAACAACCGTTTCGGTAGCTGTTGGGAAAAAACATTTCGAGTTAACAGTGTTGAGTTCGAGTTATCTATAGCAATTTATCGTTACGTGGGAACGACCCAAAGAAACCGTTCGAATTAACCATGTGTTCGAGCTATCCGTGGGCGAGTTATTCATGTATGACTGTATATACTTCTTTTTCTTTGTAACAATTGATATTGATTTAAATACATTGATATTGATTTATATACAAAGTGAAAAAATTGATTTAAATCAACATTAATGTGTGCCCTCTAGCCTAAAATTATCCCATGACCAAACACGAGCGAAGCGATTGGTTGGGAGATTTATGGTAAATGCATATGCACACACAACTCACGAAAATTATTCATAAACGGCTGTCGCAAACCGTTGTACCTAAATGTCATCAACAAATTTAACCATTTTTCAATGAAGTTGTTTAAGTATAATCACGATACAAAGCACTATAAACCTATTTAAATATGTTACCAAGTTTTTATTATTTGTAGAAAATTTCCTAAACCTTACCCAACTGATCGGATTATACATAAATAGACAGATTAATTCGGCCTAAAATCGTTATTAAAACTTGACAAGTCTTATTTTTATCAAAATTAACACCAGAAAACGAAACGATAGCGACAGAGAATAGAACTATTAAGTCGTGCGCATTTCACGAAAAAAGAACATGCACATTTCACCAGTCTATAGCATTGTCGAAGGTTTTTGTAATTAACGTAGAAGTACTGAAATATAATTGTTTCTTTTTTGCTGATTTCAAAGTCACTGACATTTTAGACACTTTTGAGTACTTTGGTATTCCAACTTATGTCCAAAGCAGTGGAAATAAAGGAAACGACGATGATATTTTTTTAACGATTCTTATGAGATTATTACAATATTTAATTATAAGAATTATTATTCGATTTTATAAGATTTAGTTATAAGAATAAGCATTAGAATTTACAAGATCGAAGTATATATAGTGATCGATGTTGGACACTATTACTAAGTTTGGATATTCTTTTTGATACTTATTGATATTGTTAGCCATGACGTTTTGAAATGTAAACAAAATTGCGCATTGGTTTTTATATTATTACTATATTAATGATATTGGTTATTCTAATAATATCAGTGTATTTTACTTCTAATACTGCATTTCTCCTATTGCAGGGGGAGAGATATAAACATATAATCTTCTCCTTTCATTATTGCTGTTTGTTGTACATAATAACACCCACAGCCAGTACATTACAGCTATCATTGCAGTTATCCTATTGCACTGCAGTGTCATTTGACTGCTAATATTGCATTTTTCAACCATCAGTACCATTCCTTTTTTCCAATATCACTTTGGTCGTGGGCTGTATGACAGGGGAATTTCTAGTCGTAATCATGGTCCCTACACCAAGTGAATGTGATAGGGAAAACCGATAATAAAACAGTTAATTTAATTACCGCAGCACAGTCATTAAATTTAAAAGTTCAGCTTAGTTTTTTCACTTTTTGAGGTTTGTGGGAAGCTCATGGAACAAATTATGCGATTTACATATATTTTACTGTTCGTATAATGTCAAATCCCTATAGCGTAAACATTCTCAGAACGGATTATTTACGCTATAGGAGTGTCTGTTGTAATGCTGACAGCCATAGCCATGCTGACTAGCTAAAAACATGGTCATAAATTAAAGTGTTTTGTTAAATGTCATGTAACGCTATTAGTAGGGGAACTACAGTGATGGCCTTTTTGTTCGGCTGCTTGCGCCTTTGCTAACACCTGGTCATTAGTAGCTGACAGATCGGGCTCTTCTCCGTATCCTCTACTATAGCTTGCTCAGGGCAGTATAGAGCTCTATTACCTCATTTAACTCGCTATGGAGTACACATCTAGACGAGTGAGGACCTTCTCTGAGGGTATCCTTGACTTCATCCACTTCAGGTAATCGTATCACTGATCCTTGACTTTCCCTTTCAGCCTTGATCAGTTTGCCTTTTAGGATAGGCCTGACAATTTCAAGTTCTGTCTACTAGTAAAAATGACTAAGGTTTGTTGAATCTCAGGCATGATAGGATTGCATTGTATTTGTGCCGTGGAACTCATAGGCAACCTTTCTCAGACGTCGTCTTACCTTGTCATTACTCCAGCTTCTCGGATCCCGGTGTAGCCACCGGACACGGTTAATCAGCAAACTTGCGTCATCCTCGAGACGCAAACGACAAAACCTGCAGGTCAAGCGAGTTTTCTTACTCACAGATTTTTATCCCATGTTTGCAAAAAATGGAAGGAGCACCTGCAAATGATGGGCGAGGAAATGGCACCCGAGCTATTCAATTTTAAATATCTTCTGTACTTTGGTTCCTATTCTGAAGGAGTGCTGGTGACCTGTACCGTAGAATTATGTTTTTTAACAAAGCACTCGCTTTAATTCAAATGTAAATTAAATATATTTAGTCATCATACGGTAACACAATGTGCACACAGTTCCAAATCGACATTATTCGCGCATTGGAAACATAATGAATGCAGAGGTTTAGAGGTAGATGTTGTGAGGGAGATGTGCAGCATAATTTACTCTCATTTACCCTTGATATAGTTCAAAGTAACTTACCTTCTTTACTTTTCATTTTTTTTATATTTTTTCTATATCTTTTTTCAGTTTTCACTCTAAACTTTATTGCTTTGAAACTGAAATACTTAAAAGTACCTAAACACTTAATCGCAGCAAATGGCAGGTTGGAATCCTTGGAATCCTTCTCATTTTTTTAACTGTTCGTTTTTGAGCTTTTGAGAGCTTGTAATCACATTTCCACATAATTTGCACCTACAACACAGCAGAGTAAGGCATGGTGAATCTTTGCATACCAAATAAGCATAATGTAAATTTTGCTGCAAGTCAACCTTGAAGAAAATTCAAACCGCTTATACGCTACAACATGCATATATTTAATCAATCAAAGACAGATGTTTTGATGGACCAATCATATATGGGCGTAAGAGAAGTTTGTCGGGCTATTGGCAAGGATTCCTCTTTTATTAGCAGTTTAGATTTTCATCTTCATAATATAGGACATTCACTTTTCTGCAACCAGACATTTCAAATAGACTATCGACTCATTGATTGAAAATTTAAAAACTTTGATTGTCATATTGCAAAATTAGTTTGAGTCTTTTCTAGTAATAGAATAATTAGTAGTAGAGGACTTTCACTTCCCTTAAATGGCAGTAATAGAGGACTTTCACTTCCCCTAAATGGCAGTAATAGAGGACTTTCACTTCCCCGAAATGGCGGTAATAGAGGACTTTCACTTCCCCTAAATGGCAGTAATAGACGACTTTCACTTCCCCTAAATGGCAGTAATAGACGACTTTCACTTCCCCTAAATGGCAGTAATAGATGACTTTCACTTCCCCTCAATGGCAGTAATAGAGGACTTTCATATCCCCTAAATGGCAATAATAGATGACTTTCACTTCCCCTAAATGGCAGTAATAGATGACTTTCACTTCCCCTAAATGGCAGTAATAGAGGACTTTCACTTCCCCTAAATGGCAGTAATAGATGACTTTCACTTCCCCTAAATGGCAGTAATAGATGACTTTCACTTTCCCTAAATGGCAGTAATAGATCACTTTCACTTCCCCTAAATGGCAGTAATAGAGGACTTTCACTTCCCCTAAATGGCAGTAATAGAGGACTTTCACTTCCCCTAAATGGCAGTAATAGATGACTTTCATATCCCCTAAATGGCAGTAATAGAGGACTTCCACTTTCCCTAAATGGCAGTAATAGATGACTTTCATATCCCCTAAATGGCAGTAATAGAGGACTTTCACTTCCCCTAAATGGCAGTAATAGATGACTTTCACTTCCCCTAAATTGTAGTATAGATGAATTGTACTCAGTGACAACTGAGTAAGGTGCTAAGAATGCAGAAGTATAAACAGGGCATGCTTAATGCTGATGTGGGTGCCAACCATATGTACTAATTATTTGTTGTTCAAATCTGCCTTCTGCATTCCCCTCTTCTCTTTTTTTCTCATTGGTCCTCATTTGAGCAAGGAAATGGCCAGCTCGTAGTTTGTAATCAATGTAATTCAGATAGACATTCCTCAATTGGCCTTTTTGTATCATTTTGGCCAGTATGTATCATGTACATTGCTGTGCATTTCTAGATCACAGGCTATATAGTTACAAATCATAGGCTATATCTATTTCTAGATCACAGGCTATATAGTTACAAATCATAGGCTATATCTATTTGTGGATCACACACTATATAGTTACAAATCATAGGCTATATCTATTTGTAGATCACAGACTATATAGTTACAAATCGTAGACTATATCTATTTGTAGATCAAAGGCTATATAGTTACAAATCATAGGCTATATCTATTTGTAGATCACAGACTATATATATTTGTTGATCACAGGCTATATATTTATACTAGAAATTCCACTGTCATACAGCCCACAACCAAAGTGATATTGGAAAAAAGAAAGGGTACTGATGGTTGAGAAATGCAATATTAGCAGTCAAATGGCACTGCAGTGCAATAGGATAACTGCAATGGTAGCTGCAATGTACAGGGTGTAGGTGTTATTATATACAACAAGCAGCAATAATGAAAGGAAAAGATTATATGTTTATATCTCTCCCCTGCAATAAGAGAAATACAATATTGGCCAATATTAGAAGTAAAATGCACTGATATTATTAGATTAACCAATATTATTAATATAGTAATAATATAAAACCAATGCACAATTTTGTTTACATTTCAAAACGTCATAGCAACCAATATCAAGTAGTTGTGATATTTATATAGATTTTTAGAAAATCTATTTAAAAAAGTGTTTGGTCATGACAAACAGCAATAATGAAAGGAAAAGATTATATGTTTATATCTCCTCCCCCCTGCAATAGGAGAAATGCAATATTAGAAGTAAAATGCACTGATATTATTAGAATAACCAATATTATTAATACAGTAATACAGTAATAAAAGAAAACCAATGCACAATTTCGTTTACATTTCAAAACGTCATAGCTAACAATATCAAAAAGTATCAGGAAGAATATCCAAACTTATAATTAAATATTGTAATAATCTCATAAGAATCGTTAGAAAAAAAATATCATTGTCATTTCCTTTACTTTCACAGCTTTGGACATCAGTTAGAATACCAAAGTACTCAAAAGTTTCCAAAATGTCAGTTACTTTAAAATCAGCAAAAATGACACGATTTCTGTACTTCTACGTTAATTACAGAAACCGTCGGCAATTCGACAATGCTATAGAATGTTGAAATGTGGACGTTATTTTTTCGTGAAATGCGCACGACTCAATCGTTCTATTTTCTGTCGCTCGGCGTTTCGTTCGCCGGTCTTAATTTTGATAAAAGTAAGGCTTGGCCAGTTTTAATAACGATTTTTGGCCAAATTAATCTGTCTATTTGTGTATAATCCAATCAGATAGGTAAGTTTTAAGATGCCGACGGTTTACAAAGACTTGGTTATATACAATATATATATATATTGTATATATATTGTATATAGATATATATATTGTATATATATATTGTATATATATATTGTATAAATATATATTGTATATATGTATTGTATTTATATTGTATATATATATTGTATATATATATTGTATATATATATTGTATATATATATATTGTATATATATAGATACAGTCAAACATGGATAACTCAGATAGCTCGAACACATGGTTAACTCGAACGGTTTTTTTGGTCCGTGACCACGTAATGATCAATTGCTTTAGATAACTCGACCTAAACTCTGTTAACTCGAACTGTTTTTTGCCCAACGACTACCGAGACGGTTGTTATCGCTTTAGAAAATCACTTTACTCTATAAGCCATAGAGGTAAACCTCAACTTTTTGTAATTCATAGGCGTCGACAAAATATTTTTGTCAACGACTTTACTAAAGGTTTGGTGAAATTTGATTTTTACTAAACATCCGCTTAGCGATGGCCTTTCGGAAGCAAGGAAAAGTGAGGTAACCTTCGCATAAACTTCAAGAAAAATCGGCAAAATTGATCTTGGTTAAAACGCTCAAAAGAAAAAGATGTCTTTTTTTCTGATCATTTCAACAACGATCAAGTTTTGCCAATTTTAATCTAAAAAATGTCCTGGCAATAACATCACCTCAAACCACAAACCAATCTCAAGTGATAGAAAAATCTCTATACTTTTTGATAAAAAAGTTCTAAACTTTACATTAGAAGCATTTAATTTGAAGCAAGCCATTTATGCTTTTGATTTATATTATAGTTTGTATATGTACATGTATCTACTAATAAATAAGTAAATACATGGACTTGTGACAGTGCTCTGATAACTTGAACGCTCTGATAATTCGAACACTTCCGCTCAGTCCCGTGTAGTTCAGTACAAGGGAGAGAGAAAATGATATTTTTTATGGTTAACTACGAGATTATCGTTATTATCGTTATTCAAATCGATTTTTGAGACTTTAGACTGACTTACACTTTACATTATACGGAATTCTTCACGTTTTACGAAACAAAACCTTTACACAAATTATTTGCGGTATGTGAAATTTACGTTACAGGAAGTTTGTGTTATAAGAGCTATAAGTTATAGGAGCATCTACTGTAGTTATAAGAGGTATATGTTATAGGAGCGTCTACTGTAGTTATAAGAGGTATATGTTATGGGAGCATCTACTGTAGTTATAAGAGGTATATGTTACAGGAGCATCTACTGTAGTTATAAGAGGTATATGTTATAGGAGCATCTACTGTAGTTATAAGAAGTATATGTTATAGGAGCATCTACTGTAGTTATAAGAGGTATATGTTATGGGAGCATCTACTGTAGTTATAAGAGGTATATGTTATAGGAGCGTCTACTGTAGTTATAAGAGGTATATGTTATGGGAGCATCTACTGTAGTTATAAGAGGTATATGTTATAGGAACATCTACTGTAGTTATAAGAGGTATATGTTATAGGAGCATCTACTGTAGTTATAAGAAGTATATGTTATAGGAGCATCTACTGTAGTTATAAGAGGTATATGTTATAGGAGCATCTACTGTAGTTATAAGAGGTATATGTTATAGGAGCATCTACTGTAGTTATAAGAGGTATATGTTATAGGAGCGTCTACTGTAGTTATAAGAGGTATATGTTATGGGAGCATCTACTGTAGTTATAAGAGGTATATGTTATGGGAGCATCTACTGTAGTTATAAGAGGTATATGTTATGGGAGCATCTACTGTAGTTATAAGAGGTATATGTTATAGGAACATCTACTGTAGTTATAAGAGGTATATGTTATAGGAGCGTCTACTGTAGTTATAAGAGGTATATGTTATAGGAGCATCTACTGTAGTTATAAGAGGTATATGTTATAGGAGCGTCTACTGTAGTTATAAGAGGTATATGTTATGGGAGCATCTACTGTAGTTATAAGAGGTATATGTTATAGGAGCGTCTACTGTAGTTATAAGAGGTATATGTTATGGGAGCATCTACTGTAGTTATAAGAGGTATATGTTATAGGAGCATCTACTGTAGTTATAAGAGGTATATGTTATAGGAGCGTCTACTGTAGTTATAAGAGGTATATGTTATGGGAGCATCTACTGTAGTTATAAGAGGTATATGTTATAGGAACATCTACTGTAGTTATAAGAGGTATATGTTATAGGAGCATCTACTGTAGTTATAAGAAGTATATGTTATAGGAGCATCTACTGTAGTTATAAGAGGTATATGTTATAGGAGCATCTACTGTAGTTATAAGAGGTATATGTTATAGGAGCATCTACTGTAGTTATAAGAGGTATATGTTATAGGAGCATCTACTGTAGTTCTAAGAGGTATATTGAATAATATTAAATTATATTAAAAGGTGCTTCTTAAAGCACATCAATTATATCAGTACTTTTATCATATATTTCAGTATTTCAGAGTCTTGGCTTTCGAATGAGCCTATGTTCAATACACAGAGAATAATAGAACTATGGAAAACAGGGAGTCAAAAGTATGTGCTGCAATAAAAAAACACTTGGTTGTGGTTGCAACAGTGTGATGTCATAATTATCATTTAGCCTTAGCTCGCCGATCCCTTTCGCTGCTATTGAAGCTGCGCTTTTCTGTGACAATCGGTGCTGTTAAACCCAGAGAGTGCTAATGATAAACTCAGATTCTGGATAATCAACAATGCCTGGAGATCATGCTAACGTCTGACCAATACAAACACATATTCTGGTTTAATAGATTTCGGGTGATTGTTAGAGTTTGCTTTTTTCATCCTTACATTCATTTTAAACATTTATAGTAATTAATATCACATCGTTTATACAAATCAACCCACTAAAAGCATTTTTGTTTAAAAAAATGTCATTTATGTTATTTTTTTGTACTTTTATATAATAAACACCAGCTGCCGGGTTTGCTGCCGGGTTTGCATTACTGATCTGTGGTGGAACCTGCCAGTACTAAATATAGGTCATTTTAGCTTATATAGGTCATTTTAGGGCTTGAAAAGGTTGTTGTCACCACATCTGGTTCAGCTGATGTTTAGCATCTTCATATTTGCAAATTTAATTTTACAATAATTCTATCAAGGACTCTCAAAGGGACTTCTAGTGCATCTTCAATTATGTACATTAAAGGCAAATTTTTCTTACCCAGTAGCACCACTACCTATATGAGATAAGATCTTACCCAGTAGCACCACTACCTATATGAGATAAGATCTTACCCAGTAGCACCACTACCTATATGAGATAAGATCTTACCCAGTAGCACCACTACCTATATGAGATAAGATCTTACCCAGTAGCACCACTACCTATATGAGATAAGATCTTACCCAGTAGCACCACTACCTATATGAGATAAGATCTTACCCAGTAGCACCACTACCTATATGAGATAAGATCTTACCCAGTAGCACCACTACCTATATGAGATAAGATCTTACCCAGTAGCACCACTACCTATATGAGATAAGATCTTACCCAGTAGCACCACTACCTATATGAGATAAGATCTTACCCAGTAGCACCACTACCTATATGAGATAAGATCTTACCCAGTAGCACCACTACCTATATGAGATAAGATCTTTCCCAGTTGCACCACTACCTATATGAGATAAGATCTTACCCAGTAGCACCACTACCTATATGAGATAAGATCTTACCCAGTAGCACCACTACCTATATGAGATAAGATCTTACCCAGTAGCACCACTACCTATATGAGATAAGATCTTTCCCAGTAGCACCACTACCTATATGAGATAAGATCTTTCCCAGTAGCACCACTACCTATATGAGATAAGATCTTACCCAGTAGCACCACTACCTATATGAGATAAGATCTTTCCCAGTAGCACCACTACCTATATGAGATAAGATCTTACCCAGTAGCACCACTACCTATATGAGATAAGATCTTACCCAGTAGCACCACTACCTATATGAGATAAGATCTTTCCCAGTAGCACCACTACCTATATGAGATAAGATCTTACCCAGTAGCACCACTACCTATATGAGATAAGATCTTACCCAGTAGCACCACTACCTATATGAGATAAGATCTTACCCAGTAGCACCACTACCTATATGAGATAAGATCTTACCCAGTAGCACCACTACCTATATGAGATAAGATCTTTCCTTGTTTCATTATTGAGAGTTCGTAAAGCAAAATATCCGGAAAATGAGTGCCTTCCCAGTTACCCAGATGAGAGTGTTATGTTGTGAAGCTAGAGTAGTAGTAGTTGCAGTAGTAGTAGCAGTAGTAGTAGTGGTAGTAGCAGTAGTAGTAGTAGCAGTAGTAATAGTAGCAGTAGTAGTAGTGGTAGTAGCAGTAGTAGTAGTAATAGTAGCAGTAGTAGTAGTGGTAGTAGTAGTAGTAGTAGTGGTAGTAGCAGTAGTAGTAGTAGTAGTAATAGTAGCAGTAGTAGCAGTAGTAGTAGTAATAGTAGCAGTAGTAGTAGTGGTAGTAGCAGTAGTAGTAGTAATAGTAGCAGTAGTAGCAGTATTGGCTGCACCCTCAAATTAACTGGCTTATGTTAATCTTTTACCCGTGAGCAACCATTTGCTATGGACATCGAGTTTTTGCAATAGCATGTTCTGGGGCACCTTAAGATCTGGTCAAGAAAGTTCATCAACCTTACTAGAATTGTGGAATAGGTATTACCCTAATGTCCATGGTAATGTCCAGTCAATTAGTTTGGGCCGTTTGTGGAGATGATTTATTGGGCTTTTGCAGTTAGTGCCAAAGACTACTAAAGCTTTGACAATGACCTCTCGTTCAATATTCCGATCATTCTATACCCTTCATCAACCCTGTCAGTGCTAATTCTGTTCATTACTAATGGTTTAGTAATGTTTATGCACTCAACTGTCGTGTAGTGTCGCCTGTCACAAATCTGCCTATCAAGTGTATGATGTGGATAGCAAGTTTTTGGTCACCCAAACATTTTTATCTGTATCCATACATATTTTACGTTCGACTGATGGCTAATGTGAACCTGTCTTTAAAAAGGTCCAGGGTAGCAACCTTAATATTGTTATTTACTAAAATATTGCCTTATTTTTATGCATGTAGTTTTTTTTGTGGAATTATTTAGCGCTCCGTAAGCATTGACTAGGGAGACCCAGGCTAGTGAGCTGGATGGACTTGCTATAAATAGAATAAGTGTTTCTAGTACATGTAGAATGCTGGTAATGAGTCTCGCTAGGAATCGGAATTTTATTATTGTGTTTCCTTTGATCACGTTGAAAGACTGAAACACAATTGAGAAATGCGGAGCAAATTCATGGTAGGATTCTCATGATGATGGGGTGCTGCATAGTTTTGATCATCAGACTTTTATTTCTGAAACTAAAATACCTAAAAAAGTATTTTGACTAATAATAAATTATAATAATAAAAACTCGGTTACTTTAATATAATATTTAATGCCATTCTAAAAAGATTGTTTTACGAATAAGATTTTTGAAGACATACAATTTATATCACAAATGGCATTATAACTGACTATTATGATTTCAATAACTTTCAAGTACAAAAAGACTATAGCCTACTTGTCTCCGATGAATCCAGTGTGCTTCGTATAGTTTCTGTTGTAAGACTCACGCTAGTGTTATGTAATGTCATTACTTTCATATGCTGCCGTTATTCATCTATGGTTGCTGTTGTGATGTATAATCACAAAGCTTATCTACTGGCCAAAATGTTGTTTTCAACTCTAGACTTTCATTAAAACTACAGCTATAAAGTTTCCCAGTGCCTTTTTATATGTGCTTGTTTGAAGTTGTTTACTTATGCATTATTCACTAAAAGGGGTCGTAGTGCACTTGAAAGAACATTTGGACATTTCTATGAAACAAATTTCAAAGTAAACAGGTTTATTACACTGTCACAAGGAAATTCAAGTGATTACTGTATATAATTTATATATTGTATTCAATAGAGGTGTATTCAATAGATCTTCAGCAGACTTGCAAACATTTGAAACTCGTACTATAATAGAGGTCTGTTGATAGTTGATTGTTGGTACAACTTGACTGTTTTGAAAAGTTACTGTACACATGCATATCTAGGCATGTGTGACCATCTGTATATGTGCATATCTAGGCATGTGTCACCATCTATAATCTCACGACCAAACAAGAGCGAAGCGATTGGTTCGGAGATTTATGATAAATGCACATGTGCACACAACTCCCGAAAAATATTCATCAACAATGAGACTAACCCTTGTCTCAAAATTCCATCAACAAATTTAACCATCGTTTTGTAGAGTCGTTAAAGTATAATAACGATACAAAACACATATAAGCCTATTTAAATATGTTACCAAGTCTTTGTAAACCGTCAACATTATCTTTAAACTTACCCATCTGATCGGATTATAAACAAATAGACAGATTTATTTGGACGAAAATTGTTATTAAAACTTGCTAAGCCTCAATTTTATCAAAGTTAAGATCGGAAATTGAAACGCCGAGCAACAGAGAATAGAACGATTAAGTCTATATAAATAAGTCTATATAAATATCATAACTACTTGATATTGTTAGCTATGACGTTTTGAAATGTAAACAAAATTGTTCATTGGTTTTATATTATTACTATATTAATAATATTGGTTAATCTAATAATATCAGTGCATTTTACTTCTAATATTGGCCAATATTGTATTTCTCTTATTGCAGGGGAGAGATATAAACATATAATCTTTTCCTTTCATTATTGCTGTTTGTTGTATATAATAACACCCACACCCAGTACATTACAGCTACCATTGCAGTTATCCTATTGCACTGCAGTGCCATTTGACTGCTAATATTGCATTTCTCAACCATCAGTACCCTTTCTTTCTTCCAATATCACTTTGGTCGTGGGCTGTATGACAGTGGAATTTCTAGTATATGTGCATATTTAGGCATGTGTCACCATCTATATATGTGCATATCTAGGCATATGTCACCATCAATATATGTGCATATTCAGGCATGTGTCACCATCAATATATGTGCATATTTAGGCATGTGTCACCATCGATATATGTGCATATTTAGGCATGTGTCACCATCAATATATGTGTATATTTAGGCATGTGTCACCATCGATATATGTGCATATTTAGGCATGTGTCACCATATATGTATGTGCATATTTAGGCATGTGCAACCATCTCTATATGTGCATATCTGAGCATGTGCAACCATCTATATATGTGCATATCTGAGCATGTGCAACCATCCCTATATGTCCAAAAACACTAATCTGTTTCAATGTTCAGTTCGTATGTCAAAAGCATTGCTTGTCATAGAGCTAATCTTCTTATAAGAGTAGCTCTATGTTGTGTCTTCGCAGTGGAGGACTCAGTAAAAATATTTAATTTAATTAATTATATCATTAAAAAAATTGTTGAGTAGAAACCTATATAAATAAAGTAGACCTGATAATTCATAAAAATTGTATTTGTCCCCCTGCCTTTACATTTACAAAACAGGTGGGTTGGCATGTAGCCTTAGTTGTGCAGGAGACGGATGGTACATAGGTAGAGGTGTTGTTAGAGATATGCATGGGTTGGCAGGTAGCCTTAGTGGTGCAGGAGACGGATGGTACATAGATAGAGGTGTTACTAGAGATATGCATGGGTTGGCATGTAGCCTTAGTTGTGCAGGAGACAGATGGTACATAGGTAGAGGTGTTGTTAGAGATATGCATGGGTTGGCAGGTAGCCTTAGTTGTGCAGGAGACGGATGGTACATGGGTAGAGGTGTTGTTAGAGATATGCATGGGTTGGCATGTAGCCTTAGTTGTGCAGGAGACGGATGGTACATAGGTAGAGGTGTTGCTAGAGATATGCATGGGTTGGCATGTAGCCTTAGTTGTGCAGGAGACGGATGGTACATAGGTAGAGGTGTTGCTAGAGATATGCATGGGTTGGCATGTAGCCTTAGTTGTGCAGGAGACAGATGGTACATAGGTAGAGGTGTTGCTAGAGATATGCATGGGTTGGCATGTAGCCTTAGTGGTGCAGGAGACGGATGGTACATAGGTAGAGGTGTTGTTAGAGATATGCATGGGTTGGCAGGTAGCCTTAGTGGTGCAGGAGACGGATGGTACATAGGTAGAGGTGTTGTTAGAGATATGCATGGGTTGGCAGGTAGCCTTAGTGGTGCAGGAGACGGATGGTACATAGATAGAGGTGTTACTAGAGATATGCATGGGTTGGCATGTAGCCTTAGTGGTGCAGGAGACGGATGGTACATAGGTAGAGGTGTTGTTAGAGATATGCATGGGTTGGCAGGTAGCCTTAGTTGTGCAGGAGACGGATGGTACATAGGTAGAGGTGTTGTTAGAGATATGCATGGGTTGGCATGTAGCCTTAGTTGTGCAGGAGACGGATGGTACATAGGTAGAGGTGTTGTTAGAGATATGCAGTTCAACATCGACTAAGTAAACCTTAAATTAGCAAAACTTAATGTTTTTCATGTATGTTAGAGCTAAGGTAATTGCGCATAAACCAATTAACATAAAAAATAATTAATCATAGCATTGTATTGTTGAAAAAATAAATGTGAAAACTAAAATGGTAACATAATAATAAATGTGAGGCTTTTTTGGTTAAAGACAAGCAGTTTCAGTTGTAGCTTTAGTCATACAGGAGACAGATGGTATGTAGGTAAAAGTAGTAACAGAGAGACACAGTCCATGTGATCTTTGACTCAACATAAATTATAGGTTTTATTATAATTTATGTATGATGTAAATTAATTTTTATGCTTTAAAATTTTTTATACTATATTTACATTATATATAATTTACAGTTACAAGTTACACAAAAAAAAGTATAGATTTTTGCTTGTATCTCTCATAGTTTTCACATCGTAGTTAAAATCGTCATTTTCACTTTAGCAATAAACGTGATAATAAAAACAATTTGCAAATGCAACACTCCAAGTATGTGTGAATAAGAAATAACCACATTAACATAAAACCGAAAATATCCCTGGTAATAGTACCCTAGTAATCCCTAGTAGTAGTACCTTCTAATGCTTATAAAGCCTCTGGCCGAGCGTTTCAACATTAAAATGCATCTATATTCTTGCAGGGCTCTAGAGTCTGATGGTAAAGCAATACAAAATGTGTCTCCTGAGACTGACAGAAGAATGGTTGTGGACGCTGACGGGAAGAGCTCATCAGACACAGCTAGTCTGAGGTCCACAAGCTCACAGTCTAGTCACAGCATAGTCCCAGACACCGAATCCGAAGGTAATAAAATATCTTAGTTTATATTATTTGAATTGAATGTAAGGAGTTGTCTCAATCATGATCAGCCAACTCCAAAGAAACAGCTGGGAACCGCTCCTCGGCTATTGTTAGTAGTTTTTTGAGTAAGTGAAGAGGTGGTACATAGATAGACATGTTTCGAAGCTTGCGTCTGGCCTGCTGCGAGGCATCCATATCTATGAAAGCAATATATTCAGTAATATATGAGAGGCGATTTTCACTGGTGCTTATCGATTCTCTAGGTGAAGCCAGCAAGATCAAACACGGCCCCTCATGAAATGTCATCTTGTGGTTATTGCGCATGTTTAAAGGTTGACTTGCAACAAAATTCACATTACAGTTATTTGGTATCATAAGATTCACCATGTCTTACTCTGTTGTGTTGTAGGTGCAAAATATATGAAAATATGATTACAAGCTTTTAAAAGCTAAAAAACAAACAGTTAATCGCAGCCACACGAGACCGCCGTAGTTTGGATTCGCTTTCCTAAACGGCTCAAATGGGACGTAGTTGTTACAGGATGGTTTCTGTTTACACTTTCATGCAACCTCATTCGCCGAAATATTTTCACAAATATACTTCACGCATTCAATAAAACCATGTCTATTGTTCTTACGCGTCTGTTTTATCGTCATTGTAATGCTGTCACTTTTAGTACTGATATCTTATAACTTACCGTAAAAAATCGTTAAACTTTTTAACCTTACCTCGAAGGAGTACATATCATTGTCTGATAATCATGACGAGCCTGTTGGTTACCTGTGATAATCGAAAAGTGCTGCAAAAACTATTTGCTAAGTATTTGGTCACATGATCAAATTATGACTTGACGATTGAATAATGCCAAAACAAAACTGTAAAGTAGCGAGTATCTATATTTGATACGGGGTCTTCGGTAAAACCCAAAGTGTTTGTCATAAACTAGTTCCACGATAAGTTTCATATTGAGCTTTTTATTGGCCTTTCAATTCACGTGAAAACATCACATGAAAAGACGATAACCAAACTGTAATGACTACGTCAAGAAAATAAACAGATTCCAATCTACGGCGGCTTTTCATTTTTGAGCTTTTAAGAGCTTGTAATCACCTTTCTACATATTTGGCACCTACAACACAACAGAGTAAGACATGGTGAATATTTTCATATCAAATAACTGTAATGTGAATTTTGTTGCAAGTCAACCTTTAAGCAATGTATTTTATTGAGTATTTTATTGATCTTTCAATGATTGTCAGTATGCTAGTTCCATACACATATTTGAACTAAATGAAAAACAATAAAAAACTAAAATAAATCTTGGCTATTTTATTGTCAAGCTATAAAACAGAAAATGGCAGTAATAACCAAAAGTTTTTCCTTCATGTTCAACCTACCAAAGTACTAGCATTTGACCTTTCTGCGTATTAAGGTCAAACTCATTACAGTCAAACACCTTGGCCTATAATGACTGAATGGGTAAAGGATGATACTATTTGCTGACAGCATGAAATCTAATTGTCTATTTGAGGTTGAAAGAGATGTGATACTCTGTGTTTTCACTTGTGTTGCAGCTGTTACGTACCCCTACCCCATGTACACTATGAAAAGGAGGGCTTACTCTTTCAAAACTAGGAAGGGCAAGATGCAACCTATTATGCTAATTTTGGCTCCCAGCTTTCACTCCTGATTGGCTGTTGTACTTTTTAAATCCTCAGCTTGTTTTTGATTCAACAAATCTATGCTTTGAATTAACCTGGGCCATATTGCAGGATCATCACTCCTCATTGTAATTCAATCACCTGCTACTGTATGTCACTACACTTAGTCTCTATCATTGTAATTTAATCACCTGCTACTGTATGTCACTACACTTAGTCTCTATCATTGTAATTTAATCACCTGCTACTGTATGTCACTACACTTAGTCTCTTTCATTGTAATTTAATCACTTGCTACTGTATGTCAATACACTTAGCCTCTATCATTGTAATTCAATCACCTACTACTGTATATCACTACACTTAGTTTCTATCAGTGTACTTTAATCACCTGCTACTGTATGTCACTACACTTAGTCTCTATCATTGTAATTTAATCACCTGCTACTGTATGTCACTACACTTAGTCTTTATTTACTGATTGTGTGACATTTTCTAGTGTTTGAAATGAGTGCTGAACAAGAAATGGTACACACTTGGAGTCGGCTTCTCCTAGATTGGGAAAATATTCACAAAAAGCGACCTCAATATGTCAAGGTCAGTATAGATACTCATGAGTCAAAATAACCGGCGAATAAACTAGGTTTGGTGCTCGAGGCCATATGGTCTTATCAAAAAACATATAATTACTTTTGTTGTTTGTCTCTCGATCTAAATTTGTTTATTCTAGAGTTTAGAACATCTTTGGGTAGAAATACTGCTATTAGTTTTGTTTTGTATTTTACGTCTGGTAGGATTCAAAAATGATGAAAAGAATTGCTTTTTCTACTCTACCAAAATTATGGTGCAACAAAAAAATTCAAAAGATTCAGTCAATTTTACAAATACGTAGAACCGAACATCATGCGAACGGAAGTGTTAAATGCTCATGACCACGCGATCAAATTTTGTCGATTTTTATGATAAAATATCTTGGCAGTCAGATCATTTTAAAGATCAAAAGCAATTGCAAATGATAGAAAAATACGAATACTTTTTATTGAAATGCTGAAATCTACTAAAATTTTGTGCAAGTTCACCTTTAACGGCTACATATATGGACAAATTTGGTGCCATCACGGAGCCAATGTATTGTCGCTGTATCATCGATGTATCGTCGATGTATGGTTTTGAGATAAACATGTTGGAACATACGAGTAGAGATAAAACCGACGCGTCTGTGATTGGCTGAAATAGTTGATTATTACAATCCTGATTCAATCTTATTCATTTCCGATGCAAACTAGTGCCGCCGAAGATCAACTTATGAATGACCATGATAACACGACAACACCACACCAGATCGCGCACACCACACACACAACACACCAGCATGCACACACCACACACAGGTGTGTGTCTAAACGCACACCTGTTTAATAATGAACAAAGATATTCTCGCTTGTAAGATATCAAAGCTGCCAGTACATGTTGAGTCTGTTTATAAAACATTTCAGATGAGCTTTTATTTACTTAAACATGTTAAAATCTTTTATATTATGAGAAAATTATTTAATAAATCTTAAGCGTTGTTGTACCTGTTTTCATCGTTGGCGTGTAGCCTTCTTTCTTTCATCGTTGGCGTGTAGCCTTCTTTCTTTGAATATAGCATTGCAAATAGCTGCACAAATACTATCACTAATTGCTGGTGATTCATGTTACGGTACAAATATCTTGATGATATTTTGATTATGTTACTGGAAAATGCAGCTAGGACATGATGGCCTTCACTCGACTGCTTGCTATCATAGGTCAATCGGTTTATTAGCTGCAGCAAATATCTACATTTCGTCGTTGTGTGTATTTTGTCCTTTAAACTGACACATATTACAGGAGCTAGTCTACAAAGGCATCCCCCACTCCCTCAGATGCCTCGCGTGGCAGCATTTGTGTGGAGCAGAAAACTCTGAGTTTAAAGCAAAGTACAGTCAACTCCTAAAGCAGGTGAGAGTTCACTTGTTATCAAATGTTGGATGGCCTTTCATTTAGCTGTTTGTAAGTACAGTCAACTCCTAAAGCAGGTGAGAGTTCACTTGTTATCAAATGTTGGATGGCCTTTCATTTAGCTGTTTGTAAGTACAGTCAACTCCTAAAGCAGGTGAGAGTTCACTTGTTATCAAATGTTGGATGGCCTTTCATTTAGCTGTTTGTAAGTACAGTCAACTCCTAAAGCAGGTGAGAGTTCACTTGTTATCAAATGTTGGATGGCCTTTCATTTAGCTGTTTGTAGTAAAGATGACACGGGGTAGTTTTATGTATTATGTTCCGCATTTTCATGTGGCACACAATAAACGTTTCTCATCACTAAATCAGTTTTTTGTTTCTGTGACAAAATAACATTTTCATCGCACTAGTAGTTGTCCTCCCATCACACTCACCATTTATGAACTCTCAATAAACGTTTCTTTTGAGTCAGATAATCTTCCAGTCAAATAAACTACTTGTTTATATTAATAACATGAGTTGAGTCAGATATAATGAGTCATAGATAGTCATAGATAGTCACAGTTAATCATAGATAGTCATAGATAGTCATAAGTAGTCATAAGTAGTCATAGATAGTCACAGTTAGTCACAGTTAGTCATAGATAGTCATAGTTAGTCATAGATATAGTTAGTCATAGATATAGTTAGTCATAGATATAGTTAGTCATAGATAGTCATGGTTAGTCATCATAGATATATAAACCTAGATTGGCCAATAGGGAAAAAGGCTGTCAGACTTAAATAGCACGACGTAACGTCATGGTATTGTTCCTCATGCTTGACTGCACTCTTATTAACAATGAAGCTCATCAGGAGAAGATGACAAAATCATATTTATTTTCACATTAAAACCTTGAATACAAAATCCAGTAAACTAAAGCGATTCTGTGATAATATCTGATAACCACCATAGATTAAAAGTATAAAAGCTATGAAATGTTGCACACAAATCATGAGCCATCAGGGCTTTATTTGCCACCCTCTCCTATCCCCATTCTCTCTTTTCCCCTTCCCCAAACAAGAAGTGAGAAGGGGAAAAGAGAGAAGGGGGAAAGGAGAGGGGGTCAAATAGCCCACCCACCCGAAGCGCCAGACCCTGGCTAGGTGAAAAGACTAATATCATGCTGAACTAAACATGACTAAATATGATGAGCCTGTGAAGTTTTGATCTGATCAGGGAAATGGAATCAATGGCTTTCTTAGCTAGAGCTGGAACGAGACCAAGGAATGCAGGGTCGGACCAGACTCGGGGTCAGCAATGAGGGCCAAGATCAAGCCGGACCGGGTCAGCACGGCGTGCGATTTTTTATTCATTTTAGGTTAAGAGATAGTTTATTGATGTAACAACATTAGTCTGTAATAAGATAAAAGAAACCATTATCACACTAATCATTATATTTTGTGGCTTGGTTTATAGATGCAATCTACAATTTGCGGTTAGACATTGGTGGATCAATGCTATTCAATAGGTGATAGATTAATGGCATGATTTGGCTAGTTTTTTTTTACAGATTTTATTTTCAACTGCTATTATAATCAACAAGAGATTAGTTAAGAAATACTTTCCAAATATAGAAATAGATAACCCAGCAAAGTGGAAAGCAAAAATCCATCACTTCCCTACAATTCTGGTATTAGTGAAAGAAACTAAAAATAAAATAAATTTGCTGGATTGAAGGTTCTTAGGCGCGCTTTTAAGTTTCTCAGGATGCCCTCGTTGTAAATGCCTCAATAGTACTGAGGTGGATCGTTATTTGTAGCTTAAAGGTTGACTTGCAACAGAATTCACATTACAGTTATTTCGTATCAAAAGATTCACCATGTCTTACTCTGTTGTGTTGTAGGTGTCAAATACGTGGAAATGTAATAAAAGCTCTTAAAAGCTCAAAAACGAAAAGCCGCCGTAGATTGGAATCTGTTTATTTAGTTGACGTAGTCATTACAGTTTGGTTATCGTCTTGTCATGTGATGTTCTCACGTGAATTGAAAAGCCAATAAAACGCTCAATATGAAACTTATCGTAGCACTAGTTTATGACAAACACTTCGGGTTTCACCGAATACCCCGTATCAAATATAGATGTTCGCCACTTTACAGTTTTGTTTTGGCATTATTCAATCGTCAAGTCGTAATCTGATCACGTGACCCAATACTTCGAAAATAATTTTTGCAGTACTTTTCGATTATCACAGGTGACCAACAGGCTCGTCATAATTATTAGACAATGATATGTACTCCTTCGAGCTAAGGTTAAAAAGTTTAACGATTTTTTACGGTAAGTTATAAGATATCAGTGCTAAAGTGACAGCATTACAATGACGATAAAACAGACATGTAAGAACATTGAATGTGTGAAGTATATTTGTGAAAATATTTCGACGAATGAGATTGCATGAAAGTGCAAACAGAAACCATCCTGTAACAACTACAGCCCATTTGAGCCGTTTTGGAAAGCCAATCCAAACTACAGCGGTCTCGTGTGGCTGCGATTAACTGTTCGTTTTTAGCTTTTAAGAGCTTGTAATCACATTCCCATATATTTCACACCTAGAACACAACAGAGTAAGACATGGTGAATCTTATGATACCAAATAACTGTAATGTGAATTTTGTTGCAAGTCAACCTTGAACTTGCTTTTGCATATTGTACAAATAACTTGGTATTTTCCTTTCGTGACTGGCTTCTTCATGAACTCCCAGACCACCAACATGTTGATTATTTCTTGCCGAAAAACGTTGTGAAACCTATAGTCCAAAGACTATTGTCGCAGATGTAAAAATATAGTCTTGACTCACCTTGTTTTATTTCGCCTGGTCCTTCCGCTCTAGGACTATATGTGACTCAATTTCAATCGCACTTAAAAAGCGATATACAACTACTGTTGTTTAGCCATAAACCTACCTGTGTCTTTGTATAGGAAGACCCAAGGGTCAGGTGGCCCGACCCAAGCACCTCTGACCCAGTGGGTCAAGACCAGACGAGCTACCGGTGCCTGCTCTATTCTTAGCTTCATAATGCGCCTAATCGAAATATATCTCTTTGCTATCTCACGAGCTAGGCTACTTAGCTTGATGATTACACATAAACAATAGCATGATGTTGAATCTCAGCAACTTTTCCATGGTGGCAATTAGTGCTAGCCTTGGAAAGTTTTTCACCAATCCAGCACTACTAAGCAACACTCGCAGTCGCTTTCTCACTGGTTGCAAACCTCAATCACCGCAGGCGAAGAGAAAGTCAAGCCACCACGATTCTTAACTGTGATTAGGGAATTCGTTGCTTGGTTTACATCATAGTTAGTAACATCCACGATGCTAGTGAAACAATCATTACACTTCAGCTTTGGTGACCTAGCCAGCTACATAGCCAGCTGTAAAATAATCATTCTGTCTCATTTTTGACTTAAGACATACTTACATACTCATCATATTTAGTCATGTTTAGTTCAGCAATGTTTTAGTCTATTTACCTAGCCAGGGTCTGGCTCTTTGAGTGGGTGGGCTATTTGCCCCGCCTCTCCTTTCCCCCTTCTCTCTTTTCCCCTTCTCACTTCTTCTTTGGAGAAGGGGAAAAGAGAGAATGGGGATAGGAGAGGGTGGCAAATAAAGCCCTGATGGCTCACGATTTGTGTGCAACAATTCATACCTTTTTTAGTTTTAATCTATGGTGGTTATCAGATATTATCACATAATTGCTTTAGTTTAATGGATTATGTATCCAAGGTTTTTATGTGAAAATAAATGTAATTTTGTCAAATTTTCACCATAAGCGTCATTGTTACCAGCAGTGCAGTCAAGCGTGAGGTACAATACAATGACGTTATGTCGTGCTATTTAAGTCTGACAAGGCAACCAATGGGAATAGCTATTATTGGCCAATCTAGGTATATATATCTACATGTATGTTAGTCAGAGATAGTCATAGTTAGTCATAGATAGTCCTAGTTAGTCATAGATAGCCATAGTTAGTCATAGATAGTCATAGTTAGTCATAGATAGTCATAGTTAGCCATAGATAGTCATAGCTAGTCATAGTTAGTTGACTTATTAACAAATAAAAGCCATTATCATTACTCTTACTCATTTTTGTACAAGTCTAATATTTGAAATTTTGAAATTATGCCACAGAAATCCTTAAAGCTTTTTAATGCTACTAAATGATTTTGTTGTACGTTGAATTTCTCAGTCTTCAAATTATTTTTGCTATTTTTCACAGTCGTTACTTTAAAACAAATTTATTGGACAAAAGGTTCAGTAACTCCCACCTGCTCTGTATAGTTACAGTATGTCTGGTATCCACGTCTTTATCCACAATGGATGCCTGAGTACATGATAAGAAGACCTTCTCTGCATTGCAAACAATAAAACTAAACTTTCAATGCTCCTCCGATAGCCTTAGGTTCTTTTCAAGATTCTTCTAAATTTTACTTTTATTAAAAAAAATGTGAATCATCTTTGAAACAACCCTTTAAAAGATCAACAACATATTTGAAAGAGCAACTCCCAAGTTCTTTTATTGCAAGAGGGGACAACTTATTAGTTAATGACCAAGATATGAATTGTTTTTTTAATTATATGTTTGCTTTGTGATTGCATAGACGTCTGCATGTGAGAAGGTGATAAGACGGGACATAGCCAGAACTTACCCTGAGCATGAATTCTTCATGGAGAAGAATGGACAAGGGCAAGAAAGCCTCTTCAACGTTATGAAGGTTGGGTTGAGGTGCTCTGAGGAGTAAATTTTAAGAAAAATGAAGTGTTTTGAAATTCACAGAGTTGTTATGTGAATGGTGGATGGTGGGCGGTGGATTCAATGCTGAAAATGTTATAAAGGGTTTGTAGAAAATGCGACGTCACTGCTCACTCCCCGTCACCGTTCACTCTACGTCACTGCTCACTCCCCGTCACTGCTCACTGCCGTCATTGCTCACTCCCCGTCACTGCTCACTGTCGTCACTGCTCACTCCACGTCATTTTTTTCGCTAAATTTGTGTGAAGTTATTCACTGTCAGAGTTCTGTTTGACATCTTAGAAACACTCAATGCTGATGGATTTAAACCAATAGTACTCGAAAAAGCTCTCTCCAACAGAGGTAAAAAAGTTGAGCATTGCGTTCAGGCATTGCGGTTTAGCGTAACAAGTTGATTACGCATGAATTGAAAAGTGCCCCAAAAGCGAGTCTACTTCAACAAGTTTTGTTTTGAGGGATATTTTTAAAGATCTACGGTATAACTCTGAATTGTTAAAATGGTGCGATGTTGTCGGCAGCTGACAATCCCGAACCCATTCGAAGCATGGAAGCGCAGCGATTGTACATGCCCAGTCATAAGTTGGTGAGTCATTCAAGGTTTCAAAAAATCATACAAGGTCATACAATATTGTTCATTCATCTTGGGGTGATATGATCACCACTTATACCGGGTATTGTCTGTTTTAGGCATACTCTCTGCAGGACAGAGAAGTGGGCTATTGTCAAGGCAGCGGTTTTATAGTGGGACTCCTACTGATGGTCATGCCGGAGGAGGAGACGTTCTCAGTGCTCGTTCAGATGATGGTAGACTACAGGCTAAGAGAGCTTTTCAAGCCAAGCATGGCCGAGCTTGGCATTTGCATGTATCAGCTCGAGTACCTTATACAAGTACGTTGTAAGGTGTTGCGTATGTTGTTTATATATCTATTGTAAGGTGTGGCGTATGTTGTGTATATATCTATGGTAAGGTGTGGCGTATGCTGTGTATATATCTATGGTAAGGTGTGTCGTATGTTGTGTGTATATCTAAGGTAAGGTGCGGCGTATGTTGTGTATATATCTATGGTAAGGTGTGGCGTATGTTGTGTATATATCTATGGTAAGGTGTGGTGTATGTTGTGTATATAGCTATGGTAAGGTGTGGCGTATGTTGTGCATATATCTATGGTAAGGTGTGTCGTATGTTGTGTATATATCTATGGTAAGGTGCGGCGTATGTTGTATATATATATATCTATGGTAAGGTGTGGCGTATGTTGTGTATATATCTATGGTAAGGTGTGGCGTATGTTGTGTATATATCTATGGTAAGGTGTGGCGTATGTTGTGTATATATCTATGGTAAGGCGTGGCGTATGTTGTGTATATATCTATGGTAAGGTGTGGCGTATGTTGTGTATATATCTATGGTAAGGTGTGGCTTTTTTGTACTATCATACCTCGACGTATGAGTGCCCCAACATGCGAGAAGCTCGAGATTCAAACCGAATTTCAAACAAATTTTTTTCTTGAGATATGGGTTATCTTTGAGATACAAGCATATGAGCCGGTTGTTAATGTCAATTATGCGATAAGTCGCTTTTGAGAACTGCATCGCTCAGTTTTTCTCCTCGAATCGGTTTTAAAAAAGTTTTTAAAAGCTTTGCTAAAAGTTTTAGTGAACGCAAAGCAAAACTCAGCTACTAAAAGAAAAGGATACTAAAAAAATAAAATGACAAAATTGAAGAACTTTAATGAAAGATATAAACTTAGCTTCAAGTGTGTGTTTAGTGAACTAAATTCATTCAAGTTAAATTCAAAGTTTTTATTATTTAAAGTTGTTAGAAAAGTCTAGTGTACAGAATGTGTTGCTCTTAAGTCTCTCAGACAGTCGTTATCCATGTACAGAATGTGTTGCTCTCAAGTCTCTCAGGCAGTCGTTATCCATGTACAGAATGTGTTGCTCTCAAGTCTCTCAGGCAGTCGTTATCCATGTACAGAATGTGTTGCTCTCAAGTCTCTTAGACAGTCGTTATCCATGTACAGAATGTGTTGCTCTCAAGTCTCTCAGGCAGTCGTTATCCATGTACAGAATGTGTTGCTCTCAAGTCTCTCAGACAGTCGTTATCCATGTACAGAATGTGTTGCTCTCAGTCTCTCAGACAGTCGTTATCCATGTACAGAATGTGTTGCTGTCAAGTCTCTCAGACAGTCGTTATCCATGTACAGAATGTGTTGCTCTCAGTCTCTCAGACAGTCGTTATCCATGTACAGAATGTGTTGCTCTCAAGTCTCTCAGGCAGTCGTTATCCATGTACAGAATGTGTTGCTCTCAAGTCTCTTAGACAGTCGTTATCCATGTACAGAATGTGTTGCTCTCAAGTCTCTCAGGCAGTCGTTATCCATGTACAGAATGTGTTGCTCTCAAGTCTCTCAGGCAGTCGTTATCCATGTACAGAATGTGTTGCTCTCAAGTCTCTTAGACAGTCGTTATCCATGTACAGAATGTGTTGCTCTCTAGTCTCTCAGGCAGTCGTTATCCATGTACAGAATGTGTTGCTCTCAAGTCTCTCAGACAGTCGTTATCCATGTACAGAATGTGTTGCTCTCAGTCTCTCAGACAGTCGTTATCCATGTACAGAATGTGTTGCTGTCAAGTCTCTCAGACAGTCGTTATCCATGTACAGAATGTGTTGCTCTCAGTCTCTCAGACAGTCGTTATCCATGTACAGAATGTGTTGCTCTCAAGTCTCTCAGACAGTCGTTATCCACAATCTGTCTGTCTGGCTCGAAGGTAAAAACTCTATAAATTAGTGTACATAGTGTTACATGTTATTACAGATCCTTGCAACTGAATAGGTATTTGTTAATTTTTAACGCATGCACTGAATTATAACAATTAAAAACACGTTTTTCCACCTTAATACTAATATCCTGTTTAGGCATTTTTCCATAGTATGCTAACGAATTAATTTGTATTTAGATGTTTTATAAAGGAAATAGTGCCTTGAGAAGCGAGTAAATTGACATACAAGGTCAATCCTAAAACGCCTTGAGCTCGTATGTCAAGGATGACTGTATTTATGTTGGTTGTGGCGCTAGTGGTTGTTAACTCTATGAAAGTTATATTTATGGTACAGTGTGAGTCTATTGTATCTACATCTGTAATGACACTAGTGGTTGCTAACTCTATGAAATATGTCTATGGGAAGTTGTGAGTTTTTGGCATATATGTCTGTGATGGCATTAGGGTTTCATAGCTCTAAGAAGTCAAAAGATAGCTGGGATAGTTACCTGTAATGCTTCATATGTGTCGAAGAGAGAGAAAAAAGTTTTTAGTGTAATTATATCGTAAGCTCTATTTCAGTAATAACATGGCCACACAATTGCAGTTAACCGTAGCTCATTGTCAGATATATAAAAATGTGTTTCTCGAACCAACAATGATATAAGGAAAGGTATCTCTCATGTCTGTGAGAGGTACAAAACAAAGTGTTAAAATTATACTGCAAGTTGGCGAGTGTTTGAATTTTGAATAATGCGTCTTCCACCACGTGTTCGATGTTCCAGACTGACGGATTGTCGATAAAATACAGGTGAATCCCGTCAATAATAGCAGTAAAACTGTCCAATGACATCTCGTCAGCAGTTTAAGCATTAGGTTTCGGAAACTCGCCTTTTACCTTTTCCTGTGGTCTGAAATCGAGGTCATAAGGTCACATTAATCTATCTCATTTAGTTTAAAGCGTATATTATCTTATATGTATTTATTCATCAGGTGTGTGGATAGTGGCATTGTATCTATGGTTGGCTGTCTAAGGTGTGTGGATAGTGGCATTGTATCTATGGTTGGCTGTCTAAGGTGTGTGGATAGTGGCATTGTATCTATGGTTGGCTGTCTATGGTGTATGGATAGTGATATCGTATCTATGGTTGGTTGTCTAAGGTGTATGGATAGTGACATTTTATCAATGGTCGGCTGTCTAAGGTGTATGGATAGTGGCATTGTATCTATGGTTGGCTGTCTAAGGTGTATGGATAGTAGCATTGTATCTATGGTTGGCTGTCTAAGGTGTGTGGATAGTGGCATTGTATCTATAGTTGGCTGTCTAAGGTGTATGGATTGTGACATTGTATCTATGGTTGACTGTCTAAGGTGTATGGATAGTGACATTGTATCTATGGTTGGCTGTCTAAGGTGTATGGATAGTGACATTGTATCTTTGGTTAGCTGTCTAAGGTTTATGGATAGCGACATTGTATCTATGGTTGGCTGCCTAAGGTGTATGGATAAAGATATTGTATCTGTGGTTGGCTGTCTAAGGTTTGCTCTCAAGTAGAAGCTTTATGATGGAAAAGTAGGCATACTGACAATTGAATTGTTTCGCTTGAAGGTATGTGTATAGTAAAGATATCTACATGTTGGTCAGTTCTAGTCGGAGATGTCATTGCTGTTGTAATGTAATCAGAGTAATGTAATGCTGTACATCGAGTTGTATAGAAACCCATTGTCTCTATCTTATGTAATCACCTTCTGGCAAAAGTCACCATTATTAAAAATAGTACCAAAATACTATGTTAACCTTGCTAACTATAGGCACCTACAATGACTTTAGCAAGCATTCGTCTAGTACTCCTGGTAACCGTTGCTGTTTATTTACTGCACAATCTTGCCCCCTTGAACCTGGCATCATCTATTCTTTGCACTTGCCGCAGGAACACACTCCAGCGCTCTATCAGCACTTCCAGGCCCAGTCCTTCTACACAACTATGTATGCTAGTGGGTGGTTCCTCACCCTTTTCACCACTCAGTTGCCCCTCGACCTCTGCTTCAGGATTATGGACGTGTTTCTCCTAGAGGTCAGTGGAGGGTTTGGAGGCTTTCACTTCTAGTTAAACTAATAGTTAGGAGTGAAGCCTGCACTTCAGCGCAGTTGGTTCCGGAATAATCTTGAAATGGCGGTTGAAAATTTAGAAAGTGTGAAAGCTCATTATTGAATTGACTGGTTTGAATATGACTTGCAGCAGCAGCTTGTTAAACTCAGTTTCTTTATTGCTTCATTATACACAACTTATTTTCATTAAAGTTAAATTTTCCGAATTTTTCCAGAGAGTAGTTGTCTTGCCGAGGTAAGAGTATTTGTTTACTCCGAGTAAAAGATCTGTTAGAGCGTTTGAAACTGTTAACCAAAGTCTGTGTTCTACAAATAGATAGCAATCTATTTGTAGAACACAGACTATTTAGAACAATCTATTTGTATAGGTTCTTTGCAATCAGCTTTTTTACAACAAAACATTTATTGATGTGTAACTAACAGAGGGAATGAATATGGCAATAATCGGGCTCTATCAGAGTTTCTACACGAGGTTATAATGTGGTTTACAAGACTTTCACATTATTGTTTGCTGGGTGTTGGGCTAGACTGGCAGCTGTTTTTTATAGCAACAGGAGTTCACCACAATGACAGCAGTCTACTAATAATATTAGTCAGCCAACTCTACTTTAAATCACATAGTCATTTGTATGGGAAGAGTTTTATGCTGTAAGAGCGAATAACTCAGAAGTTGCAATTACTAATAGAAGATTGTATATATGCTTACCGATATTATACCGATATTATACCGCTATTATACCGCTATTATACCGCTATTATACCGATATTATACCGATATATAAAATTAAATCTTTAAAAATAAAAGATCTTTAAATGTTGCTTTATGTCATCCGCTGTTCAAAATTATGTCTTTTTGAGGTATTAATTAGCGTGTAGATAAGGAAACATGTTTTACTACTGGCAGCAGGTTAAGGAGAGAGTGACTTACCTCGTTCATCATACTTATGTACGTACTTACAGGGTATGGAAATTATATTTAGAATCGGCACTTCATTGTTGATATTAGCTGAGGAGGACCTGCTCTGCATGGACATGGAAGGAATGCTACTGGTAGGATCTTAGGCTAAGTATTGCTAGAGTTAAGGGATGTTCTGTTGTATGACTGAGTGCAAACTAAAAGCTGTTTGAATTATTTTTTGACATTACCCTAAAGTTACCATAGTTTTAGTATTTTTATATTAAAAACAATATATTTATTAAAGTTATGTTAAAATTTAAATATTAAAAGGGTATTAATAATGCATCATATGATGAACATCTGTAAAAAAGTCTAAAATCATGTCAGTTATGCCAAAAACATGGGTACAAAATGGATCCTTTATGTCCATTTGCTAAACTCAGATTTTTATAAATACAATTGATATGTATCAATATATTGATATATATATATATTTCAATATATTGATGTATATCAATATATACAGTGAAACATGGATAACTCAAACTTCACGGGACCAAGCGAAAGTGTTTGAGTTATCAGAGCGTTCAAGTTCTCAGAGCACAGTCACAAGTGAATGTATTTATCAGTAGATACATATACAAACTACATGTATATACAGTAATACTTCAACTTACGAGTGCTCCAACGTACGAGAAACTTGATATGCGAGCCAGCTTTCAAGCAAGTTTTAGCACTAACATACGAGCCATGTTTGAGATACGAGCACTTGAGTCAGTTGCCAAGTATGCCGAAGGTGTTTTATGAGAACAGCATCACTCTGTATTTTTCAACTGCTCAGGTTATGCTGTTGTACCGTGTTTTTTGTGCACGATTTTCTGTGCAGAATTATGTGAATTAAACGTACTGTGCGTAGACCGAAAGTTTGCCAGTAAAATGAAAGATAATACAAAGAAAAAGCAAATGATAACAATTGATATTAAACGGAAAAATATTGAAAAATATGCGAAATGTGTATGCGTGATTGAGCTAGCTCGGCAATATGACAGAAATACATTCATAATTATCAAACAGAAGGATTATATTCAGGGCATTTAGTTCGCAAAAGGACTAACCATAGTTTTTAAACGGTGCAGCGATCTTCACGACTGCTGATGGCATTGGACAAACGATTGGCCGGTGACAGCGTAACTGAAACGATGCTATGTGAAAAGGCCGGCGCTATCTATCCAAACTGTTTAATAGACATTCGGACAAGTTGGCTAGTGGTCGTGCATTAACCATTTGTGACGACACTTGTGTTCGTCCTAATCGCAACATGTTGCAAGGGCAACAAAGGCAAACGTCCTTAGATAGGTTTATCTTAAAAAGGCCCGCTAGTCATGAAAGCGAAAAAAAGGAAAAATTTCTCGCTAACCAGCAAGAAACTTCAAACTATGAACGCCGAAGAAATTTTAATTACGTTTAGTTGAAAATGAAAGTTTGGTTTCAGGTTTGCTTCTAAGTTTGTCTTTTAACACTTTGATAAAATTCAAATTTATCAAAGTCAACTGTTGTAACGAAGGATAACTTATATCCCCCTCCCTGGCAAACGCGAGTGTTAACTGCTATTGTATGTATTTAATTTTACATTAAATTAATCACATTTCCTTGCATCATTATTTATTTGTTGCTTTTGGAAAGCATGTAGTACGTAAGGAGAATAGCCAACATGTTCTTTCTGTTACAATATCTTGTTTTGAGTGTTTTATTTGCTTATTTTAGAGTATGGAAACCAATCAATATATATTTAATTGTTCTATATATAAATAAATTACACCAACATGCGAGTAAATTGACATACGAGCTCAGTCTCGGAACGCATTAAGCTCGTAAGTTGAAGTATGACTGTATAAAACTAAAGTATAGGTTGTTTGTTGTAAGTTAAAGGGCATCTGATGTAGAGTTTTAAAGTATTTATCAGAAAGTATAGATATTTTTATAATCTTGAGATTTGTGTGTTGTTTTAGGTGATGTGACTGCCAGAACTTTTTCAGATTAAAATTGGCAAAATCTAATCGTGGTTAAAACGCTCAGAAGACATTTTTTCTTCTGAGTGTTTTACTCGAGATCAATTTTGCCAATTTTAATCTTAAAACGTCTTGTCAGTCACATCACCTAAAACTGCAAACAAATCTCAGCCCAATAGAAAAATTCTAATCTTTCTGATAATTTGTAAAACTGGACATAAGTAAACATTTATGACTAATGCAAAAAAGCATGCTTTACATCTGATCAGTTGTTTCATTTCAAAAACTTATCGAGTGTAGTCTGTGACAAGGTATTTTTTTGACAAAGATCAACAGTGTGACTTATTGTAGAAATAGATTTTAAACAGTTAATATAGTCCTTAAAAACTTGTTAGCCTTTTCTAACAAAATTGGCCCATCGATAGGTACGCCTTCACTACGCACTTGTCTAAACCAAGTCAATAATACACCATCCAAATCATCGTGCGACGTTGAACGATCTCTTAGCCTTGATGAATTTTGGTCACATAACGATCTTATTCTTTCTTTTTGTTTAATCCATGTTGACACTGTACTTTGTGGAAGATTTCCTCTTTTTGATAATGTTAATAGCTTTTGTCCTGCTTCGATTTCCTCGAGTACTTTAAGTTTGTCAGAAGGTCTCCATGCTTTTCTTTGCTAGCGTGGTGCCATCGTAAAGCGATGTCTGTTGTAGCGGACCCCAAGCCATGAGCGTATTTGTGACATTTTATCTTTATGTATCCGCATATAATCACTGTTACAATATGTTTTTTGCATGCTGTGTCTATCTTTATTAAATTTTTATCGCTAATACCTTCCAACGTTTATAGCTTGGCCGTAACTGAGCGAACGTCTTAGCGACCCTATTAATCATTTTTATACGATTTATTTTTCGGTTCCATTATACGATACGGGGGAAATTATATGTACACTATACGCGTATAAAAAGCGCTTTCGTTAAGAAAGCAGAGTAGTCTCAGCTTCGCGACTAGTGGAAACTCCTTCGAAATAAATTGAACGGAAACCGTTTGTGAATTCGGCAAAAAACTGTTCGAGTTAGCGGTGCCGAGGTCGAGTTATATAAAGCCATTTATCATTGCGTGGGAACGGACCAAGCAAATCCATTCGAGTTAACCATGTGTTCGCTATATCCGAGGGCGAGTTATCCATGTTTCACTGTATATATCAATACATTGATAATATTGGTATATTTTGATATATAGCGATATATATATACAGAGTACAGCAGAAAGGTCAATATAGGTTTATTGACTTCAGCTCAGAATGGATGAAGGACTTTACAGTGAACATTGATAGGGATTTCATCTGGAGTTAGAGGAGAGTGTTTTTTCTATGTTTTCCTATATATGAGAGGTAAAAATGCAAATTTATTACCAAAAAATCTAAGCTGGTTTAGTAAGGTAAATTTGTGCGATGACGTCATAATTTTAGGACTGTCTATTGGTTAATATCTTCTAGATAGATTTATTATGCTAAATTTGCTAAACAATCAAATCTTAGCTGGGCACATTGTAGTGCTGGGCATGGGTAATAAAACTCGTTGAACTCGCAGGTTTATTTTCTCTCGAGTCTCGGGTAATAGAGTTTTTGAACATGTCAATGTTGTGGGTTCAGTTTTGACTTGCGAGATCGGGTTTTGGTAAACGGTTCCGTCGAGTATAGTAGACAATAACTCGGTCTATTACGCCTGCGCTCTAAACAGTGTTTAATAACCCGCCTGTTAACCTTTTGAATCCTGGCCTTTTTTGTCAATGCGTGTCAGTAACCATTGGCAATCGGTCCAATGATCCGAGGTTTTTAACTTGTATTATATATATCTGACCGTGCTCATAATGCAATGATATTTGGTAAAGCACTAGTAAATAGTCAGGCAACCCACAGCAAATGTCATCAAATAAAAAAAAACAGTACCTCACCATTATTCGGGCTAAAACTAATACGACTTTTTAAAAACTCGTAAAAAAATTTACAATAACATCATATCTATTGAGCACATGTTCATCATTATTTTATGACTCAAAATATACTGGAAAATTGTAACTAGTATTATAGAGTTCTTAATTTGCATCACAATCATTTATGACCTACAATCAAAAGAGTGTGTGGATTTTTTCGCGATACTGTTCAAATAGAATCTGTTGTTAAAATGAAGGAAGTAGGTAAAGATATTTGGAAACAGCATAAAAACAGGACTTCTATTTTGAATCTGCAGTCAGTATCCAAGTTCCAAGTACGGCTTTAATTCATTTCAGAATATTCTTTGTATATTAAAACTTTATTTGACTAGATCAAATATTTCCATAAAACTACTGTAATTAGTTTAATTCGTACCACAGCGTAAAAGCTTATCATATGTTCTTGATAAATATTGCAAACAACAAAACAAATGAATTATTTAAAACTATTTAACAAATGGATTAGTAAAGAATAATACATAATAATTGTATTAGAACATTCCTGTGTCAGGAATAGCAGCACGGTCTGCTAGTTCTTCTTTGGCATGGTGCCAGGATGCCAACTCTGCAGTTGTTGATGACCTCATAGCGTGTTGACTTTTTATTGATGCTGAATGATGGGTTTTGTAGTATTTCCAAGACCAGGTATGCCATGTATACGAGAGTGCGGAGTGTGGTCAGGCCCTGCTTGATGTGGCCACTAACAGAGTCAAATATAATGCAAAGAAGATGAAAAAGTAAGTGACTTCTTCTTAAATCTATGAGTGGCTCGTGATTCGTTATTATTGAAATATGTGCTTAGCTTTAGCTCATAACTCTGCCAAAGCCATCACTCGCATATTATAGTCAAACTTCTACGTCAGCAAATCTTCAAGGTTACGAAACGTCTTTTGGTAGAAATTTTGATCTTACGAAAAATCATTCCAGATATGAAATGATTTTTCGTCAAAAGCTTGAAAGGTCTTTTATATTTGGCTCAGTTGTTTGTTTCTGTTTGTTGTCGTTGGCCTTTAATGGGAATGACATACAATGCATTTCACTAAGTCTTATTTGCTAGAGAAAATCAGTAAATGACAAGTGTTTTGTACTCGTCAGTTTTATAATTTGGAGTTGTCATATATTATCATTTTCTCCCAAGCAAAACAAAACCAAGACAACAATACAACACTTGTCTCTTCTAATCACGGTCCTCTCACTCTTCTGACCACCGTCCTCTCACTCTTCTAATCACCGTCCTCTCACTCTTCTAATCACCGTCCTCTCACTCTTCTAACCACCGTCCTCTCATTCTTCTAATCACCGTCCTCTCACTCTTCTAATCACCGTCCTCTCACTCTTCTAATCACCGTCCTCTCACTCTTCTAATCACCGTCCTCTCACTCTTCTGACGACCGTCCTCTCACTCTTCTAATCACCGTCCTCTCACTCTTCTAATCACCATCCTCTCACTCTTCTAATCACCGTCCTCTCACTCTTCTGACCACCGTCCTCTCACTCTTCTAATCACCGTCCTCTCACTCTTCTAATCACCGTCCTCTCACTCTTCTAATCACCGTCCTCTCACTCTTCTAATCACCGTCCTCTCACTCTTCTGACGACCGTCCTCTCACTCTTCTAATCACCGTCCTCTCACTCTTCTAATCACCATCCTCTCACTCTTCTAACCACCGTCCTCTCATTCTTCTAATCACCGTCCTCTCACTCCCCGTGGTTTTCTCTTAGCATCGTCTCGACAGCCAATCCCAAAGGTAAACAAACCGGTCGTAGTTTTCATTGGTTATTTCTTTTTTCTGTTTTCTTTCTATGTTTATTTCTCTGTTTATGCTATAGCCATATAATATATATAGCCATATAATTCTAATATTTTTCATAACTTTTAATTAGTACATGGATCTATAAATCTCAAAGTTTGTCTTTTGTCGTCGTCTGTCTGTCTGTCTCTCCAGCTATAGGTGTTAAAATCTTGGAGGGAAAAGCTGGCTTCGTGCTGGATTTGAACTCATGAAGATTGCAACTGCAAGTTTCTAAACTTGCATGAAACCACAAGGCTATGCAATTCATACAATTCTATTGCTCTTATGGTCTTACCATATACTGTACACCCTTTTCTTGGTTGCACACGCTAAATTACGTATTAATTGATTCATTGCACTCATGGGCTCCGATGCCCCTGTTATGAAAGAATTTTTGCTTAACACTAAGAAACACGGTGCTTTTTCGTCCCCAAAACAATTTTGTTTTCCGTCATACGATATCCACAAAAGGCTGTTTGCCAAAATACTTCCGACAGCGATGGAAAGATGCGTTGGCCGTTCTCAGTTCAGCGTTGTTGATTATAGTAAAAACGGCTTCAGAAACAGATGAGTGACAAAATTTTAGTTTAGTTTAAAGTTTCGTAGAAAAAGTTTTAGTAAAAGTTTACTAAAACTTCCTGTTTAGTAAACTAAATTCATTTAAGTTAGATTCAGTCTCGAAGGTATGAACTCCTCGCGGTACGTACTGCACACAGTACATTGCAATGTTACGTTTTCTTGCAGATCATAACCACTAAATACACCAAATTTATTGTAGGTAACTATAGTAACTAAGGTTAACATAATTGTTTTGTTACTAATTTTTAATGATGATTTTACCAAGAGGTGTTTGCATTGGATAATTACTGTGGGTTTCTGTACCACACTACGATATTTTCGCCTTATGATGCCAACACTGAAACAAATTAAAATCATATAACTGTATACCAAATAATTTTTCATTGTAATCATAGTAAAACAGACTATATTTAGCTATTACTTGCTAATGATTTTGCATTTAAACACCCTTTACAGTTGGTTTTTTTTTTCAAATTTTTTTCAACAAACTACCTCTTTCATAATATGAAATTTAAAAGTTAGTTGATTGAAAAAGTTTGAAAACCGTTACAGGTAGTTTATTTTTCTCTCAATTCATTTGAACTGCACAAAAAGGTCGACCAGTTTAAACATGAAACCAGTCGACCTGTTTAGTCGTTGTTTGTTTTACTGACGACTAAACAGGTCGACTGGTTTTATGTTAATCATGAGTAGTTTATCTGCGCTGTAGATGTTTACAGTAGCTGGTAGCAGATTGTCACTCTTCTTCATTGATTATAAATTAGTCATATACAACTTTAAAACTAGTCATATCCAGCCACCCTCAGGATACGAGTCACCCTCATATCCAGTCCCCCTCAGGATACGATTACCCAAATATGCGATTTTTTCACCTTACGAAATGGAACATGATGTTTTTCTCACCTCATACGAGCTTATTTCACCGTATGAATTCAACTAAGTTTTCGCCCGAGTTCAAATTTGGCAGTTGGTGTACTTATTGCGTATGTCAAAATAACAAAGACACCGTAATTCTGTTCACCGAAAATATTTTCACAATGCCTGAAAGAGACACGATGACCGATTTCGCACAGTTCGGCAATTCTTGTGTGTAAAACGGTAATATTTTCTCTTTAAAACTAGTAGCAAAGTTGGAGTTGCGATCTCTTAAAACAGAAGGCCATACAACTTCTCTTAACCTGTCAACAAAAATCCACTTCATTACGAAAACAGCATCGTTTAGGCTTTTTTGTCGAATTTGGTTGAAAAAGGTTTTAAACAGATTCGCTTAAAATTATAGTGAAAGAGAAGACAGAAACTGATAAGTGGTAAAATTTCAGTGATAAAAAGTTGAAATTCAGTAAAATAGTTAAAAATTCATACTAAAACTTAGCTTAAGTGTGTGTTTAGTAAGCTAAGCTTATTTGAGGTGAATTCAAAGTTTATGTTGTAAGTATGTCTGTCTTGAAGGCATTAACCTATTAACTACACTAATAGTTAATAATATAGTTAATAATAGTATAGGTAATAGGTCTATGAAGGTAAGAACTCCCTATGGTATGTACTGCACATGCATGTTTAATAGTATAGGTAATAGGTCTATGAAGGTAAGAACTCCCTACGGTATGTACTGCACATGCATGTTTAATAGTATAGGTAATAGGTCTATGAAGGTAAGAACTCCCTATGGTATGTACTGCACATGCATGTTTAATAGTATAGGTAATAGGTCTATGAAGGTAAGAACTCCCTATGGTATGTACTGCACATGCATGTTTAATAGTATAGGTAATAGGTCTATGAAGGTAAGAACTCCCTACGGTATGTACTGCACATGCATGTTGTACATTGTAATATTACAGTTTATTGCAAATCGTACCCACTAAATACACTAATTTTACTGTAGGTAGCTATAGTTAGTAAGGTTAACATACTATTTTGTTACTAATTGTTAATCCTTGTATGTACAGCACTTACATAAAATTTTGACGATTTCCACCAGGAGATATTTGCAATATATCATTACATGTACTATGGTTTCTATGCCCCTACATAACAATTTTTTACCAATCAATGCCAACCCAAAATCAGATCAAAATCGTATTCTGAGACTGTACTGTATTGTCGGTCTTTGAAGAACTGTATTTTATTTTATATGATGAGGCAGAGGGTTGGCTCGCTGTAACCATTGCCTTTTATATCATAATTTCTATTCGCCTACACAGAAATATAACCATAACAACTCGCTAATCAAGTGAAGGGCACTTCTAGTAGTGTCACATTTCCAAAAGACTATCATGCTGACTTTCCATGCTGCTCGCCTACAGTATTTAGTATTATGGCAATGAGAAACCTATTGGTTTTGGCAGAAGGTACTTTGGATGAACACGGGTTTTTAGGTACTTTGGCTATAGTTTGCTGTTAGGCATCACGAGTACAGAGCTATTACTCGTTTAGTATATAACTTGAAAAAATGCTTTAGATTTAGAATTTAGTTTACTTTTGGTCATGGTATATAGTTATACTACTAGCTACTTCTTCGCAACTTGTGTTCCTATCTAATATATTATGGAGTCGTTTTCTCTCAGTTTATTCCTGGTAAACAATGAATAATAAGCGTGTGTTGCCTAACTTTTGAATCAGTTTGAAAAGTAGTCATGTGACTGTCATGTGACGGTTGGAAGGAGCAAAATATTATTACTTTTATTATTTGCAGATGGTTTTTTGAGTTCTTTACAGGAAAACCCAGTTACTCAAATTTACAGTAAAACCCAGTTACTCAAATGTACAGTAAAATCCAGTTACTCAAATGTACAGTAAAACCCAGTTACTCAAATGTACAGTAAAACCCAGTTACTCAAATGTACAGTAAAACCAAGCTACTCAAATGTATGGTGAAACCAAGTTACTCAAATGTACAGTAAAATCCAGTTACTCAAATGTACAGTAAAATCCAGTTACTCAAATGTAAAAAGAAGTGAAGGGATGCTTGAGGTTATGTGAATCTGTCTGTCTGTGTGTCTGGCTATCCCAGAGTTGACATGATATTCTTCAACAGAGTTAGTTCTGTTATAAGAACCATTGTCATCCATGGTCATCAAACTCTGTGAACGAAGAGCTGCTGTCAATAAATCAATTTTGATCAATGAAACTTGATCGATTAGATAATCTGTGAAAATACGGCCATACAATCTTTACGATCTTTGGTCAGCGAGAAAGTCCGCCATAAATTACTCCGGCAGAGCTTTGGTAAAAAGGTAATGATGTCAGCACAAAGCGATCAATATGGTGAAAAGAATTTTCAAATAACAAAATGTATTTTTATGAATGAAAAGGCTGAAAAGTAAAATGAAAATACCTATTTTGGAATTTTACTACAGTATTTATACTCCTGACCTTGACCAAATTCTGACGTGGGCACTAAAGTTATTACTTTGGTTTTTATCCACATGTAGAGCTGATTTGATTAGACCTCTTTGATCAAGTCACACAGAACAACTGATGAATATTTTTTACACTTAGCTAGGCATCTGTTTTAAAGGATTGACCTAATTTATTCACCTAGTTGTAGTACAGGGCCTGATTAAGAGGAATTAGAAATGCATCTAGAGCGTAGCCGTGCTCTAGTTTTGGAGGTCAAGGTCTAGAACGCTGCAAACAACAGGCTTGGGTTGTGTTCTCAAAAAAGGGCACCCCTGGTGACAGAAATGACACCAGCTTTAAACTTCTCTGCAACTGGTCATCTGTCTAGTTGTCGAAGGGTCCTTACCACTGGACTCACACATGTCCAGTCAAGTGGGCCAATTTCTGTGTGACTGCTTGCAGTAATGGGAGTTTCTATATACTCCCTGCACAGTAATGTGGGAGTGTCTATATACTCCCTGCACAGTAACATGGGAGTTTCTATATACTCCCTGCACAGTAACATGGGAGTTTCTATATACTCCCTGCACAGTAATGTGGGAGTGTCTATATACTCCCTGCACAGTAACATGGGAGTTTCTATATACTCCCTGCACAGTAACATGGCAGTTTCTATATACTCCCTGCACAGTAACATGAGAGTTTTTATGTACTCCCTGTACAGTAAAGTGGAAGTTTCTATATACGCCCTGTACAGTAACGTGGGAGATACTACATACTCCCTGTGCAGTAACGTGGGAAAGTAACTCCCATGATCAGGCTGAAGGTGAGAACTCATAAGGACATATTTTCAGTTGTTGCGGCAGTAGACTGCCATGGAGTAGGAGTAGGTGACCCACGCATCGCATCGCCCTGTCTATGCAATCTGTCAATCCATTAACCTTTGCCCTCTGCCTGTTTTAGCATCTGCTAATTATTTCTAGCCTCAAAACTCAAAACTTGTTTGTAATTAGCTAGGGCTGCACGGTTGCATGCCTCGTATATAGTCTAGCCGATACTCTCACGGTGGACATCTGCGATCAGCTAGTCGTAATAATATCCAGATTGAGTCAGTCAGCCGGAGTACTGGAGCTTACTAGGAGGAGTTCTTGTACTTATCTACTAAAGGAATGTTTTCATTCAAGTCAAGTACCAGGTTATGTCTTCTCTTGTATCTCTGTATTCATGGAGTACTTTACCATGATTTTGGCCTTGGTTTTATGTCTGTCTAGGTCATTCCCTTGCGTAATCACAAGGTTTACATTTAGAAGAAAAGTATTGATGAAAGGATGAGATGTTTTGTTCTATGTAGTAGGTCCATTGAAGTATATGATGCGCCCTTCTACTGTCTGGAATATTTATTCTATGTCTGTGTTTTGTCTTTGGATTTTTCAAAGTTAACATCTATCATATTATATGAAAAGGCTGGTGTTGGATTTCCAATTAATTTCATGGGTTTTATGCTCAAAGATGATGGTTCGAAAAGGTAACTCGCATCAGATTTTTGGGTTTAGATTCACGCACGTCTACTATGTGGGTATTAGATGTGAAGAGAGATTTCCAAGTGGCTGCCTTCACCTCCCCACAAAAACTTGATAATGGTAATATGTTCACATCTTATGTCTGTTTTGTCTCCTCTTGGCTTTCTCATGTAAAGTATCAGTTCCTTCGAGTTTTCAATTATCGATGGGAAATGATTACCGATGCGTTCATGTGATGATGAGAGTGAATGTTTAGTCAAGGAAGACAATTACCGATGTGAGTCGACTGACAAAAGGTACATGTATAGTATTCTCAACAACAAAATGCAACCAGTCAGTGCAGCGAGGTAATGTTTATGGAACAGCCAGCCACTGGGTTATCGTTCAAGTCGAATGAACTCGTACAATAATCGTCTGCATATTCTTTAAACAATTGCCGAGGTTGAACTGGAGGTTGAACTGGCGTCTAGCTTAATGACTCTCCCTCCTTTACAAACACCTTTTCACACCTTGCTTATTGAAAGACAATAGAGTTTGGACAGGCCCTATTCTATTAGTCTCTATTCGTCACAGTTCGCTTGGCTTAGAGCTCTTACTGCTGCTTCCACCTGCTTCCATCTGCGTCCACCTTTCCTACTTACTGAAAATTTTTCTGAGATAGAGATTTGTAAAGATTTGCAGAGAGGTACTTGGGATTTGTAGAGAGGTACTTGTGATTTGTAGAGAGATACTTGTGATTTGTAGAGAGGTACTTGTGATTCAGTCAAACCTCTAAATACCAAGTTTATTCATTTATAGATCTGATTTTTATGTGGAAACCATTGTATGTTGAAGCGAATATTCTTATAAGATTACACCGCGATTTGCTTAAATCGTTCCTCGTTTCGTTAACTCGGGAATAAAGTGCTGCAATTAATTACTCATATTGTTACATCAAATGTTCTGTAAAGCTATATGTGAAAATGAAATTTTATATAAAAATATATATTATGTATTTCATTTATAGTTATATATATAACTAATATGTAAAAAGAAGTTAACAGCGTAATAAATTAGCTGTTATTCTTACTTTAAGACGGGAAAGAACTGGAGTGTAGGTAATGCTTCAGTTGGTACTGATGACAGAAATGCCTTAACTTAAACTAGGTAAAGCTGACATAGTTTAGCGTTTAAGATTTTTCAAGCTTAGCTCTCAACTTTTAATTTTTACTAGCCATGAAGTTGCCTTCTCTTGATTGAGGCCATCGCGTGCCCTCTTTGCCAACAACTTGGATTATAAAAAATGGCTTAATCACCTCTTAAATAAAAGGTGTCTGGGATGTAGAGATAACCTGAGCCCATTAACATACGATTATAGATCAGGGCTAGTCATGAGTTTTTTGAGAGATAGTCTGAGAGTTTTGAGCCGATAACTAGCAATCACTCGAGAATTGTGGGTGTCAAAATTGAACATAATTGCTAAAGGAGTATTTGTACATATACAAAACTATTCTGTTATCATTATGGCATGAATGGCACCATCAGCTCTATTTTCAGAGAACCTTTCCAAATGTCATGCTGGAATATATTTCAAGATGGCACACAGCGGCAAGTGATTTTCACCTCGTTGACTGAATGGATATCTTCTAGTGAGATTTTCTAGTGATATCTTCTGGTGATAACAAAGCGGAACAGAATCGTCATGGCTACTATCTTCAAGTATAATTGAACTGGTTAGACAACTCTATGGTTACTCACACTAACTCTATGGAGTGCTTGGAATGATTTTATATGAACTTAAAAATTTACTCGAAGTATTGGCAATTAAATATAGGTCTATTTAAATTTTAAAATTTTTAGAAAATTTAATCAAAAAAATAGCATAAACTACTTCTGTGTGTGACTCCTTATTTTATTTATGGCAGCTGCTGCCTTTCATTGCTAAAATTAATTTAGTTCGGTTTTCGACTACTCCCAATATTTCAAAATGGATTTACTAGAAATCAATCTACAATTATCTGGTTCTTTTAATTAACTTTTTTATTTTATATAATTTTTTTGAGATGATTGAAACTGCAAGCTATCAGGTACTGGTAACTGGCACCTGCATTAGCTGTCACTATGGCACCATCAAGAAGATGGCAGCTGGCAATATGGAATGCTTTCTTATCCTCCTTAAAATGCTTCCTAATGGCATGGAATCAATTGGACTTGGGAAAGTTTCCGTCTGTTGGCTCTTTGTTCTTACTAAACCAAAAGGCGTAAAGCGTTGATTACTATTCTATTCGTGTCGCTGCTCCCACATCAGCATCAGCCAATTTATCAGTGTTGGAAGTATCAGATTATCCGCTATATCTTAATTCTAGCCTCACTCTTAAAGAGGCAACAAACTACAGGAGGTCATAGTTAAGTCTCTGGCAGCGAAAATTATTTTTGATTGGCTCAATGTTTGTCGATAGTGCTGCTGTTGAAGGAGGATATTCTTCGTCTGCTTTTTCTACTTTCAACCATATTTTTTCTGGCCATCCATACTTTTAAGTCCTTCG
Source organism: Watersipora subatra (assembly GCF_963576615.1). Classification (NCBI taxonomy): domain Eukaryota; kingdom Metazoa; phylum Bryozoa; class Gymnolaemata; order Cheilostomatida; family Watersiporidae; genus Watersipora; species Watersipora subatra. The sequence continues at coordinate 33,700,422 of NC_088713.1, forward strand.
GCATCGAGAGACAAGAATTTGCCAACTCGGAGTCAGACGTGGAAAAACTGGATTCATCGGACCAGTTTATTTATATGCTGCAAATGAATCGTTGAACCGTTTTTCTGCAGACTCAATCTGAGCATAATTTCTGGAGCATTAAGGACAAGGCAATCAATAGCATGAGGAGAAAGTGAGTGGATACAGCAGGTGCTTTTATACGGACAAACCACTCAACCTCTTCCATACACTGTATAAGTTGCTGCTTCTATTTCACTGGCTTACGATTGGATCACACTGTTGGCACCTCACGCCCTGTGTCATCTACTCTTGCGTTGGATCACACTGTTGGCACCTCACACCTTGTGTCATCTACTCTTGCGTTGGATTACACTGTTGGCACCTCACCCCTTGTGTCATCTACTCTTGCATTGGATTACACTGTTGGCACCTCACGCCTTGTGTCATCTACTCTTGCGTTGAATAACACTGTTGGCACCTCACACCTTGTGTCATCTACTCTTGCGTTGGATTACCCTGTTGGCACCTCACCCCTTGTGTCATCTACTCTTGCGTTGGATTACACTGTTGGCACCTCACCCCTTGTGTCATCTACTCTTGCGTTGGATAACACTGTTGGCACCTCACACCTTGTGTCATCTACTCTTGCGTTGGATTACCCTGTTGGCACCTCACCCCTTGTGTCATCTACTCTTGCGTTGGATTACACTGTTGGCACCTCACCCCTTGTGTCATCTACTCTTGCATTGGATTACACTGTTGGCACCTCACGCCTCGTGTCATCTACTCTTGCGACCTTTCTCAGTGTTTACACTAGTCAACAACATCATAGGAGTGAAGGAGACAAGTGAACCACACGCGAGAAGAGGGGGACGAGTTGGAAATGTTGAAAAAAAGAATTTGTGATCTAAATAACAATGCAGCAACGATTGGAGAGGGAACGGAATCGTCCTCAGCAGTGAAAAGAGGCGTTACGAATACAGGCTTATCTTTGATCATGTTTAGCGCTCTCGATTCCGATGAAGAGTGAGTTGTCATATCTTTAGGGAGAACTACTATTATTGCATTTTCTCTTTTAGTTGGTTGATAGTTTATAAGTGGCTTTGCATTGTTAATCGTTCGAAAAATCATCTCAAGGAAAAAGGTATCACGTTTCTAAACATACCTTAAATAGGTTAATATTCAATATAGATTAATAGAAAGTGGTTTCAATTATTCCCCCAGTAGCCTACTATGGCAGCCTGCTAAGCCATGATACATGTAGATAGGCATGTGTAATAATCACTGCTCAATTATGCCATCATGCAGCAATATGGTGGAGTCACGCAGATGGGAGTGTGCCTGGCTGTTAAACCAAGTATCAGAGTTTGAAACCTGTCTGATGCAATATCTTTTCAACATACACCCATGGCTGCGGATGGACACGATTCTTTTTATAGTAAAGATCGCTATTGTTGTGCAAATACCTTGTAATCTAGTGGCGATACTTGATCAACATTTGTCTGTCGCGTGGAAACGTGCAGGGTACGATTTTTAAAGTTATCTTTGTGGTTATGGTCGGCAATAAAATGTAACATTATTATGTAGAGTACTGTATGGAGTTTAACCTTCAAGACAGAAGGTAGCGGCTAACAGCATTACCAGATAGGAAAAACTGCTAGTGACTCACCTCATGGTAGAAAGGATTAGTCGTGAGCGCCTGTGTTTATGGTCTTATCTTTTCAGTAAGGACAGTTCTTTGTCATTCACACGACTGGCTGAAAATCTTTAAGTGGCTCACAACATAGAAGACTTCCGTTAATGGTGATTTTAATGGGCCATTGCTATACTATTACTATCGCTATACTATTACTATTGCTATACTATTACTATCACTATACTATCGCTATACTATTCCTATCGCTATACTATTACTATCGCTATACTATTACTATCGCTATACTATTACTATTGCTATACTATTACTATCACTATACTATCGCTATACTATTCCTATCGCTATACTATTACTATCGCTATACTATTACTATCGCTATACTATTACTATCGCTATACTATTACTATCGCTATACTATTACTATCGCTATACTATTACGATCGCTATACTATTACTATCGCTATACTATTACTATCGCTATACTATTACTATCGCTGTACTATTACTATCGCTATACTATTACTATCACTATACTATTACTATCGCTATAGCATTACTATCACTATACTATTACTGTCGCTATACTATTACTATCACTATCGCTATATTATTACTATCGCTATACTATTACTGTCGCTATACTATTACTATCGCTATACTATTACTATCGCTATACTATTACTATCGCTATACCATTACTATCGCTATACCATTACTATCGCTATACTATTACTATCGCTATAACAGCCCACTCAAAGGTCAGTGCATATTGGAAGGCTAATGATATGCTCCATGTGAGAAAATCATTTCATAATCAATTTTTTAAATTAGAAGTTTTAGTAGCAGAAAAGTAGTAAAAATAAAAATGCTATCACGGTCAGAAAATCTGCTAAGGCTAACTTCTAACATTTACAAATAATAGGCCTGTGGCCTTCACACCGCTTGTTAAAATATTATACATAGTCTTCGTGTAAGATTGTTCTACGTAGTGGTACAGCTGGGGACTAACCTGTTTATACTGCCCTGAGAACGCATTGCAAAAAACGGTATCTACATATATAATGTTTAGTATAGCCACATCCCTCACCTGTCAATATTAGACACTGCATATTAGATGGGTATTTGCCTATTTGACAACCATTGGCAGGTACTCAGAATGTTCAAGTAGACATCGCTTTATTATTTTCCGATATAAGAATATAAGTACATGTATCTGATGGATGAGTTGGTACAACAAAGAGAAGACAACAAACTCTTTGTATTGTATAAACCCTGACAAAGACACCAAAGAGTCCACGGAAAAAGATTAGAGACTTTCTGAGCAGACAATTCCAATCTGTGGTAGTTGTCTTGTATTGCAGACCAGATAGGGTAAATTATGTTTCTATGGCTTGTTTATAGGGTTGTGGATTGTCTGAATACTTTGAGTGTACAGTCGAGTAGGGTTGCATCGTTAACTATTGCTATGAATCCCCCATTGGCCGCAACATAGGCTGGTTTGTCAAGGTCAAGATTGCTGTGGTGGGAAATGATACCATCCGGTGAAAGTTCTGTGAGTCTGTTATTAGGAGTGTCACAGACAAGGACATTGCCATTGCTGTGCACGCAGATACCACCTGCATAGTCTAAAATTATAGAAAGACAACCCTCGTCTCTTCAGACTAATACAGGCTGGGTTCTGCTTGGACATTGAAGAAGTCTGGTCATAAAAAATTATGTACATTAAAAATTGGGAGCTGTACTGTACATTCAACAGCCTATAATATATCAAACACATAAACCTTTCAGTTATTTACTGTTCGCCGTAGCACCGTTCTTAGCACCGATCTTACCACCGATCTTAGCACCGATCTTACCACCGATCTTAGAACCGATCTTACCACCGATCTTACCACCGATCTTACCACCGATCTTACCACCGATCTTAGCACAGATCTTAGAACCGATCTTAGCACCGATCTTACCACCGATCTTACCACCGATCTTAGCACCGATCTTAGCACCGATCTTACCACCGATCTTACCACCGATCTTACCACCGATCTTGGCACCGATCTTGGCACTGATCTTAGCACCGATCTTAGCACATAGCAAATAAATTGGCAACTCAATCGGATAGGAGTCAATTATTAACAAAAAATCCCAACTCTTACGTAAAGTTGAAAGATGATGGAGAATCAACTTCCTTTACATTTAGATATTCGAGTGTAAATTATATAAAAGGACTAATAAAACAAATTTCTGTGAACAAATCCTGTGGTTCAGACGGAATATCGACTTAATTGTCAAAAAAACTTGTTCAGCTATTGTTACACCCTTATGTTTTCTTATTATAAGTAATTATTATTATTAGCAAGTAAAAATAGCATGGCTTGGGGCAATTCTACTAAAGGCGGCATAGACGGCTCACCATTAGCCATGTCTTCCAGCGCCTTGCTGTACTTAGGAAAAGGTCTTCCCAACTTTTGTCTCCAGAGAAACTTTCCATCTAGACCTGTGCATACCACCTGTCTCTTTTTACGATCCGATATGAAAAGTTTCTGTGCGATGCTTGCCAGGGACCACACAGACTGTAGCTTGTTCTCGTTGCTCTGTAATAGGTGAGAGTGATCACATTACGTAGCTATGGAAACATACAGACCATAGGTCTATAATAATAAGTAAAATATATATATAATGAGTAAAAAATATATAGCAAGTAATATATATATACATGTATATGTGTGTATCGATATATATAGTATAGTTAATCACTACAGATTTGGTTTAAACAGACATAGGTCTGCTCTCTTTAAGTGCTTCAAGTGATAACTTCAGAACTATATATATATATATATATATATATATATATATATATATATATATATAACGAGTAAAGTTTATCTATAAAATGTAAAATATTCCCATGACCAAACGAGCGGATGCGAAGTTTGGGAGTTTTTATGATAAATGCATGTGCACACAACTTATGAAAATTATTCATCAACAATGAGACGAACCCTTGTATCAAAATTTCATCAACAAATTTAACCATCGTTTTGTAGATTAGTTAAAATATAATAACGATACAAAACACATATAGGCCTATTTAAATATGTTACCAAGTCTTTGTAAATTATCGAAATTCTCTAAAAACCTACCCATCTGATCGGATTATACACAACTAGACAGATTTATTTGGATGAAAATCGTCACAAAACGCTTGAAAAGCTTGGTTTAATAAAAGTTAAGATTGGAAATTGAAACACCGGGCGACAGAGAATAGAAAGATTAACTCGTGCGCATTTCACGAAAAAATAACGTGCACATTTCACCAGTCTATGGCATTGTCGACGGTTTCTGTAATTAATGTAGGAGTACTGAAATCGTTTCTATTTCAGTCGTTCTAGATGTATTTTATTTGTTATCCAAAGTTCTTGTGCTCTTGCATCTTCGACTCCAAAATAGTTTTTTTTTAGGTATGATCAGTGGTAAATAAGCTACCCCCTAAAATACAGTCAGTGTTTTGTGCGCCAGCAAGAACGCGGCATCATAAATGTATGTACGCATACGTATGTACGCGTATGTATGTACGCGTACATATGTAAACGTACGTATGTAAATGTACGTATGTACGCGTATGTATGTAAATGTACGTATGTACGCGTATGTATGTACATATGTCCGCGTACGTATGTACGCGTACGTATGTACGCGTACGTATGTACGCGTACGTATGTGCGTGTGTACGCGTACGTGTGTACTCGTATGTGCGTGTGTACGCGTATGTGTGTGTGTACGCGTATGTATGTACACGTATGTATGTACGCATACGTATGTATGCGTACGTATGTAAACATATGTATGTACATGTACGTATGTACATGTACGTATATACATGTACGTATATACACGTACGTATGTAAACGTACGTATGTACACGTACGTATGCGTACAAGCTAATTTACAAGCTAATCTCATCAACATTAGAACCTAAGGTTATTCTCACCCTTTTCACGACTGTAGATGTTTGCTCATCTCTTCTCCTATACACCCTCTTGTTGTTCACAGACCCAAACAACAGTTCGCTGTCAGGTGTTTGGCACAGGCCCCAGACTGGTACGTCTAGTTTTATTTCAGTATGTTCATGTTCAAGGTTGTCCGGAGGGTATATATAAATCGAGTCACGCGTGCTGGCCAACACCGTTCCATCGTTGGCAACAGTAATTTGTCGATAGACTGTGCCTGCAGCGATTAAGAAAGGCTGTAGCTCTGAAAGCTATTGTTTACACTAGTAGGCTTCTCTTAGATTTTATTGGTTAGTTGTATCAAGATTGAGCACATTTTTACGCTTTCTAAAATCAACTGAACGTGATATTGCATCCGATATACCGAATATATTTTTATTGATTGCATTGAATGACAGCGACCATTAAGTGGCATGATTTGAGTTTACATGTCTTAGCTTCTCTTGCATATAATTGCTTAGTTATATGTAAGCCAATTGCATATATTGCCAAGAACATTTCTTCATTTTTCAAAAACCACTGAAAGTGATATTGACAGTGATTGCCTAGTTACATGGTTTGTTGAATATACAACTTTCTTCGCAGTGCTCATCAATATTGGTTTTTCTCTGCCACTTCTTGCACTGATTTGCTCTCACCAAGTTTTCATTGGCTGCAGCTGTGGTAGCCATACGGTGAACAAAGCAAAGTTTTCATCGTTGGTGCAAGTTGTCTAGAAATAGCTTCATGATATTGAGGTATCCTCAACATCGCAAGGTAGCCTCATAGTTAATTTACCCGACTTTACCCGACCTCGACTTTTGAGCTAATGCCATCGTGTATTATTAAGAAATGCAATTTTGTTCTGTAATTTGTTAATGTTATGCCCTATCATTCAACTTTAGATGTATTTCAGTTCAGATCTGTGTTGCAGTATGTTGCTCAATGCCTAATTGGCTAAAGTAGGCACCCTTTTCAGTTGGTCACTCATTTATTATCTTCATCAGATACACAGGTGAAACATGTATAGAGTTCAAAAGGTGGGACCTACCTAACACAGATAAGATATTCCTTAGATGGCTGGCGCCAGAGCCGTATGAGAGCCAGAGCTTCAGAGTCCAGCGACAAAAACCGAAAAGAAAATCGCTTGTTTTCAAGCAAACCCGATCGACATACTGATCTTTAATGGACTGCTCTTACCTCGCTCTCAACATTTCACTTTTTTGCACTTAATCTTTCTACAAAAAACATTTCTAGTTTCTTACAGGAAATTTTGTCCTCTTTCAAAAAGTGTACAACGATCAATTTCACAGCGACTGCCAATGGGAGTAGTTTTTGTTGATTATTGTTGCAGCCTCTCCAATATAACTTACCGTGCAGGATGAAAATATTCGTTGGTTATAAAAATTCGCGATTTCGCGAACAGACAACTCCGCGAATTATAAAATTCCGTGAATAATTAGTTCTATTTTTAATCACAAGAGAGAATAACTACTGTATCAAATTAAAAACTAGCCACTAGGCTGGTTTTTAATATAAATACTAAACGTAGTTGAGTTTCAAAACATTTAAAAAATCATTGCTTGGGCTTGGAGCAAACACCATTGCTAATGCATCACATTTCTTTACAAAATTATTCAAGGTTGTCACAGGATATGCAGAATGGTGTCATCGCAAAAATAGCCACTAGGCAGAAGTACCAAACGTAGCCGAGTTCCAAAACTTCTTTAAAATCATCGCCGGGCTTCGAGTTTTATTGCCATTGCATCAAACTTTACAAAATTATTCAAGTTTTTACAAGTTATTCGGCATGGCTTCGTCATCGCAAAAAATCTCTCCTAGTCTTTTTACATTGAAATCAACTTCATCAATCTCTAATACCGAAGTTGAGGACGATCATGATTCTGATCTGGACATTATGGTATGTATTTGCTTTGCAGTGCAGATACGTTTTTCCATTATTAACTGCATTAATTAATTCATTTGTTTAAAAACCGATCGCTTTCATTAAATACTTCAGCTATTGTTTTTGTATTTTCTTAACACTTATTAATATTTTTTCTTTTTTGTGTTTACTGCAGATTGAGAATGAAACAACCTACTCCGATTGCGAAAACTAGAGACAAGTAGTAATATTCATCAAGGCAGGAATATTGGCAGAGAAGCAACCAGTCAACCTAGACCCCTTCATCGACAACTCCTTGATATCACTGCAGCAAACATGATTAAATTATATATTTTATTTCATGTACAGATATATTATAATTGTTTACAAACTTGAGTGTACAAATAAAATATTTCAAATACAAATAAAATTTTACAAACGATGAATGGAGTAAATATAAATAGTTTAGTCTATATGGCGGTTGTCTAGAGCAATAAAATTAAACTGATACTCTTGATAGTGAATACTAGCGAGTAATGGTGCTCTCTGATTAGTTATTTTTGTAATAGCAGCTCTATATCGCTGTCACTGTTTTGGGTAGATGTTAAAGGCGATTCTCTCGCTACTACCTAGCTGGTAAGGAAGTTATCATCAGAACTCTCCTCGTGGCTTACTATTGCAAAGTTCTGCCGGTTGGCCAAAAATTTGTGCTCATAAAGGCGTTTTTGTTCTTTTTTCAAACAGATATATTCTTTTCGTAAGTAGCTGCCGTCACTTCTACCTCAATTTCCAGACCTTCCTTAATAATTGGTGATCTTTTAAGAATGACATATACCACCACCCTTGCAGTCATTGTGCTTGCGTGTATGATGAAAAATCTCTCTCACACTAAAACAAATAATGAAGCGGTAAGGATGGAAAAAATAAATATTGCGTTATTCCGAAAAACCAAAGTAAAATTCCACTAATTTAGTAAATGGCTTGAAAAAAACTCATTACTTACCACAAATTGTTGGTTCATCAAAGGCCTCCAAATCTATGAATCTTCGTAAAAACCTCTGAACGCAGCAAAAAAATTTATAGCTTAGCCCGATCGACCCGTAGTTGTAAGCTAAATTGAAAACGAAACACGCAATGCGCACATGCGTAAGGTTAACTCTATTGGTAGACGTAGTAGAGTTAACTTTTCATAGGGAGTGACAGTTTTCAGCCTCGAATAAATTAATCCACGAATGTGCATGAAATGGCAATTTTCGCGAAATATAACTCCACGAATAAATTCATCCTGTACGGTTTATAAAAATAGTAGCAGCAGCCTGTTTGTTTGAAAACAAGTGAGCTCCCATATACGCTTCCGTTGGTTACGGGATTCTGTGAAGCTATAAGGCTCTGGGTGGCGCTAATTGGTGGGAATGGAGACATAGTGGAGGCAATTGGTGGAGACATAGTGAAAAGGGAGTTGCTATATGGTTGAATAACTTGGATGAGTAGAGCTATGTCTCGAGTTGGTTTATATATATGGAGCTACAGTTTGCAATGGAGGAATAGTTTGTAAGCGGAGCTATTGGATGAAAATAGCTTACATTGGCGGAGCTATATGTTGGGTGTAGCTCAGATGGGTGGAGCTACGGGTTTTTAAGCTACATTGATAGGAAAGTTGATATAAAGGAGTTGAAATCGGTGGCTATTTAGATTTATAAAGAGGACCACAGTCAGAGAGGTTGCCTACAGTCAGTAGTAACTTTCATTTATAAAAGTAGTCAAAGTGCTTCAAGCATAAATGTAAGCGGAGCTTGTGACTGGACGACATATTATTAGCGAATACAATATGCACTTTTATTCTCTCTCATCGTTGTAATAACTAATAAGTCTATCTTCATTCATAGCCTGTTGTGCTTACATGCTGAGTGACAAATCAAGTGATAAAAATGGAATCACACTTCAATAAAGCAGAACTAGCTGAAACTAAGTTATTGCCAAAGTTTGGTTTGGACTTGTATAACTGCTCACTACGAACTTTGTTTACTTTGGTGCCCTTTGGCAGCTTTGCTTCAGTTGTCATGTATGTGACCAATTTTCATGGTACGTAACACAGAGTGCAAGCAATTTGTTGTGAAAGATGTCGTTTGATGCGGCTGGGATGAGCTGGATGCTACTGGTATGGTGATTAGAAGTGCTTACAATAGGCCACTGAGCTGAATACAAGTGTTAGTAAATAATTGATTAATCAAAGCCATGCCTGTGATTTGCTGTGCCTTTATCATGTCTCTCCGAGAGGTTTACATTCATGTAACATTGTATATGTATGCGTCAATGGATTCTATTGCTTGTTTGACACCTGCTAACACTTGCCTTGTTTTTGTGTCTCCATGCATCTACAAGATGGAAATGACAAAAACCCGCCAGGCAGTTTTAAGCGATAAAAACAAAGTGATTGTCGGTGTGACAATCACTTTGGGACATTTCCGCTGACTTAAACGATCTAAATAACTGAAGGTATAGTAACAGTGGTTGACTCCAAGTTGACTAACTTTTTCAAACAACTGTAACTTTAAATTTCATATCATTAAAGAAGTGTTTTGTTGAAATAAATTGGGAGGAAAAATAAATTGTAAAGGTGTTCAAATGACAATAAGAAATCATTAGCAAGTAATGGCTATATATAGTCTGTTTTGCTACGATTACTATCAAAAATTATTTGGTGTACGGTTGTATGATTTTCGCTCGTTTCAGTGTTGGCATCATAAGATGGAAATATCGTACAGACGCATAGATTGGTATAAAAAACCATAGTAATTATCTAATGTAATCATTGCCTGTTAAAAATCGTCCTCACTAAAAATGGTATTAAAACAATATGTTAACCTTAGTAACTATAGTTACTTACAATAACTTTAGTGCAGTTTGTGGTTATGATCTGCAAGAATGTGTAACAGTACAATGTACTACATGCAGAGTTCTTACCTTCGAGACAGACGTGTAACATAAACGCTGAATCTAACCCAAATGAATTTAGTTTACTAAACATACTTGAAAGAAGTTTAGTATGTATTTTAGTGAACTATTAACTAAAGATTTATCAAATTTTATATGTTTGCGAACCCAGTTTTACCATAAGGGATGACGCCGATATGAGATACGATCGCCAAATTTTAATTTCGAGATAAATGTTTGCTGATATCGTTCGGCAAAAAGCAAATTAGCCTTAGTATGGCGAGTATGAAAAAGCATCGTCTTTCATAGACTTAACAGAGTTCATAGAGTTTCAATTAATATGTCATTTAAAGTATGAAATCGGGAAAAGGGTGTATACAGTATATAGTGAGGGCTATGAATCGTAAGAGCCTTTGTAGACTCGTGGATAGACAATTGGTTTGCAAAACTGTGGTTGGCAATCTTGGTGAGTTCAAATATAGCACGATGTGAAAGTTTAATTCCAAGATTTTAATAGCTATAGCCAGACAGGCAGACATCCAAACATATGATGACAAACTTTGAGACTTATATATTCAGATATGTATATGCAACGGATTCATATGCATGGAGCCGTATGTTGGCAATAGTTCACATGGGTGGAGCCATATGTTGGGAATAGTTCATATGGGTGGAACCGTATGTTGGGAATAGTTCATATTTGGTGTAGCCGTATGTTGGGAATAGTTCATATGGTGGAGCCGTATGTTGGGAATAGTTCATATGGTGGAGCCGTATGTTGGGAATAGTTCATATGGGTGGAGCCGTATGTTGGGAATAGTTCATATGGGTGGAGCCGTATGTTGGGAATAGTTCATATAGGCGGAGCCGTATGTTGGGAATAGTTCATATGGGTGGAGCCGTATGTTGGAAATAGTTCATATGGGTGGAGCCGTATATTGGGAATAGTTCATATGGGCAGGTCTGTAAGTGGAACTATGTAGCTATTGAGTTATATACCATTCGATTCTACTCACCACTATGGTGTACCGTCAGCTCTGTAGTTTCAATATCAAGTCTCCCGATACCTCCTCGACTGGCTGCTCCTAAGGCTAGTAGTATCACATTGTTTTGTGTCACAGCTATTCCATTTACATCTTTTCTCACCTTAATTTGTTTGTCCAAAACAAAGTCAGAGATTTTTTCATGGCGTGGGGAGACCTTGCTAGGGCTGGCAGATGGTTGTACTTTAGTCAGGTCCATTATATGAGAATTGTTCACTTTTCTCTTACCTGCGCTGCCAAGATTGACTGTCAATAATAATAATAATTTTTTGTACAAGTTTGTATTATAATTGTTATCATACTAGTACCCTGGCAATCGCATGCCTGTGAGAGATCATCCTGTGTAATATATCCAATTTTAGAGCATATTCAATGTATCCAATTGTAGAGCATATTCAATGTATTCAATTTGAGAGCATATTCGATGTATCTAATTTTAGAGCATATTCGATGTATCCATTTTTAGAGCATATTCGATGTATCCAATTTTAGAGCATATTCAATTTATCCAATTTTAGAGCATATTCTATGTATCCAATTTTAGAGCATATTCAATGTATCCAATTTTAGAGCATATTCAATGTATCCAATTTTAGAGCATATTCAATGTATCCAATTTGTGTTTTTCTCCAAGGACACATCTACGTATCATGTTTTCCCATTTTAAGTAACTCTATGAAATCTTATTGTAAATGAAAACCATTTGCTGTTATTTTACAGCTTTATGACATGGGGTTAATCTTTCATCATTTTATCACCTTAGTAATATTGTACACTACAACCTGTACTGTATTGTGTACTTTGTACACTACAACTTGTACTGTATTGTATACTTTTTACACTACAACTTGTACTGTATTGTGTACTTTGTACACTACAACTTGTACTGTATTGTATACTTTTTACACTACAACCTGTACTGTATTTTATCCTTTGTACACTACAACTTGTACTGTACTGTATACTTTGTACACTACAACCTGTTCTATATTGTATAGTTTGTACTCTATAACTTGTACTTTACTATATACTTTGTATATTACAACCTGCTCTGTATTTTTTTATGCTTTATATACTATACATGTTAACTGTATTGCTGTATAATATATTAAATGTATTCAGAAGGCATACATTACAGTTTATACTTGCTTACGATTTTTAGCACTTTTAAATAGCAATTTTGTTTTAATAAAATGTTTTCTTGCTCTTCAGTTTTTTATTATATAAAAAAGACTTTGAGTCACAATCCTACCGTCATGCAGCACTGCCAACCTGTAGTTAACTTACAACCTACGGTTAACTTACAACCTGTAGTTAACTTACAACCTATAGTTAACTTACAACCTGTAGTTAACTTACAACCTATAGTTAACTTACAACCTATAGTTAACTTACAACCTGTAGTTAACTTACAACCTGTAGTTAACTTACAACCTATAGTTAACTTACAACCAGTAGTTAACTTACAACCTGTAGTTAACTTACAACCTATAGTTAACTTACAACCTGTAGTTAACTTACAACCTATAGTTAACTTGCAACCTATAGTTAACTTACAACCTGTAGTTAACTTACAACCTATAGTTAACTTACAACCTGTAGTTAACTTAAAACCTACAGTTAACTTAAAACCTACAGTTAACTTACAACCTACAGTTAACTTACAACCTATAGTTAACTTACAACCTATAGTTAACTTACAACCTGTAGTTAACTTAAAACCTGTAGTTAACTTACAACCTGTAGTTAACTTAAAACCTGTAGTTAACTTACAACCTGTAGTTAACTTACAACCTGTAGTTAACTTAAAACCTGTAGTTAACTTACAACCTGTAGTTAACTTACAACCTGTAGTTAACTTACAACCTATAGTTAACTTACAACCAGTAGTTAACTTACAACCAGTAGTTAACTTACAACCTGTAGTTAACTTACAACCTATAGTTAACTTACAACCTGTAGTTAACTTACAACCTATAGTTAACTTACAACCTGTAGTTAACTTACAACCTGTAGTTAACTTACAACCTGTAGTTAACTTACAACCTATAGTTAACTTACAACCAGTAGTTAACGTACAACCTGTAGTTAACTTACAACCTACGGTTAACTTACAACCTACGGTTAACTTACAACCTGCAGTTAACTTACTTACAGGCGTTTACTGGGTGTAAGTTGAATGAATGTTAACTAGAGTAGAGCATATTCTGTACATATACTGTACATATACTGTACATATACAGTCTGCATGTCACGAATAGTATACCGAGCATATCGCCGTTGATAACTCTACACGAGTAAAAACATGTTGAACATTATAAAAGGCTTTTTGGCCAGCATTAGCAGGTCCAATCCAACATGAAAAATGAGATAACTCCTACCTGTTTCAGTTCCAACCTGTTTCAGCAACAACTTTCAACTGTTTTCATCGTTTGTCAAACCTATTCTCTCCCAGACTCGTGTCCCAAATGATATGATAGAAGCGACCAAGAGAATCAAGTTGTTGTGGTCATATTGATCGTAGCTCAGATCTAGCGTCATGTTCAATATCTGTAGCAGTAGGATTGAAAGGCAGTCTACAGCTTTAATCAATAAAACATTGATTACTACTGGTAGCCCTGAATAGAGAGGAGACAAGACCAAAAATATTAGATGTAGTTTTTAATTGAAGATTAAAACACCTGGCTGCCAGGATGTTTCAAGATTAAAATCGGCAAAATTTGGTCGCAGGTAAAATGCTCAGATTCGGGCCAAAGTGGGATTATGAGATTTATAGTTGCAAAAAGACTGACAGAATAGAGACGCGTAACACTGCAATTTGAACACCATTGCCGATATCAAGAACGATAGAGACAGGCAGCCGAGCAATTAGTGACATCATTTCAACACATTTTTTTAGCATGTTAACGGCAATCAAGTTTTATCGATTTTAATCTTGGAACATCCTGACAGTCAAATCATGTAAAGCATCAAAACAATCGCAAATGATAAAAAAATTCGAGTAATTTCTGATAAAATCTACTAAAATTTCGTGCAGGTTCATCTTTAACTCTTAGTAAAAGGGATATTCTCTTTGGATTTCTTTTCATGTTCTTAAGTTTACAAATTTGGGTGTTTAGCCTCAGCTTTCCGCATTTCTTCATTAAGAATAATCGGTCATTGCCTGTCGATCTCGTACTACATTGTCAGTAAGCTGAGTTTTTATTTTGTAATTCACATCCTTAATCTTGCAGGCTGGAAAGAGAGTACAGCCAGTTGAAAAGTAAGGAGAATGAGGACCAAGTAGAGCTCAGGGTAGGTTTTACTAGAGGTCATTGTGAGTTGCTTTCGTGACACTTTACAGCTAAATCTGTATTTGGCAGTAGAATCTTGAGATGCGAGATGATCTAGAGAGGCACGACATACACGAATTCTGAGTTGCAAAGTAATTTTTAGTAGCTTTTTGCCTTGAAATATGAGACAAACTTGAGATGCGAGCATGCGAGACTGTTCCCTATGCGGCAGCTCGGTTGCCCAGTATGCGAGAGGTCATTGGTTTCTCATTGGATCAAAAGGAAGGAGAAAGCGAACCCAAAAGAAAACAAAAACAAAATTAGAATTAAGTTTAGCTTAAGACTCAAACATTTTATGTCTGTGTGTCCACAGTCAGCCAAATTTATTTAAGTTTCAAGTTGATGTTATTTATTCTCACAAAAGCGTAGCGCACCCTGTGAACACCCGCTACGCTTATGAACACCCGCTACGCTTATGAACACCCGCTACGCTTTTGTGAACACCCGCTACGCTTTTGCCAAACATGCCAAACATTCATTGAATGTTTGTCAATGAAGCCTCTCGCACCCCGCCATGAGTGTAGTTGGTGAATTAGAATAACTAAAAACATGTTTTGCCAATAATATCCTAATAACATAATAATATCCTAATAACATAATAATATCCTAATAACATAATAATATCCTAATAACATAATAATATCCTAATAACATAATAATATCCTAATAACATAATAGTATCCTAATAACATAATAATATCCTAATAACATAATAGTATCCTCTTTTTAGATGTTTTTCAGAGGGTAAAAAGTGGATTCATTTGTATTCAAGTATTCTATATAAAAATCATTTGGAGATATGAGGGAATTGACATACAAGTTGGTCCCGGAACGCATTCAGCTGATATCTTTAGGTATTGCTCTATTTGTTTTGACATAAACCAGCATAGACATAGACATTGCTAATTTAGCTAATATAATAGTTATATTACATGTTCTTAGATTATAGAACATCCTGGAATAATCAACTGCATTTTTTAATGCTGTAATCATAGCTGCAGAGTTGCTATATTTATACTTGTAATAATTATAATGGTATTAACTTTTTTACTACCAATTGAATTTTTTTGCCGGGACATAATTAAATATTCGGTAAAGCCTAATGTATTATTAGGACGCATATGAGCATAGCTTGTGAACCACAAGGTCTATAAAAGATATTTGGATACCAATGTAGTGTACATAATATTTTACATCAGCTGATGACACGAAAAAGGCTACAAATCTGTTGGAGAATGAGCTCAGGCACTTCTGTCTCTTGCGACAGCAGAGCAGAGGCATGAGCATGTTCCAAGTCGGCCAAGTTATCAATATTATTATAGCTTATGACATTATTATTATAGTTTATTATTCTTACTGCTAAAATATAATAATAGCAGGTCATGCGAAGAAATTGCAATAAAAAAATTAGGTTTTTGCAAAGCGAAACTAAGCTCAGGATGGAATGTAAATGTATTTTCTACTGGCTCAACACAAGCACAGGATTGTTTCCTGTCACTTTAGTACAGATATAATAGATAGGCTTATTAATTAACTTCTCATTGGAAACGCTTTGTACAAAGTCTGCTAGTGCCGCGCCACGTGGCTGTTAGCCATACTGCCCATACACAGACTCTCTGCTGAGCAGCAGTATGTCGCCTATAGTATGCAAAGAGTTGAGAGAAGTTATTGCTCCGGTTGAACCTGTAATACTGCTAGTATCTCTAGTAGTAGGGGTACCTCTAGTAGTAGGAGTACCTCTAGCAGTAGGAGTACCTCTAGTAGTAGGAGTACCTTTAGTAGCAAAAGTACCTTTAGTAGTAGGAGTACCTCTAGTAGTCGGAGTACGTGTAGTACTATTACTTGTAGTACTAATAGCTGCTACTAGCTGGTCAGGCAATGAGGAATCAAATTTAGCACCAACTGAAAATGCATCGTTTTTTCTTCCTTGAGGGTTTTTTATTACCCTACAGGATGAAAATATTTGATGGTTATAAAAATTCGCGATTTTGCAAACAGCCAATTCCGCGAAAAATTAGTTCTATTTTTAATCACAAGAGAAAATAACTACTGCCTCAAAATTAAAAACTAGCCGCTAGGCATAAATACTAAATGTAGTTGAGTTCCCAAACCTTTTTAAAATCATTGGTGAGGTTTTGAGTTAACCCCATTGGTAATGCATCACATTTCTTTACAAAATTATTCAAGGTTGTCACAGGTTATGCAGAATGGCGTCATCGCAAAAATAGCCGATAGGCAGAAGTACTAAATGTAGCCGAGTTCCAAAACTTCTTTAAAATCATCGCCGGGGCTTCGAGTTTTATTGCATCGAACTTCTTTACAAAATTATTCAAGGTTTTCACAAGTTATTCGGCATGGCTTCGCCATCGCAAAAAATCTCTCCTACAGTCTTTTTACATTGAAATCAACTCCATCAATCTCTAATACCGTAGTTGAGGACGATAATGATTCCGATTTGGACATTATGGTATGTATTTGATTTGCAATGCAGATACGTTTTTCCATAATTACCTGCATTAGTTAATTCTTTTGCTTAAAAACTGATCACTTTCATTAAATACTTCAGCTATTGTTTTTGTACTTCCTTAACACTTATTAATATTTTTTTCTTTTTTGTGTTTACTGAAGGTTGAGAATGAAACAACCTACTCCGATTACGAAAACTAGAGACAAGTAGTAATATTCATCAAGGCAGGAATATTGGCAGTGTTAGATTGCCATCATAAAGCTTAAGTCAAGCTAACTTTGCGCTATCTATTCTAATATAGCTAAATATTCTAATACAAGTAATGCTTTTGTTTAGCTATTTATTACATAGCCATAGCTCAGGCTTATATAAACTAGGTCTGGGAGGCAACAGTGCAATACATACTATGAGAGTGAATAAACCACATCTTGTGCTATTATTCATACAGGAACATAACAGGCAGATAAGCAACCAGTCAACCTAGACCCCCTTCATCGACAAAACTTCTTGATATCGCTGCAGCAAACATGATTAAATTATATATTTTAGTTCATGTATAGATATATTATAATTTATTACAAACTTGAGTGTACAAATAAAATATTTCAAATACAAATAATATTTTACAAACGATGAACAGAGTAAATATAAACAGTTTAGTCCAAGTGGCGGTTGTCTTGCAATAAAATTAAACTGGTACTTTTGATAAGTGAATACTAGCGTGTAATGGTGCTCTCTGACTAGTTATTTTGGTAATAGCAGCTCTATATCGCTGTCACTGTCTTGAGTAGATATGAAAGGCGATTCTCCCGCTACTACATGGCTGGTAAGGAAGTCATCATCAGAACGCTCCTTGTGGCTTACTATTGCAAAGCTCTGCCGGTTGGCCAAAAATTTGTGCTCGTCAAGACGTTTTTGTTCCTTTTTTAAAACAGATATATTCTTCTCGTTAGCAGCTGCGATCACTTCTATCTAATTTCAAGACCTCCCTGAATGACTGGTGATCTTCTAAGAATGACATCTACCACCCTTGCAGTCATGGTGCCTTCGTGTTTGATGAAAAATCTCTCTCTCACACTAAAACAAATAATGAAGCGGTAGGGATGGAAAAAATAAATATTGCGTGTTACCGAAAAACTAAAGTAAAATTCAACTAATTTAGTAAATGGTTTTGAAAAAACTCATTACCTACCACAAGTTGTTGGTTCATCAAAGGTCGTGAAAACCTCTGAACGAAGCAAAAATTTATAGCTTGGCACGATCGACCTGTGGTTGTAAGCTAAATAGAAACCGAAACACGCAATGTGCGCATGCGTAGGGTTAACTCTATTGCTAGACGTAGCAGAGTTAACTCTTCATAGAGAGTGAGAGTGTTCAGCCGCGAATAAATTAATCCGCGAATATGCATGAAATGACAATTTTCGCGAAATTTAACTCCACGAATAAATTCATCCTGTAGGGTATTTGAAGTTGTTGGCTCCTTTTATTTATGTTACACAGGCTGATGATCATCATGCCTTGTGAAAGGAGGATAGATTTATGTGTAGCTAGTTGTCTTGTCTTGCTGTATATGCTCAATAGTATTTGTAACGGAACATCTGCTGGTGGCTATAAAAGTCATCAGATGATTGATTTAGTAAAAATCTCATTATCGAAGGTTTTTATTATATCATTTGCGTCTTGAGTTGACAAGAGTTATCTTTCCTTACAGAGACTTCGATCGGAAAATCGTTTGTTGCGTCAGAGAATAGAGAATCTTGAGAAAGAGAATGTCACCTTAGCTGATCGACTTATTCAAGGTCAGTTAATCAGTTGGACATATGCAGTAATACTTATGACCTTATGAATGTTGGGTTGGCAAGGTTGATTGCCGCCGTAATCACTTCACGCCGTAATCATTTCTCTGTTATTTTCATGTTATGGAGCTTTATCAATATAATGACCTTCCTCACACTGTTTAGATGGTTGTTGGGGGGGGTCGTTGCATTGCCCTAACTGAAAAAAAATATAGCTTAGCATTACTTAAATATGGAATTTACTACATTTACATACATTTGAGATACCCTAGGACACTTTTATTTCGCTAGTATTCTGTTTCGTGAGTAGCACACAGAGTAAAATTTTGCTGCAACTTATTTTCGCGGCTCTAATGAGTGCAAAAATATAGTGATGTAAAAATAAATGCAATGGTACAAACAGATTAGATTCCTCAGGTCCAGTTCACTAGTAAGAAAAATTTTTTAATTTGGGACTAGTTTGTATTTGTAAACCGCAGGTAGAAATTTGTGGGTGAGATCGATTATTCAATTTGATCGCTTGCTGCCATTTGTTTTTTGGACTATCAATGACGTCTAGGTCCCTCCCGCCGTGGCTTTTTACGTGTCTTTCGCACTCAACTCCCAAAAGAAGAAAATAGATAACAACCAACTTTACAACCAGAACTGTATAACATGGTTGGACCTGGTGAGGGTTGATATTGTTTTTGGTTGGTAATAAAATTCATCACTACAATAATTATTATTCAATTTTATGACTTCACCTACCAGACTTTCATCCTCATCAATTACAAATTCAGTGACTAACTGTTATCATCATCTTCTTCATTTGTCTTGGCTTTTCCAAAAAAAACTTATTAACTTAATTCGCTTTGCCGTGCTGCTCATTCGGGGTATTAGCTATAACGAGTTTACCAGAAATTTCCCAATGAGTCCACTACACACGAAAATTACCTGCATTTCTAATATGACGATTTTATTGTGGATATCAATGAACAAAGCTATTTAATTTCGCGTTTTCGCTGGTTCGTTATGATAGTTCAGTTTTGCTCATGAAATTTTCACTAGAGGATGACTCCGCGAAAATGCGAAAGTTAGATGGTGCGAATACGTAAGTGTCCTAGGGCACCTCAAGTCAGGAAACAAATCTCTCAAATTTGCTCATCACATTAACATAGATTTGGAGTTGTGCACTTTCGGTAATTGTCTTAATTTGCCGCATCTTGCTGATCACTGCTCGAACAATATCCAATAAGCTTAGTGGTTGCAGGTCAGGTGACTCGCGCCCAGGAAGCAGAGGTCATGTTCTCTATTAAACGAGAACTCTGCCAGTTGAGAGAACAGAACAAGGAGCTGCACAGAAGTCTCTCTGCAAGCGAAGAACAGATTACTGAACTGAAAGTAAAGAAACAGGTAGTTGTCTTCTCAGAGTCAATAGTCTATTTCTGAGTAGTACTCGTTGAACTAATAATTATTCACCATTTACTATGCAGCTACCCTATTACTGATGAATGGTGTGTCACTTCGTTATGGAGGTGGTGTGTCACTTAGTTATGGAGGTTGTGTGTCACTTCGTCATGGAGGTGGTGTGTCGCTTCGTTATGGAGGTGGTGTGAAGCTTCGTTATGGAGGTGGTGTGTCACTTTTTATGGAGGTGGTGTGTCGCTTCGTTATAGAGGTAGTGTGTCACTTCGTTATGGAGGTAGTGTGTCGCTTCGTTATGGAGGTGGTGTGTCGCTTCGTTATGGAGGTGATGTGTCACTTCGTTATGGAGGTGGTGTGTCACTTCGTTATAGAGGTAGTGTGTCGCTTCGTTATGGAGGTGGTGTGTCACTTCGTTATAGAGGTGGTGTGTCGCTTCGTTATAGAATTGGTGTGTCACTTCGTTATGGAGGTGGTGTGTCACTTCTTTATGGAGGTGGTGTGTCGCTTCGTTATGGAGGTGGTGTGTCACTTCGTTATGGAGGTGGTGTGTCACTTCGTTATGGAGGTGGTGTGTCACTTTGTTATGGAGGTGGTGTGTCACTTCGTTATAGAGGTGGTGTGTCGCTTCGTTATGGAGGTGGTGTGTCACTTCTTTATGGAGGTGGTGTGTCGCTTCGTCATGGAGGTGGTGTGTCACTTCGTTATAGAATTGGTGTGTCACTTCGTTATGGAGGTGGTGTGTCGCTTCATTATGGAGGTGGTGTGTCGCTTCGTTATGGAGGTGGTGTGTCACTTCGTTATGGAGGTAGTGTGTCACTTCGTTATGGAGGTGGTGTGTCACTTCGTTATGGAGGTGGTGTGTCACTTCGTTATGGAGGTGGTGTGTCGCTTCGTTATGGAGGTGGTGTGTCGCTTCGTTATGGAGGTGGTGTGTCACTTCGTTATAGAGGTGGTGTGTCACTTCGTTATGGAGGTGGTGTGTCGCTTCGTTATGGAGGTGGTGTGTCACTTCTTTATGGAGGTGGTGTGTCGCTTCGTTATGGAGGTGGTGTGTCACTTCGTTATAGAATTGGTGTGTCACTTCGTTATGGAGGTGGTGTGTCGCTTCATTATGGAGGTGGTGTGTCGCTTCATTATGGAGGTGGTGTGTCACTTCGTTATGGAGGTGGTGTGTCACTTCGTTATGGAGGTAGTGTGTCGCTTCGTTATGGAGGTGGTGTGTCACTTCGTTATAGAGGTGGTGTGTCGCTTCGTTATAGAATTGGTGTGTCACTTCGTTATGGAGGTGGTGTGTTGCTTCATTATGGAGGTGGTTTGTCACTTAGTTATGGAGGTTGTGTGTCACTTCGTAATGGAGGTGGTGTGTCACTCTAAATTCAGAATAGAAAGAGTGCGTCACTTTATTGTAACATAGGCATTCGAGAGCCATTTTATTACGAAAACAACATCCCATACTTTATTGTTAAACAAAGCTGATTGTGTAGAGTCAGGCTATTTTTAGAGTTAGTAATAAAGACTAGCTTGAGTTTTCATTTTATCATTTGGTGGAAACATTCGGCGACACTCAATTGATTTTCAAAGATTTGTCTAAATGTACATAAGTACATGAAGTTCTCACTGCCAACCCGTGTCATATAAAAAAGGATGTGTACATTTCTGGGTAACGTTGGAATAACGTTCATGGTGATACATGACAGCATTTTCTACCTTCTCTATTCCTTACAATAGAGCAGACTTGCTAGCTGAACCATGCAGGCGATAGATCAGTTCGTATATTTTACCTATATTTTACCTTTAATAGCCCATATCAGGCTATAGATATGAGTTGATACACCCAATACTACCAGGTAGTCAGTTTTATTGTTTAAAATACTTGCCTAAAACAATCTCAGTAAACGTGTTGTTTCTTATAAAAGTTGTTTAATATAATAACAAACAATTGATAATTACAACTACATTTAATATTTGAAAGTAGAAAATTGTGACATATATGTGATCCTTTGACAAATAGGAAGTTCGCTCTCCTATGAAGTATCTGTAATAGTAGCTGATGGAACATAAACTCTACTTTTGTCTCCAGCTTGTTGACGAAAAGCAATGAGTCCGCAATATACATCTTCTATGAAAGTTTGTTAGCCTCAGATTTAACCATCATCAAAAAAACTAAATTTTTGCATAAATCTCTTTCCATTTACACCTTTTCATATTTGATCTCTAATAAGTTGTTAACAGATATACTTCCCCACTGAATGTACTTACTAGTAAGTAGTAAGTAAGATTTACTTCCCCATTGAATGTACTTACTAGTAAGTAGTAAGTAAGATATACTTCCCCACTGAATACTCAATGATTTTTTATTTTTTGAATTCTAGTAAACTTTCTAACAAGCATTTTTCTCCACATTGCTGGTGGAGAGGGTATTTAGTTCTTCTGCTGTTTTATTAGCCTCTGGCCAACAGGCCGATGTATAGTCGTAGCCTCTCCTTTCCTGCACACGGACGTGACAGTTTGCACAGCCATGTGAAAAACCTTCATTCAGCTCTAAATGACCTTCACAGGTCAATGAATGATGTGAAGGTACCTGTAAGTGCTCGTGTTAACCTTAGTGTTGAGTCTCATCTTATCGTAGTAGCCAATCAGATCTCAATTTTCATCATAGTAATCAAACAGATCTCATTTTGCATCATAATAGCTAATCAGATCTCACTTTTTATCGTACTAGCCTATCAGATCTCGCTTTTCATCATCGCAGCCAATCAGATCTCACTTTTATCGTAGTAGCTAATCAGATCTCACTTTTTATCGTACTAGCCTATCAGATCTCGCTTTTCATCATCGCAGCCAATCAGATCTCACTTTTATCGTAGTAGCTAATCAGATCTCACTTTTCATCATAGTAGCTAATCAGATTTCACTTTTCTCATGTAGCAGATGACTCTAACTTTAGATATTGTCATATACCTTTTCATTTGCAATAAAGGGGTAGATGTTATCTTTCAGCTCTAACTAGTAATGTTTCCTATTTTCACTCATTTCAGTGTTTCGTTGGTTGAGACAAGTTTACTTTTCCGAGTTGTTTTCTCACAAACAGACTTGAATGTAATTGAAAGAGCCAAGTTACTAACAAACCATACTATGTGATATCACATGTGAAACTTATAAATCTTCTCTTTTTTACTTTTTGTTTCACGTCTTTAGCAAACTTCTACACATTCTGTTTTCTGAATTCACCCGTTCGCTTGAATCTCACATTGGATCCAGCACCTTGGACTTGGCAAAATATAAGTTTCTTTTAAAGGGATGACGGTTCACTATCTATAATGTTTTGAATTCACATGGCAACATTTCAGCCTCGTTATGAACACTAAATAACCATACTTTGCTCTCGTCAAGAGTAAAAATATAATTTTAAACATTTGCGATTTTAAGAAGTCTATCAAACATTATCTAACTTAAAGTACTTCCATTTTGCAATGATTATTTTTAAATAAATAAAAAACATTAGAAAACATTTAGACACAATTGCATTACAATTTGATACATTTTAAATATATTGAATGTCGTAAAAATGTCGGAATCGGTACAAATTGTGTTGTGTGACCTCAATAGGAATAATAAACTCTGAAATTGGTCTGATAGTGTTCATGGTCCGTCAGTAATTAGGTGGAGTCAGACAACTTCAATGGCAAATTGAGCTACTTTTCCCTTTAGAGCTGCTCAGATTTTCTAGCAAGAAAGGATTACATACAGTGTAAACAATTTACAATGTCTGGCTGGCTGATGGTGAAATGCATAAATATCGCTGTTTTTCAGCCCTCAGAAAAAGGGAATATCATTTTGTTGGAAACCCTGAAAACTGCAATGACATAACAAAAAGGACTTCATCCATCTATTGCTAGCACAATTGAAAATAATTTTTTTACGCTATCTGCAAGCGAGCCACAAAGTTTTGAACTTCCGACCTCCTGCATGAAAGGTGGACAACTTGGCAACGGCTTCTCAACATGATTACTGCCCAATTTTTTATGACAACACATGACTTGCAGGATGATGTAGAATCAAATGAGAAATTTCAAACACTTCAGGAAGAGCTCATTGCTGTGAAATTGAGAGAGGCGGAGTCCAATCTAGCACTAAGGGAATTGGCCAATCATGTGGCTGATCTAGACAAGGAGTGGCAGGTAGGAGATCATACTAGAGGTGTATATAAACAAGTGCTTGCAACAGTGTTTTTAGGTCAAACTGAGTTTCCTAATCTATAAATCACAAAACTTGTTGTCTGTAACTATTTGTCTGTAACTCACTAACTTGTCGTTGCTATAAATTGTTATAACAAATTGTCGTTGCTATAACAATTAAAATCTCGTAGTAAAAAATCTGTACAGCGCAAGATTTAATCTTGGAACCACCCATTCATCCACTCAACCACCGCGGAATAATTGTGCACATATGTATCACACCTGATGATCTCTCTCACGGCGCATGACTACCAGCATGCTAGTTATTATATTAGTAGTTAATATTGTAGTTCCAAGTGAATGAGCTTAGACTTCAATTCTTAGTACTCAGCCGCCGAAACTTACTAAAAAGTTGAGCGGCCCCAGTAAATACTGGCTACTACTAGGGAATACGGGCTGCCACTACTACTAGGGAATACGGGCTACCGCTACTGCTAGGGAATACGGGCTACCACTACTGCTAGGGAATACGGGCTGCCACTACTGCTAGGGAATACGGGCTGCCACTACTACTAGGGAATACGGGCTACCGCTACTGCTAGGGAATACGGGCTACCACTACTACTAGGGACTACGGGCTACCACTACTACTAGGGAATACGGGCTACCACTACTACTAGGGAATACGGGCTACCACTACTACTAGGGAATACGGGCTACCACTACTACTAGGGAATACGGGCTACCACTACTACTAGGGAATACGGGCTACCACTACTACTAGGGAATACGGGCTACCATTACTACTAGGAAATACGGGCTACCACTACTACTAGGGAATACGGGCTACCATTACTACTAGGAAATACGGGCTACCACTACTACTAGTAGAGCCAGCTAACATTGTTCCTGACTAACCATCCATAATTTCCATCCAACGTGCAAGCCACATGTAAATACAAATGAACTATATTCGCAATTGAATCATTTTCGAAGTAAGCCCCTTTGATTTTGAGATCTGTGGCTCACAATATCTGTTTCATACAATTAATTTCGCAAAATGTAAAAGTCTGATGCTTTAACCGCATAGGCAGAAGAGAACAACTCCCTTTAAGTGCAGCTGATGCATCAGGTGCAGTGCGTCTTGTGACAAGCTGTTGTTTTGCTCGCCCGCTCAACAGAGAAACAGCTCAGCAAAAGCAACAGTTTGTCAAAACAGGCTAGTTATTATAAAGCCAATTGCTTTTCGCCTTATGGTGTCACATCACCATGGTAACAACTCACCATCACAACAGTGTAAAACGTTTTGTTGACCATTTTTATTGTTATAATTCTGAGGAACAAATAGTTTTATATTTGTCAGGAACTAACATTTCAGGTACTGCCTTCTCTGCTGCGCTGATGCTCTATGTGCATATAAGTCAAGTAATGGATATTTGAAGGTTGATGAAACAGTTGTGTGATCACAATAGCTAGACTGTGTTCCCTGTTAGACTGATAAGCCTGGTTTCCATATGACAGCACAATGATCATGCGTGGCCCAGTGATTGCTTGGGCTGCGATGTAGTGTTTCCATAGCGTGCGTAGGCGTCATGCTTGCATTGGACAGGGTGGGTACTTTTCTTACTTTTTTGTACGGGAGACCGATTTCTTCGGAAAACAGCCCTCCGTTGCGACCTTGCACTGTCATATGAAATCCAGGCTTACCTTTTGTACGGGAGTCCAATTTTTCGGAAAACAGTCCTCCGTTTGAATTGTGGGATAGGTTGAAAAGGTCGAGTGGTGTATTGTGGGATACATCATCGCGCGCACCCGTCGCAAGGAATCATTCTGTTGGATTCTTGCGATCAGCGTACGCGCGTCGCGCAATCGTTGTGCGTTGACGTTTCCACATCACAACCGGTCTATGCACGACGTCAAGCGCCTTGTTGCGAACCTTGCACTGTCATCTGGAAACCAGTCTTTAGAGTGATTAGTGAAGTCTGCAACTTACCAGTAGTCCCATGACAATCTTGTAAACATGTTTTGATACTATTTTCTGTGGCAAGGACCCCGTTTTCGGGGTCGATCATTTGCATCAGTGCTGTTGCTGTCTCTTGTTGCATCAGTGCTGTTGCTGTCTCTGATTGCATCAGTGCTGTTGCTGTCTCTGACTGTATCAGCGCTGTTGCTGTTTCTGCTTGCATCAGCGCTGTTGTTGTCTCTGATTGCATCAGCGCTGTTGCTGTCTCTGGTTGCATCAGTGCTGTTGCTGTCTCTGGTTGCATCAGTGCTGTTGCTGTCTCTGGTTGCATCAGTGCTGCTGCTGTCTCTGACTGTATCAGCGCTGTTGCTGTTTCTGCTTGCATCAGTGCTGTTGCTGTTTCTGCTTGCATTAGCGCTGTTGCTGTCTCTGGTTGCATCAGTGCTGCTGCTGTCTCTGACTATCAGTGCTGTTGCTGTCTCTGCTTGCATCAGCGCTGTTGCTGTCTCTGATTACATCAGTGCTGTTGCTGTCTCTGATTGCATCAGTGCTGTTGCTGTCTCTGGTTGCATCAGTGCTGTTGCTGTTTCTGCTTGCATCAGTGCTGTTGCTGTCTCTGACTGTATCAGTGCTGTTGCTGTCTCTGGTTGCATCAGTGCTGTTGCTGTTTCTGCTTGCATCAGTGCTGTTGCTGTCTCTGACTGTATCAGTGCTGTTGCTGTCTCTGATTGCATCAGTGCTGCTGCTGTCTCTGATTGCATCAGTGCTGTTGCTGTCTCTGGTTGCATCAGTGCTGTTGCTGTCTCTGATTGCATCAGCGCTGTTGCTGTCTCTGATTGTATCAGTGCTGTTGCTGTCTCTGGTTGCATCAGTGCTGTTGCTGTTTCTGCTTGCATCAGTGCTGCTGCTGTCTCTGATTGCATCAGTGCTGTTGCTGTCTCTGACTGTATCAGCGCTGCTGCTGTCTCTGGTTGCATCAGTGCTGTTGCTGTCTCTGCTTGCATCAGTGCTGCTGCTGTCTCTGGTTGCATCAGCGCTGTTGCTGTCTCTGATTACATCAGTGCTGTTGCCGTCTCTGATTGCATCAGTGCTGTTGCTGTCTCTGGTTGCATCAGTGCTGTTGCTGTCTCTGATTGTATCAGTGCTGTTGCTGTCTCTGATTGCATCAGCGCTGTTGCTGTCTCTGATTGCATCAGTGCTGTTGCTGTCTCTGATTGCATTAGTGCTGTTCCTGTCTCTGATTGCATCAGTGCTGTTGCTGTTTCTGCTTGCATTAGCGCTGTTGCTGTCTCAGATTGCATCAGCGCTGTTGCTGTCTCTGGTTGCATCAGTGCTGTTGCTGTCTCTGATTGCATCAGTGCTGTTGCTGTCTCTGATTGCATCAGTGCTGTTGCTGTCTCTGATTGCATCAGTGCTGTTGCTGTCTCTGATTGCATCAGTGCTGTTGCTGTCTCTGATTGCATCAGTGCTGTTGCTGTCTCTGGTTGCATCAGTGCTGTTGCTGTCTCTGGTTGCATCAGCGCTGTTGCTGTCTCTGGTTGCATCAGTGCTGTTGCTGTCTCTGATTGCATCAGTGCTGTTGCTGTCTCTGATTGCATCAGCGCTGTTGCTGTCTCTGATTGCATCAGTGCTGCTGCTGTCTCTGATTGCATCAGTGCTGTTGCTGTCTCTGATTGCATCAGTGCTGCTGCTGTCTCTGATTGCATCAGTGCTGTTGCTGTCTCTGGTTGCATCAGCGCTGTTGCTGTCTCTGCTTGCATTAGCGCTGTTGCTGTCTCAGATTGCATCAGCGCTAGGTTCAATAAACCTCTATTTATATAGTGCTCTTCTGTATCATCCGCGTCACCATAAAGTCACATAAATGCTGCTAGGTGTAGAATGATACCCAGCTCGTGAATGCTCCTCTGCTGGTGAAAAGTACATTGCTCAAAACTGCACCCCTACACCGTCTTTCCGTACTATGAATGGGTTCAGAGTTGCCTGCTGCCGACGCGTGTGCACTTTACCGTTTCAACGATTCGGGTTAGCACAGGCAACCCATCCTCGTACAGGCAACCCATCCTCGTACAGGCAACCCATCCTCGTATAGGCAGCACATCCTCGTACAGGCAGCCCATCGTCATACAGGCAACCCATCCTCGTACAGGCAACCCATCCTCATACAGGCAACCCATCCTCATACAGGCAACCCATCCTCGTACAGGCAGCCCATCCTCATACAGGCAACCCATCCTCGTACAGGCAACCCATCCTCATACAGGCAACCCATCCTCGTACAGGCAACCCATATCGTATAGGCAACCCATCCTTGGCATGTTAATGTAAAGGCAGGAGGTCAAGCAGAAACGGTAGTGAACAGCAGTAGAATATGTTCATAGCAGAGACCCGCATGGTTGTGGGCTGAAATTATTTTATTAAGAGTATTATGGATTTGCAGCCAGTGAGCGTTTTTATGATGCCAAACAGTACGCTCACAGCGAATGACTGCACAAATTTAATAAAGAAAATGCATTTGGTTTTACAGTTTCTATGATTTGAAATGGAAGCAACTTCAAACCCGCTCAAAGTGGGAAAACTTATAATAAATCTAAACATTCCCACTCACTCTTTGTTTGATTACTATGGTTACTATGTCAACAGAAACAGATGGAACGAACTCCAAAGGACAAGCTGAGCAACAGCCAATCACAGACTCTTCATTCAGAGCTGATGAGCAATAGGCTAAAGGTTGCCGAGGGCAACACAAGCAACAAGCAGCTTAGACTTCGAGTCATGGAGTTGGAAACGAGCAGCCAAATCACATCAAATCAGGTCAGTTTAAATTACCTCAGACCGTGGTGACTCTCGCTTGTCTTCTCCTCCTTTATATGTAGTCCATACTGGTTGTGAGTGTCTGTGATGGCAGTTTATATGTTTAGGTGCAAAGGTTCTTCCTTTATATGTAATCCATACTGGTTGTGAGTGTCTGTGATGGTAGTTTATATGTTTAGATACAAAGGTTCTTCCTTTATATGTAGTCTATACTGGTTGTGAGCGTCTGAGATGGCAGTTTATATGTTTAGATACAAGGTTCTTCCTTTATATGTAGTCTATACTGGTTGTGAGTGTCTGTGATGGTAGTTTATATGTTTAGGTACAAAGGTTCTTCCTTTATATGTAGTCTATACTGGTTGTGAGTGTCTGTGATGACAGTTTATATGTTTAGATGCAAAGGTTCTTCCTTTATATGTAGTCTATACTGGTTGTGAGTGTTTGACATTGCAGTTTATATGTTTAGATACAAAGGTTCTTCCTTTATATGTAATCCATACTGGTTGTGAGTGTCTGTGATGGTAGTTTATATGTTTAGGTACAAAGGTTCTTCCTTTATATGTAGTCTATACTGGTTGTGAGTGTCTGTGATGACAGTTTATATGTTTAGATGCAAAGGTTCTTCCTTTATATGTAGTCTATACTGGTTGTGAGTGTCTGAGATGGTAGTTTATATGTTTAGATACAAAGGTTCTTCCTTTATATGTAGTCTATACTGGTTGTGAGTGTCTGTGATGGCAGTTTATATGTTTAGATACAAAGGTTCTTCCTTTATATGTAGTCCATACTGGTTGTGAGTGTCTGAGATGGTAGTTTATATGTTTAGATGCAAAGGTTCTTCCTTTATATGTAGTCTATACTGGTTGTGAGTGTCTGTGATGGCAGTTTATATGTTTAGATACAAAGGTTCTTCCTTTATATGTAGTCCATACTGGTTGTGAGTGTCTGAGATGGTAGTTTATATGTTTAGATGCAAAGGTTCTTCCTTTATATGTAGTCTATACTGGTTGTGAGTGTCTGAGATGGTAGTTTATATGTTTAGATGCAAAGGTTCTTCCTTTATATGTAGTCTATACTGGTTGTGAGTGTCTGTGATGGCAGTTTATATGTTTAGATACAAAGGTTCTTCCTTTATATGTAGTCCATACTGGTTGTGAGTGTCTGTGATGGTAGTTTATATGTTTAGATGCAAAGGTTCTTCCTTTATATGTAATCCATACTGGTTGTGAGTGTCTGAGATGGTAGTTTATATGTTTAGATGCAAAGGTTCTTCCTTTATATGTAGTCTATACTGGTTGTGAGTGTCTGAGATGGTAGTTTATATGTTTAGATACAAAGGTTCTTCCTTTATATGTAGTCTATACTGGTTGTGAGTGTCTGTGATGGCAGTTTATATGTTTAGATACAAAGGTTCTTCCTTTATATGTAGTCCATACTGGTTGTGAGTGTCTGAGATGGTAGTTTATATGTTTAGATGCAAAGGTTCTTCCTTTATATGTAGTCTATACTGGTTGTGAGTGTCTGTGATGGTAGTTTATATGTTTAGATACAAAGGTTCTTCCTTTATCTGTAGTCTATACTGGTTGTGAGTGTCTGTGATGGTAGTTTATATGTTTAGATGCAAAGGTTCTTCCTTTATATGTAGTCCATACTGGTTGTGAGTGTCTGAGATGGTAGTTTATATGTTTAAATGCAAAGGTTCTTCCTTTATATGTAGTCTATACTGGTTGTGAGTGTCTGTGATGGCAGTTTATATGTTTAGATGCAAAGGTTCTTCTTTTATATGTAGTCTATACTGGTTGTGAGTGTCTGTGATGGTAGTTTATATGTTTAGATGCAAAGGTTCTTCCTTTATATGTAGTCTATACTGGTTGTGAGTGTCTGTGATGGCAGTTTATTTGTTTAGATACAAAGGTTCTTCCTTTATATGTAGTCTATACTGGTTGTGAGTGTCTGTGATGGCAGTTTATTTGTTTAGATACAAAGGTTCTTCCTTTATATGTAGTCCATACTGGTTGTGAGTGTCTGAGATGGTAGTTTATATGTTTAAATGCAAAGGTTCTTCCTTTATATGTAGTCTATACTGGTTGTGAGTGTCTGTGATGGCAGTTTATTTGTTTAGATACAAAGGTTCTTCCTTTATATGTAGTCTATACTGGTTGTGAGTGTCTGTGATGGTAGTTTATATGTTTAGATGCAAAGGTTCTTCCTTTATATGTAGTCCATACTGGTTGTGAGTGTCTGAGATGGTAGTTTATATGTTTAGATACAAAGGTTCTTCCTTTATATGTAGTCTATACTGGTTGTGAGTGTCTGTGATGGTAGTTTATATGTTTAGATGCAAAGGTTCTTCCTTTATATGTAGTCCATACTGGTTGTGAGTGTCTGAGATGGTAGTTTATATGTTTAGATGCAAAGGTTCTTCCTTTATATGTAGTCTATACTGGTTGTGAGTGTCTGTGATGGCAGTTTATATGTTTAGATACAAAGGTTCTTCCTTTATATGTAGTCCATACTGGTTGTGAGTGTCTGAGATGGTAGTTTATATGTTTAGATGCAAAGGTTCTTCCTTTATATGTAGTCTATACTGGTTGTGAGTGTCTGAGATGGTAGTTTATATGTTTAGATGTAAAGGTTCTTCCTTTATATGTAGTCTATACTGGTTGTGAGTGTATGAGATGGTAGTTTATATGTTTAGATGCAAAGGTTCTTCCTTTATATGTAATCCATACTGGTTGTGAGTGTCTGAGATGGTAGTTTATATGTTTAGATGCAAAGGTTCTTCCTTTATATGTAGTCTATACTGGTTGTGAGTGTCTGTGATGGCAGTTTATATGTTTAGATACAAAGGTTCTTCCTTTATATGTAGTCCATACTGGTTGTGAGTGTCTGAGATGGTAGTTTATATGTTTAGATGCAAAGGTTCTTCCTTTATATGTAGTCTATACTGGTTGTGAGTGTCTGAGATGGTAGTTTATATGTTTAGATGCAAAGGTTCTTCCTTTATATGTAGTCTATACTGGTTGTGAGTGTCTGTGATGGTAGTTTATATGTTTAGATGCAAAGGTTCTTCCTTTATATGTAATCCATACTGGTTGTGAGTGTCTGAGATGGTAGTTTATATGTTTAGATGCAAAGGTTCTTCCTTTATATGTAGTCTATACTGGTTGTGAGTGTTTGACATTGCAGTTTATATG
The DNA here is from genome assembly GCF_963576615.1 of Watersipora subatra. Lineage (NCBI taxonomy): Eukaryota > Metazoa > Bryozoa > Gymnolaemata > Cheilostomatida > Watersiporidae > Watersipora > Watersipora subatra. Next base: position 33,733,075 of record NC_088713.1, read on the forward strand.
TTTAGATGCAAAGGTTCTTCCTTTATATGTAGTCTATACTGGTTGTGAGTGTCTGAGATGGTAGTTTATATGTTTAGATACAAAGGTTCTTCCTTTATCTGTAGTCTATACTGGTTGTGAGTGTCTGTGATGGTAGTTTATATGTTTAGATGCAAAGGTTCTTCCTTTATATGTAGTCCATACTGGTTGTGAGTGTCTGAGATGGTAGTTTATATGTTTAGATGCAAAGGTTCTTCCTTTATATGTAGTCTATACTGGTTGTGAGTGTCTGTGATGGCAGTTTATATGTTTAGATACAAAGGTTCTTCCTTTATATGTAGTCCATACTGGTTGTGAGTGTCTGAGATGGTAGTTTATATGTTTAGATGCAAAGGTTCTTCCTTTATATGTAGTCTATACTGGTTGTGAGTGTCTGAGATGGTAGTTTATATGTTTAGATGTAAAGGTTCTTCCTTTATATGTAGTCTATACTGGTTGTGAGTGTATGAGATGGTAGTTTATTTGTTTAGATGCAAAGGTTCTTCCTTTATATGTAGTCCATACTGGTTGTGAGTGTCTGAGATGGTAGTTTATATGTTTAGATGCAAAGGTTCTTCCTTTATATGTAGTCTATACTGGTTGTGAGTGTCTGTGATGGTAGTTTATATGTTTAGATGCAAAGGTTCTTCCTTTATATGTAATCCATACTGGTTGTGAGTGTCTGAGATGGTAGTTTATATGTTTAGATGCAAAGGTTCTTCCTTTATATGTAGTCTATACTGGTTGTGAGTGTCTGAGATGGTAGTTTATATGTTTAGATACAAAGGTTCTTCCTTTATATGTAGTCTATACTGGTTGTGAGTGTCTGTGATGGCAGTTTATATGTTTAGATACAAAGGTTCTTCCTTTATATGTAGTCCATACTGGTTGTGAGTGTCTGAGATGGTAGTTTATATGTTTAGATGCAAAGGTTCTTCCTTTATATGTAGTCTATACTGGTTGTGAGTGTCTGTGATGGCAGTTTATATGTTTAGATACAAAGGTTCTTCCTTTATATGTAGTCCATACTGGTTGTGAGTGTCTGAGATGGTAGTTTATATGTTTAGATGCAAAGGTTCTTCCTTTATATGTAGTCTATACTGGTTGTGAGTGTCTGAGATGGTAGTTTATATGTTTAGATGTAAAGGTTCTTCCTTTATATGTAGTCTATACTGGTTGTGAGTGTCTGAGATGGCAGTTTATATGTTTAGATACAAAGGTTCTTCCTTTATATGTAGTCCATACTGGTTGTGAGTGTCTGTGATGGTAGTTTATATGTTTAGATACAAAGGTTCTTCCTTTATCTGTAGTCTTTACTGGGTGTGAGTGTCTGAGATGGCAGTTTATATGTTTAGATACAAAGGTTCTTCCTTTATATGTAGTCCATACTGGTTGTGAGTGTCTGTGATGGTAGTTTATATGTTTAAATACGAAGGTTCTTCCTTTATATGTAGTCTATACTGGTCGTGAGTGTCTGTGATGGCAGTTTATATGTTTAGATGCAAATGTTCTTCCTTTATATGTAGTCTATACTGGTTGTGAGTGTCTGAGATGGTAGTTTATATGTTTAGATGTAAAGGTTCTTCCTTTATATGTAGTTTATACTGGTTGTGAGTGTCTGTGATTGCAGTTTATATGTTTAGATGCAAAGGTTCTTCCTTTATATGTAGTCCATACTGGTTGTGAGTGTCTGTGATGGTAGTTTATATGTTTAGATACAAAGGTTCTTCCTTTATCTGTAGTCTATACTGGTTGTGAGTGTCTGTGATGGTAGTTTATATGTTTAGATGCAAATGTTCTTCCTTTATATGTAGTCTATACTGGTTGTGAGTGTTTGTGATTGCAGTTTATTTATTTAGATGCAAAGGTTCTTCCTTTATATGTAGTCTATACTGATTGTGAGTGTCTGAGATGGTAGTTTATATGTTTAGATGCAAATGTTCTTCCTTTATATGTAGTCTATACTGGTTGTGAGTGTTTGTGATTGCAGTTTATTTATTTAGATGCAAAGGTTCTTCCTTTATCTGTAGTCTATACTGATTGTGAGTGTCTGAGATGGTAGTTTATATTTTTAGATTCATATGTTCTTCCTTTATATGTAGTCCATACTGGTTGTGAGTGTCTGTGATGGTAGTTTATATGTTTAGATACAAAGGTTCTTCCTTTATATGTAGTCTATACTGATTGTGAGTGTCTGTGATGGTAGTTTATATGTTTATATACAAGGTTCTTCCTTTATATGTAGTCTTTACTGATTGTGAGTGTCTGTGATGACAGTTTATATGTTTAGATACAAAGGTTCTTCCTTTATATGTAGTCTATACTGGTTGTGAGTGTCTGTGATGGTAGTTTATATGTTTAGATACAAAGGTTCTTCCTTTATATGTAGTTTATACTGGTTGTGAGTGTCTGTGATGACAGTTTATATGTTTAGATACAAAGGTTCTTCCTTTATATGTAGTCTATACTGGTTGTGAGTGTCTGTGATGGTAGTTTATATGTTTAGATACAAGGTTCTTCCTTTATATGTAGTCTTTACTGATTGTGAGTGTCTGTGATGACAGTTTATATGTTTAGATGCAAATGTTCTTCCTTTATATGTAGTCTATACTGGTTGCGAGTGTCTGAGATGGTAGTTTATATTTTTAGATTCATATGTTCTTCCTTTATATGTAGTCTATACTGGTTGTGAGTGTCTGATGGTAGTTTATATGTTTAGATGCAAAGGTTCTTCCTTTATATGTAGTCTATACTGGTTGTGAGTGTCTGAGATGGTAGTTTATTTGTTTAGATACAAAGGTTCTTCCTTTATATGTAGTCTATACTGGTTGTGAGTGTCTGTGATTGCAGTTTATTTATTTAGATGCAAAGGTTCTTCCTTTATCTGTAGTCTATACTGGTTGTGAGTGTCTGAGATGGTAGTTTATATTTTTAGATTCATATGTTCTTCCTTTATATGTAGTCTATACTGGTTGTGAGTGTCTGATGGTAGTTTATATGTTTAGATGCAAAGGTTCTTCCTTTATATGTAGTCTATACTGGTTGTGAGTGTCTGAGATGGTAGTTTATTTGTTTAGATACAAAGGTTCTTCCTTTATATGTAGTCTATACTGGTTGTGAGTGTTTGTGATTGCAGTTTATTTATTTAGATGCAAAGGTTCTTCCTTTATCTGTAGTCTATACTGATTGTGAGTGTCTGAGATGGTAGTTTATATTTTTAGATTCATATGTTCTTCCTTTATATGTAGTCTATACTGGTTGTGAGTGTCTGATGGTAGTTTATATGTTTAGATGCAAAGGTTCTTCCTTTATATGTAGTCTATACTGGTTGTGAGTGTCTGAGATGGTAGTTTATTTGTTTAGATACAAAGGTTCTTCCTTTATATGTAGTCTATACTGGTTGTGAGTGTCTGTGATGGCAGTTTATATGTTTAGATGCAAAGGTTCTTCCTTTATATGTAGTCTATACTGGTTGTGAGTGTCTGTGATTGCAGTTTATATGTTTAGATACAAAGGTTCTTCCTTTATATGTAGTCTATACTGGTTGTGAGTGTCTGAGATGGTAGTTTATTTGTTTAGATACAAAGGTTCTTCCTTTATATGTAGTCTATACTGGTTGTGAGTGTCTGAGATGGCAGTTTATATGTTTAGATGCAAATGTTCTTCCTTTATATGTAGTCTATACTGGTTGTGAGTGTTTGTGATTGCAGTTTATTTATTTAGATGCAAAGGTTCTTCCTTTATCTGTAGTCTATACTGATTGTGAGTGTCTGAGATGGTAGTTTATATTTTTAGATTCATATGTTCTTCCTTTATATGTAGTCCATACTGGTTGTGAGTGTCTGTGATGGTAGTTTATATGTTTAGATACAAAGGTTCTTCCTTTATATGTAGTCTATACTGGTTGTGAGTGTCTGTGATGGTAGTTTATATGTTTAGATACAAGGTTCTTCCTTTATATGTAGTCTTTACTGATTGTGAGTGTCTGTGATGACAGTTTATATGTTTAGATACAAAGGTTCTTCCTTTATATGTAGTCTATACTGGTTGTGAGTGTCTGATGGTAGTTTATATGTTTAGATGCAAAGGTTCTTCCTTTATATGTAGTCTATACTGATTGTGAGTGTCTGAGATGGCAGTTTATATGTTTAGATACAAAGGTTCTTCCTTTATATGTAGTCTATACTGATTGTGAGTGTCTGAGATGGCAGTTTATATGTTTAGATACAAAGGTTCTTCCTTTATATGTAGTCTATACTGGTTGTGAGTGTCTGTGATGGTAGTTTATATGTTTAGATACAAAGGTTCTTCCTTTATATGTAGTCTATACTGGTTGTGAGTGTCTGAGATGGTAGTTTATATGTTTAGATGCAAAGGTTCTTCCTTTATATGTAGTCTATACTGGTTGTGAGTGTCTGTGATGGTAGTTTATATGTTTAGATACAAGGTTCTTCCTTTATATGTAGTCTTTATTGATTGTGAGTGTCTGTGATGACAGTTTATATGTTTAGATACAAAGGTTCTTCCTTTATATGTAGTCTATACTGGTTGTGAGTGTCTGTGATGGTAGTTTATATGTTTAGATGCAAAGGTTCTTCCTTTATATGTAGTCTATACTGATTGTGAGTGTCTGAGATGGCAGTTTATATGTTTAGATACAAAGGTTCTTCCTTTATATGTAGTCTATACTGGTTGTGAGTGTCTGTGATGGTAGTTTATATGTTTAGATACAAAGGTTCTTCCTTTATATGTAGTCTATACTGGTTGTGAGTGTCTGTGATGGTAGTTTATATGTTTAGATGCAAAGGTTCTTCCTTTATATGTAGTCTATACTGGTTGTGAGTGTCTGAGATGGCAGTTTATATGTTTAGATGCAAAGGTTCTTCCTTTATATGTAGTCTATACTGATTGTGAGTGTCTGAGATGGCAGTTTATATGTTTAGATACAAAGGTTCTTCCTTTATATGTAGTCTATAATGGTTGTGAGTGTCTGTGATGGTAGTTTATATGTTTAGATACAAGGTTCTTCCTTTATATGTAGTCTATACTGATTGTGAGTGTCTGAGATGGCAGTTTATATGTTTAGATACAAAGGTTCTTCCTTTATATGTAGTCCATACTGGTTGTGAGTGTCTGAGATGGTAGTTTATATGTTTAGATACAAAGGTTCTTCCTTTATATGTAGTCTATACTGGTTGTGAGTGTCTGTGATGGTAGTTTATATGTTTAGATGCAAAGGTTCTTCCTTTATATGTAGTCTATACTGGTTGTTAGTGTTTGAGATCGCAGTTTATATGTTTAGATGCAAAGGTTCTTCCTTTATATGTAGTCTATACTGGTTGTGAGTGTCTGAGATGGCAGTTTATATGTTTAGATGCAAAGGTTCTTCCTTTATATGTAGTCCATACTGGTTGTGAGTGTCTGTGATGGTAGTTTATATGTTTAGATACAAAGGTTCTTCCTTTATATGTAGTCTATACTGGTTGTGAGTGTCTGTGATGGTAGTTTATATGTTTAGATGCAAAGGTTCTTCCTTTATATGTAGTCTATACTGGTTGTGAGTGTCTGAGATGGCAGTTTATTTGTTTAGATGCAAAGGTTCTTCCTTTATATGTAGTCCATACTGGTTGTGAGTGTCTGAGATGGTAGTTTATATGTTTAGATACAAAGGTTCTTCCTTTATATGTAGTCTATACTGGTTGTGAGTGTCTGTGATGGCAGTTTATTTGTTTAGATACAAAGGTTCTTCCTTTATATGTAGTCTATACTGGGTGTGAGTGTCTGTGATGGTAGTTTATATGTTTAGATACAAAGGTTCTTCCTTTATATGTAGTCTATACTGGTTGTGAGTGTCTGAGATGGCAGTTTATTTGTTTAGATGCAAAGGTTCTTCCTTTATATGTAGTCCATACTGGTTGTGAGTGTCTGAGATGGTAGTTTATATGTTTAGATACAAAGGTTCTTCCTTTATATGTAGTCTATACTGGTTCTGAGTGTCTGAGATGGCAGTTTATATGTTTAGATACAAAGGTTCTTCCTTTATATGTAGTCTATACTGGTTGTTAGTGTTTGAGATCGCAGTTTATATGTTTAGATGCAAAGGTTCTTCCTTTATATGTAGTCTATACTGGTTGTGAGTGTCTGAGATGGCAGTTTATATGTTTAGATGCAAATGTTCTTCCTTTATATGTAGTCTATAATGGTTGTGAGTGTCTGTGATGGCGGTTTTTTTGTTTAGATGCAAAGGTTCTCCCTTTATATGTAGTCTATACTGGTTGTGAGTGTCTGATGACAGTTTATATGTTTAGATACAAAGGTTCTTCCTTTATATGTAGTCTATACTGGTTGTGAGTGTCTGAGATGGCAGTTTATATGTTTAGATACAAGGTTCTTCCTTTATATGTAGTCTATACTGGTTGTGAGTGTCTGTGATGGCAGTTTATATGTTTAGATACAAGGTTCTTCCTTTATATGTAGTCTATACTGGTTGTGAGTGTTTGTGATGGCAGTTTATATGTTTAGATTCATATGTTCATCCTTTATATGTAGTCTATACTGGTTGTGAGTGTCTGATGACAGTTTATATGTTTAGATACAAAGGTTCTTCCTTTATATGTAGTCTATAATGGTTGTGAGTGTCTGTGATGGCGGTTTATTTGTTTAGATGCAAAGGTTCTCCCTTTATATGTAGTCTATACTGGTTGTGAGTGTCTGATGACAGTTTATATGTTTAGATACAAAGGTTCTTCCTTTATATGTAGTCTATACTGGTTTGTGAGTGTCTGAGATGGCAGTTTATATGTTTAGATACAAGGTTCTTCCTTTATATGTAGTCTATACTGGTTGTGAGTGTCTGTGATGGTAGTTTATATGTTTAGATGCAAAGGTTCTTCCTTTATATGTAGTCTATACTGGTTGTGAGTGTCTGTGATGGTAGTTTATATGTTTAGATGCAAAGGTTCTTCCTTTATATGTAGTCTATACTGATTGTGAGTGTCTGTGATGGCAGTTTATATGTTTAGATACAAAGGTTCTTCCTTTATATGTAGTCTACACTGGTTGTGAGTGTCTGAGATGGCAGTTTATATGTTTAGATACAAGGTTCTTCCTTTATATGTAGTCAATACTGGTTGTGCGTGTCTGAGATGGCAGTTTAAATGTTTAGATACAAAGGTTCTTCCTTTATATGTAGTCTACACTGGTTGTGAGTGTCTGTGATGGCAGTTTATATGTTTAGGTTCAAAGGTTAATGGATGAGAATGAGAAACTACGAAGTGACCTTGTCACCAACAGAGACAAGGAGCAACAGTTATCTAATCAAATTTTAGATCTCAACAACAAACTCATCGAGTCGGACTCCAAGGTGTGTAAATTTTCACTATGTTTGAAACGTGAGAGTTTTATGTCTTCAATCCCCTTTCCCGGCCTTTTTATTTCACCCTAGAACTTATTGATGTTGAGTAGAGGTGCCCTAAGGCTATATAAGACTGAAGGTGGCATTGAGGTTTTAGTAGAAAATGGTCATAGATGGTGAGACTGTGGTATTTCTAATAAGGAAGTGTTGGGTGGACTTTAGGGTCTATGGCAGCGATTGAACTTGACATATAAGGTGGAGATTGAGGCGGAGGGTGAGCTCACTTTGTGATTGAGGTTGTCAGCACACTCGCTGATAACCTCTCTTCTTGAGAACACACTGACTCTTTCGTTATAGACTGTTTTACTGTTATGACATAATTATTTTTTGCCAAAATATTTTTGCTATCATTTACCCAGTTTTAATTCTGGGAAAAGTAGTTTTTGTCCCAAAGTTTCTCAAAGTAAGATTTCTCACATGTCAATGAAGTTTATTGTTACTATTAGTAGTGTAACTGATACGGGTGGGGGGTTGTTCATGTCATGGTCGAGTCATGTTCATGTCATGTAACTACTAATCAGTTTTGTTTTCTAGACATTTTCTAGACAATTCAGTAATAGCCATTGTAGTATCTGGTCGTACATGATAATAGACAGTTCTAGATTTAAGTTTAACCTATAACAGATTTATTTTTAATACTTTTTTCAAGTGAAGACAATCAACCTCTCCAATCGGAGGTCAATAATCTGTCGTTTGACAATAACAAGAGGATAACTCTAACATATAAATACAATTATATACATAAATTGTATTAGAGTTAATTTACTAAACATTACAGTAACTCTGAGCATCAAGGGGGGTACCTTCTGCTGCGATACACATTTTTCTTTTTGTTAGATAGATCTAGGGCTAAGTCTTGTTGATATGTTCACAGGCTAAAGAAGATTTGATGGCTTCCAAGATAAATGAAGCTGAACAGTCCCAGCTGGTGACAGAGCTGAGGCAGAGGATTGCTGAGCTTGAGATATCAAACCAGGAATTCCAGGCTAGCCAGGAAATAGGAACTGGTGGTGCTGGGCATCTCTCTCCCCCTTTAGAGAATGGCAGACTCACTGATGAGGTAATTATTTTAAAGCTGTGGTATTAGCGACTGGCGAAAGGAGCTAGGGCTAAAGGAACTAGCGCCGAGGCAGCTATAGAATATATAGGTGACAGTTCCTAATTAGCTAATTGTTCCTAAAGCATAACTGATGGCTTCTTGAAGTTACATTCAATCAGAGAAATAACCAGTGTTTGAGACAAACATTTGCTAGGCAATCTCGCGGAAGTGATTGCCATTTTTCGACAAAACAGACAGCGAATTACCAATGTCACTGCTGTGGACTAGCCGATGTGTGAGGTCAAGACAATTAAGTTTATGTTTGTCATTTATGTTTATACATTGCGACATTTTATAAGCTCATAAACAGAATAACTATATTTACTAATCACTGTTGCTAATAGGGTTATACGGACTAATCATGAAAAGAGTTTCATATATTGATGACTGGAAGTGTGGCTGGACTTTACTAAGTCTCCTTACAGTCATAGTGTAGTGAGACCTTGGTGCGCCAGTGCTCTAGTAGAGTGATGGTCGTGCGACACCTAATGAAGCACATATGAAGCAACAGGAAAGTAAGACCCGCTGCGTATGCACCAGCGCTAAGGCCGTTTCTATGGCACAAAGATGGTGCATCACGCGGGTGTGTTGTTTCCAAGCAGCGACAGTAAGTCACAACAGAATGAGAGTGACAAGGCTGTTTCCTTGATGTTATTGCAGCGCCATGTGGGAGTGTGTCGCTACTCTATCATTGTGTCAAAACTTAGTATATATGGCAGTTTGTTGACCTACTGGGGGCTATTGCCTGACCACTTGCCCTCTGAGCATCTAGTTTTACGGTAATTCTCATTTTCATCCATTCTTATTTCGAAGATGTCGTTGATGGAGCATTGAGGACGTAAAATGTTTGTGTGTAATGACGTAATGTAATGTGTAGAGGGTGTGTAATGACTGGTGTAGAGGGTGTGTAATGACTGGTGTAGAGGGTGTGTAATGACTGGTGTAGAGGGTGTGTAATGACTGGTGTAGAGGGTGTGTAATGTCTGGTGTAAAGGGTGTGTAATGACTGGTGTAGAGGGTGTGTAATGACTGGTGTAGAGGGTGTGTAATGACTGGTGTAGAGGGTGTGTAATGACTGGTGTAGAGGGTGTGTAATGACTGGTGTAGAGGGTGTGTAATGACTGGTGTAGAGGGTGTGTAATGACTCGTGTAGAGGGTGTGTAATGACTGGTATAGAGGGTGTGTAATGACTGGTGTAGAGGGTGTCTGATACTTTTTAATTAAAACTTGAGTATACCCGGATATCAAGTTGCTTTTCTTGATATTACAGCAGCGCCAGTTCCGGCATAGCTCTAGCCCGATGACCTTCTCAACCCTTGACATTCACAAGGGCACTGACATAGACTCTGCATCAGATGGAGAGGACTACGAAAAACGCAGCACCGACCTTGACCTATCTAATGCTAATATTAGCAAACCAGTGCAGAATGGCTCAGCGCCAAAGCAATTGACTTCTATGCGCTTAGATGAGGAATATATTCCATTATAGTGTAGGAGGTCATTGTCAATTCAAGTTTTTTCTCTTAATAGTCATTGTTGCAAAATAATCTTATTTATTCGAGGTTATATCAATGTCTGCTCATAATGTTTAGAACAAAGCAGTTTTTAGCCTTTATGTAATATACCGGGAGCGTTATAGCTATCGATCTTATGGAAAATATGACAGCTTTTTCAAAATTGTAATTGTCTCCTCTCTATAACCTCAACTTGGCTCTATACTTTTCTATTTTCATATCAACATATTTACTCTATAAGCCTTCACTCTCAGTACCACATATCATTTTCATTCTTTTTTTTCCTTTATATTTGTCATATTTTGCTCATCAGTGAGTTAGTGATTATGTTTAATTAATTTAATGACTCGGATGAATATTTAATAAATACTGTCAGCGATAGGTGAAGTTATTCTTTCTTTTGCATCTAACTTCCTCTGTGTCAAAGTTCACTGGCTTTCCACTTCTTGATGCTGCTACAAACTAAAACTCTATCAGTTACAGAGTTGTCGCCACTTTTGATATGCATTTTTGATCATTTTTTTATCTGCACTCCACTAAAAAAGGCCAAAAACTACAGGTCGGATTTGATAACAAGTGAGAAGAGAGGCTTCGTATGGAAATGAAGAGCCACTATTGCACCAGTTCTACACACAATTCAACATACAACATACAAATGCCTAGCTTAGCTGAAATTTTGCTATATCGTAGTTGTTCAAAAGGCAAGAGTCCACAACTCGTAGAGAATGCCCAAATTGATCTTGCATTTTTTTTTACTCAATGCTTACTTTTTGAGCAGTTTAAACATTCTAATCATTAGCCTTTGCTAAGAAACCAATAGCAGCCATTAACTACTTTGTGTTGACTGTTCATGTAGAAGTAAACATTAATTTCCTAATTTTTATTACTGGTTTCAAAACTAAAGGCTCAATTCAATCAAACAGATATATTTAGAAAGTAAATGAACAATTACGTACAAATAAAAAATATATTAACAAAAATACTTTTGATCTTGCAAAATATATATAAATTTATAAAATTATATATATAATTCTATATAAATTCTATTAGTAAAACTTTTAGGTTATAAATTCTATTAGTAATGTTGTGAAGAGATCAATTGGTCGGCATAAAAATCAATCCAGCATCCACTAACCATCACTTGTTGATTTGCTAAAGCTGTCTATGGATATGGCTTCACTCATCCTAAATATGCTGTCATCCTTGCCTCGGCTCATGTGATGTGGATAGCGGCTTATGATTGGCTGAGCCAGAGAAGGAGGAGGATAGCGATGGTAAGCGTTCAGCACATGTCTTTCTGAATGCGAACTCTCAGCAATAAGTGGTGTTTCTACATAATGACAGCATCGCATGCATGTTTGCTGTCGCAATGTATAGTGAGCGGCAGATTTGAGCAGGTGTCTTACACAGACAATCTAGAATTGATTTCTGTCAATATCATTGCCTGTATAGTAAAAAATTAGCTATCTTCTCAAAATACAGCATGTATTATTTTATTGTTTTGGCACCCAATTAAAGTTTTAGCGAAAAATAAATTTCTCTTAATTTTTCAAAAGACTTGAGCTATATGATATGTATATGTTTCTCAAAGTATGTCTGTCTGTCATTCCGGCTATAGCTACATTATAGCACACGCTGATTATTATACCAATGCGGCCACGCGTTACGATGCCCCTGTTAAGAAATATCTTTTGTAAGGTTCAATTACTATATCTGGGGTCAAGGCCAATTCTTCTTACACGGACAATTATATCGTCTCCGTGAAAAGAGCTTCGACATTATCTTTCTGTTTGGTCCGACAAAACCAGTGCGATGTCTCATTTTTACATTTGTACCGGTATCGAGAGGTACCAGTATCGTCGTATTCAAAGTTTTGATGGATAGCTTCTGGTGGAACAGTAACATGTTTTATACACACACACTTCTATGCAAGAAGTGCTATTATTTCTACATATTCAGGATTTTTATTTTGTTTTTTCAGTTCGTATTACTTGTATCATTACCGAATCATCTTTTATTGTATTCGTAGCAAAACAGACTCAATTTAGCCTTTACTTGCAAATTCTTTCACATTTACATCTAAACCTTTTTACAGTCGTTTTATTTTTTTAATTATTTGATCTGCACAAAACATTTTCCTCATTATATGAAGTTTAAAATTTGTTTGACAAAGTTTGAAAACTTTTACAGTTGTTTTTATTTTCTTTCAAATTATTTCAATTACACAAAACACTTTTCTCATGATATGTAGTTTTAAAGTTAGAATGGCAAATGTTGTTATATGGTAAATAGAAATCAATTTTTTGTCCAAAGACATTTTTATTACTCAGGCTATGTCGGGTAGCACAGCTAGTTAAATTACAAACCAATAAATAATACACCAAATAAAATCACATACCAACACCAGCTGAAAATGGTATCAGGGGTGTCATTTCAGGTTCAGCATCAGCAACCACTTGTCTGTTTGTGTCATACTGCTCTTTTGGCTGACCAAGACACTTTGAAAGTGGCTCAGCTAATTGTAGAAAATAAATGAATGAAATAAATTAGCTTATGACAATATTTAGATATGCTGCAAATATGAATAGTGACAAACATAACCTCTGAAGGATATATCTATATGTCTCAAAGATTGTGTGTGACTCTGTGTGTCCAGATATAGCTATTAAAATCTTGGAACGAAGAATCCATATAACATAAGAGTTCATATCGGAACCTTCTGTTCCCCTTCCCCCTCCCGACCAATATGCTAAACCACTGAGCTATGCTAGATTAATGGATTCAATGGGCGATATGAATCGACATCTGGGTGAAAATACGCATAGCGCTATCCATTACACAACGTGATTAAAGCTTGCTCTCACGGCTCTTATTAGTAAGTTTAACAATAGGAATACTAGCTTACTCAAATTATCTATTGGCAATGTGCCAGGTTAACGGCAGGTGGCAGGCAACTACATCACCTGTCACTGTTCATAAGCTGATTTTTAATACCCATAGAACGTGGGCCTTCTCTTAGTATATATATATATATATATATATATATATATATATATATATATATACAAGTATTCATGTATAAATATATATATATTTAAATATCTTATATCTATATATACCTATATTAACATTTAAAATATATACTCAAATATATATTTGAATATATATTTTATATATATAAAATATATATATGGGTCTTTCCATAGATCTCACCCACCAAGTGTGATTAAACAAATCAAATGTTTCACGTTTAAATTATCACAAAGTAAAAACAGAGTCATAATGGATCAATGTTTGCTTGGATAGCACCAATCCAAACATCAATTGGCACAAAGTACGACTTCCAGCGACCAACACTTATTGATATAAAAAGCATTATTATGTGGTGTTCCCGACATTTTTTGTTGCAAAACACGTGACATGAAAGCATTGGGGTCTGAAATTAATGACAGTGTTATCATTTGGCAATATTACCAGTGTAACCGGGAAATGGTGTCCCCTTGTGTCTCTGTTACATCGGCAAACTGTACGTATGGTATGACAGGCAATTGTTTTATGTAAAGTATATTGTTTGCACTCAGTTAACTGTTCTTATGGCATTGCAACCTTATTACCCAAGTATTAAAGCAGGTGAAAGATGATTAAGCTTTTCGTTTGTCTTTTTGTTTGATGAAAAGGTATGATATGCTGTCCCCTGTTACATCGGCAACCGTTCCCGGACCTGTTGTAGAAACACCAATATACTGCAAAATTTACAAAACAAAACAGCAAATAACTGTTTTGTTTACAAAATTTGAATAGCTAGACTTCCTGAAAGTAATGCTAAATTTATTGTAGATGTGATTTGAGATTTTGACCTCATAGACACACTTGTGGGCGAGTTCTATGGAAAAACCCATATATATATTTTAAATATATATTTATTTGTATATAAATATATATATATATTTTAAATATATATTTATTTGTATATAAATATATATATATATATATATATTTTAAATATATATTTATTTGTATATAAATATATATATATATATTTTAAATATATATTTATTTGTATATAAATATATATATATATATACATATATATATATATATCCCTTGCTGGCTGTGAGCTGCACTGATGAGGGCTCAGTAGCCGAAACGGTACTGCCTGTATCATGAGTATATATACATGTACATATACTAGCTGTACTACCCGGCGTTGCCCGGGTAATAAGAAATTCTTTGGACAGAAAATTGATTTGTATTTAATATATAACAACATTTCCCATTCTAACTTTCAAACTACATATCATGAGAGAAGTGTTTTGTGTAGTTGAAATAAATTAAAAGAAAAATAAAACAACTGCGAAGGTTTTCAAACTTTGTCAAGCAACTTTAAAACTTCATATCATGAGGGAAATGTTTTGTGCAGGTCAAATAAATTAAAAAAGTAAAATAACTATAAAAGGGTTTAAATTTAAATGTGGAATAATTAGTAAGTAACAGCTTTTTGTGTAATTTTTTTGTTTCGTGTAATTGAAATAATTTAAGAGAAAATAAAACAGCTGTAAAGCTTTTCAAACTTTGTCAAAAAGCATCCTGTTTCATAGAGTTAAGAGAATTCATAGAATTTTAAATAATACGTCATTTAGCGTGCACATACAGTATATAGACGTTATACATAGACGGTATACAATAACATCTTTGATCAATATGCCTTATATAGCTCAGTGATAGAGCGCCTGAATAAAATCTTGCGGTTGTATTCGCCGTGAGTTCAAACTCATCAGAACGCGGAATTTTAATTCCAAGTTTTAATAGCTATAGCTGGACACGCACACATACATTAAAACTCATAGCATCAAGGCTGTTATGGATACTACTGTGTGGCATGCATGAGTACAGCAGTTAAATTACGAACCATCTTTCTTCTGCTGTTGCCTTTCTGTGTTGAATTTATTTGTTACAAAGAAACTAATACAGTAGCACAAGTGACTCACTATTATATGTTGTAGGTGGAAGAGGGTCCCCGAATGATACTCCATAACATGAGTTGAGCTTGGAACTGAGACTACTAGCTTCTGAAGGGAGCCTTTTTATAGGATTAGCAGAGCTTGTCTATGACAGCATGTAAAATCACCACTTAGCATGTGCATAACAGTAATCATAGGTAGAGTATCATATCATAGCTTAGATGATATACATACCAGTAATCACAGTTAGAGTATCATGTTATAGCTCAAATGATATACATACTAGTAATCACAGGTAGAGTATCATATTATAGCTCAGATGATATACATACTAGTAATCATAGGAAGCTGTTAGAAAGTATCTCATTTACCTTTAATTGCAAAGAATTTGATACAACCTGCTCTGTCTTTGGTACCACATTCTCATCTCTAGACCTCGCTGTCGCTGCTGACATCAGTTTCTATACAAAAAATTCATCTTGTCCCTAATCACTGTAGCATGAGTATGCATCCTACATGATGAGTTCACTCGTGCTCAACAAGGCCAACCTCTCATAAACTAGTCACCAAACCTTACTGCACGTTGCTATGCACACCAAGGTCATATTTTGGTAATCACCATGTCTCCATGTTTCGAGTGGACTCAGAGTTGTTTGCTGCTGACAAATTCACACCCTACAGTTTCAGCGATTCGGAGTTGTACTATAGAATTTTTCATGATTTCCGATATCCCTCAAATCAAAACTCGTTTAGGTAGATTTAGTAACATGAAGCACATAATTTGTATTATCAGGTTAGGATTTGCTATAATATTGAGAGCAATGTGTGTTCTCAATATATTATTATTGAGAACACACAGCCTATGCTGTAGTAAATTAGGTTTATCACTCCAGTAATTGTTCAAGCTTTGGTATAAGCTCGCAGTGTATTGGTTCGAGGGTTTGGTGTTTTGCTGGTTGTATGATTAGCTCTATTTGAGTTGATTTTAATGCACTCTAGAGATGAAAGGTTGTACAGAAACTGTGTGCGTCTTTTTAACAGCCTTGACAACTGGAAACATGCCCGATTGCGGAGAGCTATTCGAGGTTGGATGTCCATGTTCATAAAAATTGAACCCTAACCTGTTGAACTCTGACCTATTGCTTGCAGGTGATGTTTCTAGACCCCTGAACTACAGCAATTAGTAAGTACTTGTTACTTGCCAGTAAAACTATAGATGGTAGAGTTCAACAAAGTACTTACATTGAAGTATTCAGAGCTTTGAAGAATGTGGGCTATAGTAGACTTCTTCCAATGCTGCTTAGGAATGCTGGAAGGGCTCATCGACGTATGCCCTGAGTTTACAGGCTCAGGGGCTGACACCTTAGGCTACACACAGAAAATATTCATTTAAACACCTTTCTCTTTTCAGACATTTTGCTTTCATTGCTATATGATAGTTTTGAGCACTTGCTAACACTTGTCAACTTGTGGCACTTCATTAAACTGTGATCGCTGTTTACTTTTCATCTCCCACTTGAATCTCTGAATGAAAGACCAACTTTAGACTTTTTTTTCTTTTGTTAGTCAATTAAGCAATACTAGCTAAACATAAAGCCTTCAACAATTAATGTGGAACATTGTGTTGTGAGGTCATTTTCCAATCTAATTCCATATGTTATAATATCTATTTATATCAATAAAATAAAATATGGATCTGTCAGATTACAACATTACTCATTAAAACCGCATTACTTCATTCTTAATAATATCCTACTATATTACTGGTTCATGCGTGGGTTGTTCCGGTATACTGATAGCCTGTTTTCAACTTTGATCACTCAAGTCACTGAGTATTACACAGTAACAATGAATTGTCAGACTGCAACAAAAGTTACTAAATTCAACGAACCAACTTTTGACATTTCTAATCTAATGTACGATTTTTTGTGATTTACCGTGAGCCGCGGAATAATCCTTTGCTGAAAGTTGCTCTGCATTATCTCAGAAAAAAGAGGAGGAAATTTGTAATAGTCCGCCCAGACCTCCTGAAGTTCTTCCACCAGCACATCGTGGTTTTTATTTACTTCTCTAATCTCTATAACACCCAGAGAAGTCTTGACTCTTCCTTGCAATACAATTAACTTACAGAGATCTTCTCAATGAATATTCTATGTAGCAGCCTTAATCATTATAAAATAAAATCTAAAATCTATAAATCTTTCATAAATATAGTGGCGTGCGAAATAAACCGGATCCGTTTGTTATAAAACTTAAATTCTCATTTACGACATTGTTACTTATCGTGTTACCACATACATTTTTATTCACTCAGTTCAAGTCATAGATGAGCATTTCAAGCCATATGCAAGTATTTCAAGTCATATACAAGTATTTCAAGTCATAGACGAGTATTTCAAGTCATAGACAAGTATTGCAAGTCATAGACGAGTATTTCAACTCATAGACCAGTATATGACTTGAAGTAAGCAAATGATTGTAATTAACTAACTGATAATTATGCAACTTACATCCTATCATTAAGCATATCTGAGAGTTGTCCTACCTTTCATATCTATACATGTTAATCAAAAAGGTAAAGCTATTACCGGAAAGAAATCTCCATCTAAGATAAGTTTACATTTTTCAACACTTACTTGTTCCCTAAAAAACATTTTGCCTCATAAAATGGTGTCAATCCACCTCAAAGGAGGTAAATGTTCTTAGAGTTGTCTACTCCATTTAGGAAACTCCTACCTTTTAAAACACCATGTAGAGCTGCCCCAAGCTCAGGTTTATCAGGATGGTTGAGTTTAATATAGAAGTCCAGAACTTTCAGTTCCTGGTTGTGCATTATTTTGAGTTGGGTAACAGCCTGAGGAGACAACTCCGAGAATATATGTTCATCTACAATAGATGGAATGGTTTGAGAAAACAATAATATCTTCATGATATTCAAATATACTCATATACTAGCTGTGTTGCCCGGGTAATAAAAAAGTCTTTGTACAGAAAATTGATTTATATTTAACATATAACAACATTTGCCATTCTAATTTTCAAACTACATATTATGAGAAAAGTGTTTTGTGTAATTGAAATAATTTGAGAGAAAATAAAAACAACTGTAAAGGTTTTCAAACTTTGTCAAACAAATTTTAAACTTCATATAATGAGGAAAATGTTTTGTGCAGGTCAAATAATTAAAAAATAAAACAACTGTAAAAAGGTTTAGATGTAAATGTGAAATAATTAGCAAGTAATAGGTAAATTACGTCAGTTTTATTCCGATTACAATAAAATATGATTCGGTAATGATACAATTAATATGAACTGGGAAAACAAAATAAAAATCCTAAATATGTTGAATTAATAATAACAACTCTTGCAAAAAGTGTGTGTATAAAAAAATTACTGTTCCATCAAAAGCTATCTATCAAAACTTTGAATACAATGATACGGAAGTTATGACTGTTCGCGCGAAAAAAATTGGCCTTGACTCTATATATGGTAATCGAACCTTACGAAAGATATTTCTCAACTTAGGCATCGTAACGCGTGGCTGCGGTAGTAAAATAGTCAGTGTGCGCTATAGCTATAGCCGCAATGACAGACAGATATATATATACACTAGCTGTGCATCCCAGCGTAGCCCGGGTGTTAAAAATCAGCTGGTAAACAATGAGAAGTGACGGCAGTTGCCTACCACTTGCTATTAGTCTGGCACATTGTCAATGGAAATCGGTATTAAAAATCAACTTATAAACAATGAGAAGTAATGAAAACTGTCTGCCATTTGCTGGCAACTTTCCAGCAAGTGACAAGCTATTGCCAAGTGGTCTGGCATATTGCCAATGGAAAATTCCACTAAGCTCGTTAATAAGGCTAGGCTTCTAATGCAGGTAAGACATGACATTGCGTCAGCATGGTTGTCCAGCTACACTATTCTAATGATAGTTATAGCTGGACAATCAAAACGACAAATACACACACCAACTTTGAGAAAAATATATAGATAAGATTATATATATATATATTTATATATACAGTGGTGTGAAAAATAATCGGACCACCTTATAAAACTTGATCATTGCTAGCGCTCAGCACTCAAGGTGATTAAATCCCTCATTAAGCTCTTGCTATTGAGTAGAACCTATACATAGTATACATCAAAAGAAAGCTTAGAATGAGTAGAACTTGATGAAACTAATTTTAGCTTGAAACAACAATGTTAGATAAGTTTTAGAAAGAGTCAAAGTTCGCAATTATTTTTGGCATTATCACTCATTTTGAATAAAATTAAACCTCTATTTTATTTATGTTCAAACTTAAAGCAGTGATTCTACTCAGATCAAAGACGTTGTGTGAAACAATCCTCATGTCGTTACGTTTTGTATATGCATGAATATATGCGAATATCATGACATTCACATATACTTTAAACATATATTATATCATGATATGTGGATTTGATATCTGAAGGTCTAGAATATCTTAACGTTGTATGCAAATTTCTTATTTTTGCAGCTTTTTAATTTAATTGCGAAGATGAATAAATTTATGACATAAAAATCGCAATACGCATATAATAAACCTTTGTGATAGTGTAAGTTAAGAATTAATCAATGTTTGTTGTGCTCTTATTGACCTCTTATTGACCTCTTATTGACCTGGCAAATTGACCTCAAACTGGCATTAATATAATCATAACTAATCAAGGCTTGACATGCAAACTTAATACATGCAAATATTCCCACGACCAAACGAGCGGAGCGAATGTTTGAGTTTTATGATAAATGCATGTGCACACAACTCACGAAAATTATTCATCAACAATGTCGCAAACCTTTGTACCGAAATCTCATCAACAAATTTAACCATTTTTCTGTGGAGTCGTTAAAGTATAATAACGATACAAAACACATACAAACCTATTTAAATATATTACCAAGTCTTTGTAAACCGTCGGCATTATCTTAAAACTTGCCCATCCGAGCGGATTATACACAATTAGACAGGTTAACTTTGGTTGAAAATCGTTATTAAAACTTGCCAAGCCTTACTTTTATCAAAATTAAGACCGGCAATTGAAACGCCAAGCGACAAAGAATAGATCCATTAAGTTGTGTGCATTTCACGAAAAAATAACTTGCACATTTCACCAGTCTATAGCAATGTCGAATTGCTGAAGGTTTCTGTAACTAACGTGGGAGTACTGAAATATAATCGTTTCTGTTTTGCCAATTTCAAAGTAACTGACATTTTAGACACTTTTGAGTACTTTGGTATTCTAACTGATGTCCAACGCAGTGAAAGTAAAGGAAATGACGATGATATTTTTTTCTAACGATTCTTATGAGATTATTACAATATTTAATTATAAGTTTGGATGACTATAATTGAAGTGTTATAATTACACTAACAACATCAATGATGGGTAATATGTTACTGTTATTATTTTTTCTAAATAGTTTTGTTAAATAGATTTTCTAAAAATTTATATAAATATCACAACTTCTTGATATTGTTAGCTATGACGTTTTGAAATGTAAACAAATTTGTGCATTGGTTTTCTATTATTACTATATTAATAATATTGGTTATTTTAATATCAGTGCATTTTACTTCTAATATTGCATTTCTCCTATTGCAGGGGGAGAGATATAAACATATAATCCTTTCCTTTCATTATTGCTGTTTGTTGTACGTAACAACACCCACACCCAGTACATTACAGCTACCATTGCAGTTATCCTATTGCACTGCAGTGCAATTTGATTGCTAATACTGCATTTCTCAACCATCAGTACCCTTTCTTTTTTCCCATATCACTTTGGTCGTGGGCTGTATGACAGGGGAGTTTCTAGTTGTAAAATTGCTCATATTTCGGAACAAATCTCTTAATAAGAGTATATCGTGATTTTTTATTCATTCCATGACGCGAGTATTTTAGGTACTTCTACTTGGCACTAAAATAAATGCATTATGCAATACCATATAAAAAATTAAATGCAAAAAACTAAATTACAAGTAAAATAAAAAATCAAAGAATAGGAAGGTTTTTGTTGTCTTTAGAAGTGTAATGATGTAATAGAAGTGTAACGATGTAATAGAAGTGTAATGATGTAATAGAAGTGTTACAATGTAATAGAAGTGTAATGATGTAATAGAAGTGTAATGATGTAATAGAAGTGTAATGATGTAATAGAAGTGTAACGATGTAATAGAAGTGTAACGATGTAATAGAAGTGTAACGATGTAATAGAAGTGTAATGATGTAATAGAAGTGTAATGATGTAATAGAAGTGTAATGATGTAATAGAAGTGTAACGATGTAATAGAAGTGTAATGATGTAATAGAAGTGTAATGATGTAATAGAAGTGTAACGATGTAATAGAAGTGTAACGATGTAATAGAAGTGTAATGATGTAATAGAAGTGTAATGATGTAATAGAAGTGTAACGATGTAATAGAAGTGTAATGATGTAATAGAAGTGTAACGATGTAATAGAAGTGTAACGATGTAATAGAAGTGTAACGATGTAATAGAAGTGTAATGATGTAATAGAAGTGTAACGATGTAATAGAAGTGTAACGATGTAATAGAAGTGTAACGATGTAATAGAAGTGTAACGATGTAATAGAAGTGTAATGATGTAATAGAAGTGTAATGATGTAATAGAAGTGTAATGATGTAATAGAAGTGTAATGATGTAATAGAAGTGTAATGATGTAATAGAAGTGTAATGATGTAATAGAAGTGTAATGATGTAATAGAAGTGTAACGATGTAATAGAAGTGTAAGAATGGTGATACAGGAGACAGGGTTGTATAGAGAGGCATTTCTCTCTCTTTTTATGTATTTTAATATTTGTCTTTATCATTCCTTTAAAATTCATTTATCCTTCATCATTCTTTTATTAGCCTTTAAAATTTCATCTATTTTAAGCCCTCTTTCACATCATTTACATTCGAGGGTTTCAAGGAGTAGTACGGTGTGCTTCTGTTATAATTGATAATCTTCGAATTGTTTCAATTTCTTGAAACAAATCGTCAAGACTAATTATGCTGCCTCGCGTGGTCCTACCAAGGGCGTCTATAGCAAAGAAATCTTTTTGAGTCAGAGGAAAGGCACTGCCAATACATCTGAGGGGAATTCCAGGTGCAGTAGCTAACAAAGACAGTTGACATACAAAAGCACAATTGGACTACAACTCCAAGTTCTGTTGAGGCACGACCAGATGCTCTTCCCGACACCCTATATTGAAGCTCAAACCATTGACCTGCAGCTAACCTTTCTACTATGATTTCAAGTAGGCTGTCATAACAGGCGCCAAAAGATACTTGCTCATTTTTCTGTAACTTTTTGCAGTAATTCTAAAAAAAGTTGATTCTTTTTTTCTTATCTCTACTATCACTAGCACAAGTCTTCTTATAATCCCTCCAACTAGACAAGGAAGGTATGAAGTAATACATACAACACATCGAGAACTAGAAAAGGTATGAAATAATACCTACAACATCAAGAACTAAACAAGGAAGGTATGAAGTAATACATACAACATCGAGAACTAGACAAGGTATGAAATAATACCTACAACATCAAGAACTAAACAAGGAAGGTATGAAGTAATACATACAACATCGAGAACTAGACAAGGTATGAAATAATACCTACAACATCAAGAACTAAACAAGGAAGGTATGAAGTAATACATACAACATCGAGAACTAGACAAGGAAGGTATGAAGTAATACCTACAACACACCGAGAACTAGACAAGGAAGGTATGAAGTAATACCTACAACATCAAGAACTAGACAAGGACGGTATGAAGTAAGACCTACAACATCGAGGACTAGACAAGGAAGGTATGAAGTAATACCTACAACATCGAGGACTAGACAAGGAAGGTATGAAGTAATACCTACAACATCGCGGACTAGACAAGGAAGGTATGAAGTAAGACCTACAACATCGAGGACTAGACAAGGAAGGTATGAAGTAATACCTACAACATCGAGGACTAGACAAGGAAGGTATGAAGTAATACCTACAACATCGAGGACTAGACAAGGAAGGTATGAAGTAATACCTACAACATCGAGGACTAGACAAGGAAGGTATGAAGTAATACCTACAACATCGAGGACTAGACAAGGAAGGTATGAAGTAATACCTACAACATCGAGGACTAGACAAGGAAGGTATGAAGTAAGACCTACAACATCGAGGACTAGACAAAGAAGGTATGAAGTAATACCTACAACATCGAGGACTAGACAAGGAAGGTATGAAGTAATACCTACAACATCGAGGACTAGACAAGGAAGGTATGAAGTAATACCTACAACATCGAGGACTAGACAAGGTTTTTCTAGAAGTTTTGAGCATCATACATTCTACTTTCTGCCAAACTGCTGAAGATACGCCGCGTGAATAATTGTTCAAATTTCATGTCATTTGTCAAAAGATTTGCATGTCAAGGCAAATGCAAGTCAAAGTTTGACTGTAATATAATAACGTACGTATTTACTCATTAATTTACTCTGCAAGTCTTTCTTCCTGTAGTAATAGTTGCTAATCACCTCCGATTTAAGTGTTTATATTTATACATCTGTAAAGACGCAAATTAAACTGCTGTTCTAGTGCCGAGCATAGATAGATACCTCTTGTTAGATAGATTAATAGAGATACCTATAGAAAAGAAGAGACCGAGCGAATAACTTCAAGGCAAACTTACCAGATGGGTATTTCAGCTAATGAATAGGAAAGATAGTAAAAGGTAGTCACAAAATTGATTACAAAAAATGCACAGACCTGGATATGTCATGATCAGAGCAAGAGCTAGGAGCAACTCTATGTCGGTGAGACGAATCTTTGTCAGTTTTCCGGCCAGACTAAGCATCATATTCACAAAGCCTTTATTGTTGTAAATCTATAAGAGTCATCGGTTCATTGTACACACAACTCCGAGTTTCATCTTAACCAACATGGCTGAATATATAACTAAGGTAAAATTGGTCATTCAATCGACATAAGTAGTTGTCTTTTCTTAACTTACGATATTTGTGTGTTTAGAAAATTGTTTTGTAGTAGTCCAAGACGCTAAAATAGCACGTTCACTTACTATCATACCTTGCCTTAGCACCCTTACCTCGCATTATCTAACTTACATTAAAAATTAAGCCATAAAATTTATAAGATAAAGGACTGATAAGTTTTACACAACAAATTATATTTAGTATGCACTTACCTTTACCATATCCTGATAACTATCGACCCGATTAAACCGACCAATGAAACAGCGATGCTTCACATCAAACCGACGATGTGATGCACCAAACAGCAGCTGGGATCGAGTAGCTAAAATTTAAAAAGTGAAAAAATAATTTATAGTTGCCTCACTGTTTGTCTCTATGTTTTTTTTATTTTAAATTCATCTCTCATTCCTATATTTTCCTCACATTTCTGTTTTAGCCTCAACAGATGGATACATTGTATATGAGATTTACCTTTAATAAGCCTGATTTGGTCTTGGAGAGACAAGTGCTTAAAACCTGGGGTGCACTTAGCAAACTGGGCAACTACTATAAACGTTTCTTCTATCCCTTCAGCCCTGTCAAAGTGTTCAAAGCATTACTACTC
The DNA here is from genome assembly GCF_963576615.1 of Watersipora subatra. NCBI lineage: Eukaryota > Metazoa > Bryozoa > Gymnolaemata > Cheilostomatida > Watersiporidae > Watersipora > Watersipora subatra. Next base: position 33,757,710 of record NC_088713.1, read on the forward strand.
TACTATCAAAAGCGTTAGAAAACCATAATAGTGCCATTGTACATGATACTAACTTAGCCTCCTTCGTATGGTCTATGTATATCATCTATATGATCTACATAGTTCATCCTAGATGATAGTGTATCTATTATCTATAGTAGATGATAGTGTATCTATTATCTATAGTAGATGATAGTGTATCTATTATCTATAGTAGATGATAGTGTATCTATTATCTATAGTAGATGATAGTGTATCTATTATCTATAGTAGATGATAGTGTATCTATTATCTAAGATAATCTAGACAATCTAGATGATCCCAAATCATCATTTCAGGAAAATTCTATCGACTTACTATATTAGTGGAAACTAAAAATTTAGTCTGTCAATGCTTGAACCTAAAGATATTTAAAATATTAGTTTAAACAATGTTCAATACATATCGATTAGCACTGTTGTGAAAAAATAAAGTTGTCTGCTCTTTTTTAAAGAGTTGTCTGCTCTTTTCAATTGTTTCAAGATTAAAAGAAGAAGCAACTCTTAGTTTACTAAGTTGTAATAAACTATTGTTGACAATTCACCATACAGTATTTGTGGTTCACTGGGCTGATATCAAGGTTATTGAGTCAAACTTTTTGTACAATTTTTTATAACAGATTACTGACTCTCCTCTTGTGGGAGTCCACTGTAGCCTATCTAGGAAAACAATTATTAATCTATCTTTATTGTGCTTCTAGTATAGAGTTGTCATTACAACTAGGACTTAGGAATAACTGTAACTTGTACATGATACTAACCAATGTTGCATTAGTTCCTTCCTTTGGTCGAGGTCAAGGCCAGTTTCTGCCATAACTTGGACATACTCCTTACTAGGTATTACATCATCACCCATCAACTGTCTCTCCAAGTTGCTATCATCCTGATAATGTTAAAGTATACGTAGGGTTATAAAAAAAATGAATGTATGCTAATTATCCACGTGCATTAAAACTACATGATCCGTTATAAAAAAACACTACATGTACCTTAAAGAACTCCAATAAGGCAACACCTTATCAAGTTGCGAAAATAACTGCCTGAATTTTTGAAAACCATTTTTCCATTGCATTCTATTTAAAAACAAAAACATAGTTGTTGACCATAAGACAGCAAAATATTGTTCTACTAGTGTAGCCTGACTCACTATAAACTATATATTTATATATATAGTTTATAGTGAGTCAATTACAAACCTTTTAAATAACCACATTATAAACTTCAAGTTATTGAGAAACATAACAGCGAGTTATATACAGGTATATATATATATATATATATATATATATATATATATATATATATATATATATATATATATATATATATATGTATATAAACAATAAGAAGTAGTGAGAGTTTTGCTATAAGGCAGTTTAATAATGTGAGCAAACAGCTTGTGACGTTATGCTATGACCCGCGTCATACGCAAAGCGGTTAAGTATTGCTCTCATATAATGGCTTATATTGGCAGGCTAGCAATTTGACTTTCCTCGTCTAGTGGGTAAGGCGTCAGACTGGTGAACGACAGGGTCCGAGATTGAATCTTCTTCGGTACGGAGTATTTATTGACCGGCTATATTTTAAGATCTATAGCCAGACAATCAATCTTACAAATACACATACGACAAACTTTGAGAAATATATATACAGTGAAACATGGATAACTCGCCCTCGGATATAGCGAATACATGGTGAACTCGAATGGATTTGCTTGGTCCGTTCCCATGCAATGATAAATGGCTTTATATAACTCGACCTCGGCACCGCTAACTCGAACAGTTTTTTGCCGAATTCACAAACGGTTTCCGTTCAATTTATTTCGAAGAAGTTTCCACTAGTCGCGAAGCTGAGACTACTCTGCTTTCTTAACGAAAGCGCTTTTAGTACACGCATAGTGTACGTATAATTTCCCCCGTACCGTATAATGGAACCGAAAAAGAAATCGTATAAAAATGATTAATAGGGTCGCTAAGACGTTCGCATAGTTACGGCTAAGCTATAAACGTTAGAAGGTATTAGCGATAAAAATTTAATAAAGATAGACACAGCATGCAAAATACATATTGTAACAGTGATTATATGCGGATACATAAAGAAAATGTCACAAATAGGCTCATGGCTTGGCGTCCGCTACAACAGACATCTGCTTTATGATGTCATCACGCAAGCAAAAAAAAGCGTAGAAACCTTCTGAAAAACTTAAAGTACCCGAGGAAATCGAAGCAGGACAAAAGCTATCAGCATTATCAAAAAGAGAAAATCTTCCACAAAGTACAGTGTCAACATGGATTAAACAAAAAGAAAGAATAAGATCGTTATGTGACCAAAATTCATCAAGGCTAAGAGATCGTTCAACGTAGCACGATGATTTGGATGGTGTATTATTGACTTGGTTTAGACAAGTGCGTAGTGAAGGCGTACCTATCGATGGGCCAATTTTGTTAGAAAAGGCTAACAAGTTTTTAAGGACTATAATAACTGTTTAAAATCTATTTCTACAATAAGTCACACTGTTGATTTTTGTCAAAAAAATACCTTGTCACAGACTACACTCGATAAGTTTTTGAAATGAAACAACTGATCAGATGTAAAGCATGCTTTATTGCATTAGTCATAAATGTTTACTTATGTCCAGTTTTAAAAATTATCAGGAAGAATAGATATTTTTCTATTGGGATGAGATTTGTTTGCAGTTTTAGGTGATGTGACTGACAAGACGTTTTAAGATTAAAATTGGCAAAATTGATCTCGAATAAAACACTCAGAAGAAAAAATGTCTTCCGAGCGTTTTAACCGCGATTAGGTTTTGCCAATTTTAATCTGAAAAAGTTCTGGCAGTCACATCACCTAAAACAACACACAAATCTCAAGTGTATAAAAATATCTATACTTTCTGATAAATACCTTAAAATTCTACATCAGATGCCCTTTAACTTACAACAACCTATACTTTAGTTTTATATATACGTGTAGTTTGTATATGTATCTACTGATAAATACATTCACTTGTGACTGTGCTCTGATAACTTGAACGCTCTGATAACTGAAACACTTTCGTTCGGACCCGTGAAGTTTGAGTTATCCATGTTTCATTGTATATACTAGCTGTACTACCCGGCGTTGCCCAGGTAATAAAAAAGTCTTTGGATAGAAATTTGATTCAATTAAACATGTAACAACGTTTCCCATTCTTACTGTCAAACTACATATCATCAGAGAAGTGTTGTGTGGTTGAAATAAATTAAGAAAAAATAAAAACAACTAAAGGTTTTAAAACTTTGTCAAACAGCTGTACCTTTCAAGCTAGTAGCCTGGCATAGTGCCAATGGAAAATTCCACTAAGCTAGTTAATAAGGCTAGCGTCTGCATTGTTGTCCAGCTTCGCTGTTCTAATTATAGCTATAGCCGGAAACCCAACAGATATACGACGACACACGGACATACTTTGAGAAATATATAGATAGATATATATATATATAACTCACTGTTATGTTTCTCACTAACTTGAAGTTTAAAATGTGGTTATTTCAAAAGTTTGAAATACTGAGACCTTTCAATGTTTGAATAACAGTAGTCGTTTATTCGTAACTTGAGATCAGACTGGTGAGTACAGAATATGATTTCATTTATATAGCAATTTGTTAGCTTTATAACTGGAAAAAAGATCAGGAAATGTTCTTTCAGCATTGTTCTTTAGGAAACTAGTGATTTTAGTGATGTGTATAGCCTATATATTATTTGTTTAGTTTACACCTAGAGCCTGATGACAGCACAAGCACAAAACTGCCAGTATCTAACCAAGATTAGTACTCTTTCTACTTCTATATTACTTATGTATATGTAATATATACATATATAATATATGCATGTATAATATATGCATATATATTATATATAGGGTGCGGCCACTTTGGTATACATACTACAAGCTAAGTAGTGTGTTATGCAGGGAATAGTAACATCTCTTCAGCTTTAGGTAAATTATATATTAGTAATCAGATATAAATAAGCAAACTAAATAAAAAATAATATATTTGCTCATATATATTAGCGACTAAAGGTTGTGCTGCCAATTTGCCAAACTAACTATGACAATGCATCTTAACATGGCAATATCTCAGATTACGAGCAGTACTTATATTTGATACAAGATCCAAATGTATATATTCTGATATAAGTGATATATTCTGATTAAATCAGAAGGATCAAAGCACAAAAAGCTTCTTACTTAGCATTAGTTTAGCTATCACGTAGACCACCCACGTAGACCACCCACATAGCCATCAAAGAAATTGAGCTAACACCTATACCACCCCATAACCACCAAAAGAATTACGATACACCACAATGACCCCACACACAGTGGCTATATCTTCTCTCACTTTAGTCACTGCCTCAATATGAAGCTTTTTCTTTAAGAAATGCAAGTTTATCAATTTATTGCACACGCTCCTTACCGACATTCATTTATAGAACATAGTGTAAGTCAATGGTAATCCATAAGTAGTGAGACACCTCCACAAATTACATACAAGCCTGCTCTGTATCAGGTGTTTAAGAAGCTCAGCTGGCTTGGCAGCAAAGAAGTATTTCATGTGAACCATCGCCTCTGACAGCCGCTGTACATACCTGAAAACAGAAGGGTGTGTTATTTTGACTAGACAACTGGTGGAAACTGGTGGAAACTAGACAACTGGATTAACGGTAGCAGGTTCTCTAAACTATACATTGCAAAAGACCATATGACCATTTAACTATGTTCTAGTGGGAGTTGTCCTTTCTATATATTCAAACCCACAGCACCTGAAGACTTCTATGTAGAACTTGATGTTTTTCAACCAACCAGAGTGAATTATTCCTGCTATGATATCCCAATAATTACCTATTTGAACAATTGAAACAAAAAACCTCGAAGGTCTGAAACAAACTTGCCAAACATTTTTTGTGATATTGAGACTGCAGCAATCCTCCAAATAAACCTACATAAAGTTTTCGTAGCTTTTATCACACTTTTATCATTTGCAACTGTTTTTGATATTTGAGATGATTTGACTGCTAGGATGTTTCAAGATTAAAATCAACAAATTTGGACCGCAGTTAAAATGCTTAGATTCAAGAGAAAATGCAACTAGGATGTTTATAGTTGTACGTCGGAGACAGTAGAGAATCAGAGTGACACGGAGTGCTGCAACTTGAACGCAATGTCAACTATTGACATCATTTGGCACATCTTTTTCTTCCAAGCGTATAACCGAGATCAAGTTTTATCGATTTTAATCTTGAAACATCCTGGTAGTCAGATCACCTCCAACATCAAAAACAATCATAAATTAAATTTAAATTTTGTGTAAGTTCATCAAAGTTCAAAATTTTCTTCAACTAGTTTTTCAAGTCTACGGCTGGGAGAAACAAGGAACGCAAGAATACTGCCAAGTTCCTCTCTTTCTTAAGCGCATGTTTAAACTCTCTCTCTTTGCGAGTACTGTCTGTCTGTTTGTCCTGTGAAACACGTAGGCAAACATGGTTCTCTTTCACTTCCTATAACCATAACATATGTTGTTTCTAGTCCTGTAAGACTGCTAGCCACTCCTCTCATCCACACTGGAGCGCAAATTTGGTTGCTGATGGCTCCGGGTTTGGTACAGGAGACCAGATGACCAGATTTGGCACAGGAGCAATTGTGGTTGGACATGGTTCCTAACACGACCAATAACACGACCTTTATGGTTCTTATGTGCCTTGAACCACTGACCTATTGATCATAAGCCAGTGCCCTAATCATTGAACCACTGCTGTTCCTGTTAACACACTTCTTCCCCAAAGCCATCTACATGTTGGTTAACCTGAGTACTAACTTGGAAGCATTAAAGTTTAGGTTAGTGAATCATCCAATCATAACAGTGCCAACAGAACTAGGTTAGTGAATCATCCAATCATAACAGTGCCAACAGAACTAGCTGCCGAGATACACATTCAGCTAGAATTTAGCCTACCGACCTTCATACCAATACTTAGCTGGCATTTCTTCTAAGCCATAACTTCATTTTTCAAGTCATTACACTTGACTAGTATGTAAGCTTAACTAGTATGTACGCTTAACTAGTATGTACGCTTAACTAGTATGTACGCTTAACTAGTATGTACGCTTGACTAGTATGTACGCTTAACTAGTATGTACGCTTTGGTCAGTTAAACAGAGAGGTGATCTTTACTGTAATAAGAACCATGCCCATACATCACCAGGGGAGCATGTGATACAAATTACAATAAACAGGGTTCAAACTTGCACCATACAACCTACACATGACTTCCAGAAATAATTGCGCAAAGAGCTATTGTCTGTGCTTATTCGAAACACCTGACGATCTCCCGCATTACTGTTTGACTGCCAGGCTACTAATAATAACAGTAATAATTTATATCAATCTCAGTGTTTGATTGTCAATTGTCAGTCCAGTTGCAGCAAAGTTTTAGGTGATAGAACGAAGGTTTAGAGAAGCAAAAACTCTGCTATGCGCTGGATTTGAACTCGGAGTTGACTGGTCTGCAAACAGGCAATATAACCCATTATACCACATGTTCAACTGACAGTGGAGACGAATAATTAAGCACATAATTATTGCATCTGTCAAAATACTCACGCTTCAAGAGCTGGGAAAATACTGTCAGTTGATAACTAGCATGCTTGATGACTACATAAAGTTACTAGCCTACCAAGTAGGTACTCAAATTAATTACCTGCTCAACACCGAGCATTCATCTAGTCATTGCGCTAATAATTAAGAGGCTGTATATCTGCCAGTCTGTCTGAAGCCCCAAAGGCTTGCGCCACATGGAAATCACATGGTAATCATATGGTAATGGAATGGTAATCATATGGTAATCGCGTGGTAATCATATGGTAATCATATGGTAATCATATGGTAATCATATGGTAATCATATGGTAATCATATGGTAGTCAAACCTGCATATTCAGTTTTACAGTCAAGCACACTACCCACTGCAGCACTCAACCACCTTGTGGCATCAAAGAATAATTACGCATGTAGTTATTACACATGACGATCTCTCATAGTACAGTCCACGTCTAGGGTACATATATATAACATATGTCATTATAGAAACAGCAAGAAAATATGATGCAAGAACTGCAACCAAGAATAGAGTTGTCCCCACCTTTGCATTTCATCCATAACAGACAGGGAGAGTGCATGCTTTTGTTCACAGATGGAAGGCAGGAAGCTTAATGAATCCATTAAAAGAGGTTTCAACATGCCACTCGAGATGGACTCGCTATCTCCGAAGTTGCTAGCTGGCTCTATTGCTGAGGGTATACACACAGCCCCTTCCTGCAAACATTACTATGAATGTAATGCAATCAGTTCCTTGTAGACAATACAGTGTTTGCCAAAGTTTTGCATACTATAAAGAGTATCTATATAAAGAGTATCTATATAAAGAGTATCTATATAAAGAGTATCTATATAAAGAGTATCTATATAAAGAGTAGCTATATAAAGAGCAGCTATATAAATAGTAGCTATATAAAGAGTATCTATGTAAAGAGTATCTATATAAAGACTCATATCAAATCATAAAAACTGTAAAACCAAATTCATTTGCTTCCCTAAACTAGTGCGAAGACATTCACTGTGAGAGTACTATTTGACATCATAAAAACATACGCTCACTGCTGATGGATCCAAATCGATAATACTAGACTAAGCTCTCCAAAATGGAGGAAAAAATTCAGCACACAACCACGCGGGTCTCTGCTATGAAAATGTTCTACTGCTGTTCACTACTGTTTCTGCTTGACCTTCCGCCTTTATACTAACATTTACATGCCAAGGATGAGTTGCCTGTATGATAATGGCAAAATAATTTCTTTTAAATGCAACCAATTTACTATGCATGAATTAAAAGCTGACCGTGACAGAAAAAGCGAGTCCACATTAACAAGTTTTGTTTTGAGAGATATCTCGGGAATCATGGTAAGATCAATAGTACAACTCCGAATCACTGAAACAGTAGGGTGTGAATTTGTCAGCAGCGGACAACTCTGAAAACATTTGAGACATGGGAACACAGTGATTACCATGTCATATATTTTAATCCAAAGTAAAAAGGTGGCTTTGTCTGTTCCTGTAGTAAGCAAATGGCGAGGGCTGAAGGTGCTATGTGTCAATCAGTGAGGGGGGTGCGTGTGCAACGACCAGTGCCAGAGCGAATTTTACAGCGTGTATAGATTAGATCAGTTATTTTAGCAAACAATCCAAGCAAAGCTTAGCTGTGACACATAAAGTCAACATACATGTGCATTCCTTGAAATTCTTCTAACTTCTTGAATATCTTGTGTCCGTTTTTCATGAGTATAACGTCCGATCTTTATCGCTACAACATGATCTTGTGATAGCCATGAAGAAGGTTACCTGGCTCAAGCTGAATAATTGATTGATGTGAATAAGGGATCATGTAGGCTCGATAAATAGTGAGATAATATGACAGATCAAGAACTTTTTTATTTTGGATCGAGTTAAAAAGAGCAAACAACTCCCAGTCAAAACTCTATATTTGTGGCTCATTTCATTATGACATCCTAAATTAGCTAAAAAGCCAAAACTCATGGAACATTTCATGTATTTGAAGTTTATATATATATATATATATATATATATATATATATATATTTCATGTATTTGACCGCTTTTATGTTGTTTTATTAACTACGAAAGTTTATCTTATTATTTGGGCGAGACTCCGCCCTTTACATTTATGATTTGAGGCTAAAGTGCTCTTAATTGGTACTCAATAAACAATCTTAATAAACAAGATGATTTGTACAAATTGGTATTTAGTTAAGATGGCTAAAGTGCTTTAGTAACATATATTAAATTCTATTGAAAAAGTTGTCAATATCCCCCAAACACACTCCCATGCCGGATTATACTAGACAGTCATAATATAATATACATGTACACTGTATGTAAATATACATGTACTATAATATAGAATTGTATAATATGAATATAATATTACAAAGATGCTGCATATTATACTACTTGCACTATTGTACATGTAGTATAATACATGTACAATACTAGTGTACATGTAGTATAATACATGTACAATACTAGTGTACATGTAGTATAATACATGTACAACACTAGTGTACATGTAGTATAATGCATGTACAATACTACTGTACATGTAGTATAATACATGTACAATAAACAATGTACAATTCATTTCAATTCTGGTGTAAGAGTTAAGCTCACCATTTTTGGACATGCCAACAGCCAGGCATTTCTTATATCTACACGCAGGACAGTTGCTTCTCTTGTTTGTCTGTATAAGGCAGTCATCATTGTATACACACTGGAAGTTGTCTCCTCTATGGTGACTTCTTCGAAAGAAACCCTGCATATACACATAGTTGAGCTGCATTGGTGTGTCTATTAGTTCTATTGGGAAATCATCAACCAAGTTGGTTCTAATACAACAAGTATAAACAGAGTGATCCTAAGGGTGCGTGTAAATTCTCTGTGTGTTTAGGGTATAAAAATCGTGTATAGGGTATACATATAGGGTATACGTATAGGTTATACGTATAGGGTATACGTATAGGGTATATGTATAGGGTATATGCATAGGGTATATGTTTTAAGGTAAATTTATTAGGGTATATGTATAGGGTATATGTATAGGGTATATGTATAGGGTATATGTATCGGGTATATGTATAGGGTATATGGATAGGGTATGTGTAGAGGGTATACGTATAGGGTAGATGTATAGGCTATGTGTAGAGGGTATACGTATAGGGTAGATGTATAGGGTATGTGTATGGGGTATACGTATAGGGTATATGTATAGGGTATATGTATAGGGTATATGTACCAGGTATATGTATAGGGTATATGTATAGGGTATGTGTATAGGGTACATATAGAGGGCATGTGTATATCATGCGTACACATCCCAACTGCAAAAGACTATAATGGTTTTGTGAAGTAGACAAGAATATGCGGTTACTCTGGTCAGATTAGCTACTATCTACTAGACTACCTACTAGCTATTAGCTACTTATATCTGCTATCAGATAACCATGAAGACTAGCAAGACCATATTACAACTATTACAACTAGCATCATGGATCGGCCGGCAATTAAACCGGCACCGTTATCTGGAATCCTGCTGGAACGAAGAGTCTGAGTAGACTCCCAGAAAGTGTACCACTCAGCGGCGGGGCTATCAGCTGCAGCAGACCAAAGGTCTCATTATGTCTGGACCAAGGCCATATCCTCCTATACTGCTGTTACTGCAAGGCAGTACCATTTTTTGAGGCTCAAATCCCGGAATTCACGTCATTTTTGCTTGATTTTAATCCTTAAGCTGGGGAAACAACCAAAATGTCGTTTGTCGGTTGCATGGGGAAACGAAATTTATGACGCTTTCGGTAGATGTTTATAAAGCTGTCGTCTAGTAACGTTAAACAAAGGATATGAATGCTGGTAAGTTTTAAATATCATCAACAAGATATTAGTCAATGAACTACAATATGGAACGATTATCTGAGAGGCGTTGCTTTGTGCAAAAAGCTAAAGAACTCGCGCCTCCTTGGAAAAGAATAAAAGTTGAAAAAACCAGTCAACATCGGCTCAACTTTCAAACGGTAAAATAAAAGATTATTTGAACCTGCGATCGTTAGTGATTTTTTGTGTGATCAGAATAAAAATAATTTAGATAATAGAAGTGATGTCAACTTTTTGGACTTTTATTATAAGCCCAGTAAAGTCTAAAAATATAGCTTGATATAGTATGCTTAATATAACAATCAATCAGCTTATAGTGTTATTGTATAAGGAAATGTTTGACTTAATGTGGGAACTACATTTATTATTATATCTCCTAAAGAAAGTGCGCAGCAAATTTGTAGACAACCTGTTTTATCCTAAAATTCTCTCCTATACTAGTTGAGCGCATTTGTAAATGTTCAGAGACATTCTCAAACAGTTTGAGAGAGTAGTTCAGGGATGGGCAACCTTTTCAATAAAAAGGGCCATTTTGCAAAATGTAACTATTGTCGAAGGCCGCATCATACAACCCTGATTTGGTATTTTCTGTCTTTGTTAGAATTTCAAAAAGTAGCACATAATATACAACTTGAATACAATACAAGAATAAACGAGTATGTATTGGATTTATAAATGACAGTAGACAGTAGATAAAGTATGGAGATACGAAATAGAATATTATTATAATATTCATAGTTAGTGAGAAGCTTGGTGTTTTTAGCCAATTCGTTAATGTTAGATTCTATTCTTGATGTGCACAGACGCAAACTATGCAGCAGATGACTGTTAGTCAGGTTGCTTCTCAGTTTGCTTTTGATGTGCTTCATTTTGGAAAACAGTTGCTCATAGGTATATGTACTTCCAAACATGCAGACAAATCTTCTGGCAAACTGCTTTAAATTACAGTAATCTGCAGTTGGTAAGAACTTATAAAAGTCAACTAGGTGCATCTCTTTGAAATTTTGGATGAGAATGTCATCCTCCTGCAGCGCATTCAGTTCAAGCTGGAGCTGGATAGCTGCTGAGCTTATCTCACAAGTACAAGGCAATAAGAAGATGGTCATCTCACTTCTGAGACTTCTGAACTCTGTAAAACAAGAGGAAATCTCCTCTCAAAGTACTGCCACTCTCTGAGCATAGCTATCCAGGATCTCATTTTTGCCATTAAAGACAAATTTAAGGGTGATAAAGTGATCAACTTTTTCTTCACGCAGACTTTGCTCATAGAGCTGAAGATCTCTTTCAAATGTTCGGAGTTGCTTAAACAAGTCATGTGCCAACTTGTCTTGTCCTTGAAGCCTCACGTTGAGTTGAGATAATTTTTGAGAGATATCATTTAAGAATGCGAAGTCCATTCGCCAGAGAGGATCACACAGTTCTTGAGCCTCCTTTCATTTCAACTTCAGAAATAAAATGGTCTCATCTAGTAATAGCCAGAAACGTTGCAATGTTGATGCTCTGCTAAGCCAGCGAACCTCTGCAAAATAAACAACATTCTCAGACTGGCTGTCCAGGTGTCTCAAGAACTCCTGAAACTCTCTGTGGTTTAGTCCTCGTGAGCGTATGTATGTGTAGTTTATTGTTTTTACTACTACTGAATTGACATGATCCATATTGATAATTTTTGCGCTCAGGTTCTCCTGGTGTATCATGCAATGAGCTGCAATAACATCTGGCTGGAGCTCACGTACTTTGGCTATAAGACCATTGTGACACCCTATCATGAATGGTGCACCATCTGTACACAGTGACACACATTTGCTGAAGTCCTCAATTCCCGTTGTCTGTAGTGACGCTTGAACACCTTCAAATATATCTACACCTCTTGTAGTACTTTTCAACGGGTTTAAGTCGAGAAGTTCCTCAGTTACATTGAAATCCTTATCTACAGCTCCAATAAATACAGCCAGCTGTGCTGTGTCCCCGATATCTGTACTCTCATCAAATGCAAGTATAGCATTCAATATCACCCAGCTCATCATAGCATTCAATATCACCCAGTTTCACCTTTAATTGATATGCTATGTCTGAGCCCATATCTTCTACTCGTCTGACTATTGTGCGGCGTGAAAGAGATGCATCTGAAACACTTTTTAGCATTTGTGAGCACTTAACTTCAGCAAGTTTCAGTAAGCACTCTTTTACTATTTCACCATCAGAAAATGGCTTTTGGTGTTTGGTGAGAATCTTTGCAATCTCAAAGCTCACTATAGTATTGGCAATGTCAACCCATGTGATTGAGTTAACACTTGCTGCTGCGCTTTCAGGCTTTTTGTCAACTTTTCTGCAAGTTGTCTTTTCTTCTCTGTGTTGTATCTGCCATACTTTTCACCATGATTTGTTTCAAAATGTCTTCTAATGTTGTATTCCTTGGTTTGAGCTACTGAATTCTGGCAGATTAAACATACAGTCTTGTTATGTACTGATGTAAACAAGTATTTATTCTGCCATTCAGTATTGAATTTCCTGTTTTTTTCAGCCACAGTTCTTTTTCTTTTAGTAGCCATGATGACTAGACAGCACTTAATTATTAATCAACAGTTAGGTAACTGTTAAAGTAAATTGACCAATAACGGGCAAGAACAAACAACCAATCATTGAAAGGGAATGGCTATTTGTAAACAACTACATTATTGCAGTGTATGCTATGTGTAAGACAAACCTGTCACTGTGATCTAAATACGTGTATAGAAATATCATAGATCACGGATTGAATGATAAATAGATGGCGTCTTTTCAGTAAGTACATGTATGTACGTTATATAGCACTATCTATGACTACTCTGCTAAAGTTTAAAGCCAACTGAAGATTCTAGTTAATGTGAGGGACACTACACTATGCTTTCAACAAAATCTCACCACTATGTAGCATTTTTTATATTTACTGCATTGTACTCATTCAAACGCATCTATATATGCAAAAATACTGGGAGGGGTGGAAGGGCCGCACAATAAATGGTAAAGGGCAACGTGTGGCCCACGGGCCACACGTTGCTCGCCCCTGGAGTAGTTTGTTGTGAGGTAAAAAGGAATGCAGCCTTCTGTTGAGGATATAATTTATAGTTATCCGTTTTGAATTTGCTTTCAGGAGGTCCATAGGCCAAAGGTCAGACGGATTAGAGCCCACACTATCAGTGAAAAGGTAAGACTTTGTTGTATAAATCATAGTAAATAATCACAGCACCATTTTGATGACATGAGCACAGTCCTCGGTCAAAGTGGCACATTTCATAAAACACAACTGGAGACTGAAATGACTATCTATTTTGCAAGATTTTTCCTTACTATTTCTTCACTGTAAGAGGCTAGATTTCTGTTAACAAGTTTGCCTTTGCTCAGTTATTCCCATTGCGTGCATGTCATATAGCTCACAATGACATCCATTTGGAAACACCTGGATGGAGAGATTATTAATTGTGGTTCATAGATATTATGCCTGGTTTGTTGTAGATTTACTACATATCACTGGCCATACAACAAGCATCAGCTTGAGAATGACTATCATAGAATAGCATATCTATGGTTCAGTGCAGTACTTGTGACAAGTGATACCACAGGAGATGTATAACTCTCAAGCTAACAGATATCATCACATTTCCACTAACAAATTAACTGATGATTATTTCTGTAGCCCATATTAACAAGGACAGGTGCTTGCAGTAGCTGTTTTCATTTCATTTGGCAGATTTCTTGTCGTTACTTCTGATCTATACTTTCAAGCCTATCTTCTTGTTGAAACAGATTACATATGCTCTGTATCATATACCCACTGATAATAAGTTCCCATTGTGTTCTATGTCTACTGTAAATGATGATGACATACTCTGTGTTGTGCATGCACACCTATTGAGAATTGCTACATGTATTACTTTGCACATACACATTACATCACATTACATACAATACACATAGAGTGGACAATGAACATATAACACATACTCTGTTTTGTTGTTCGCCTACTGTTATTAATGAGTATCACATAGTATTTTTGCGTTACAAAATGTTGCTTTTGTGTGTTGAAACACAATTGTGAATAGTTATCACATACTTTGTATTGTTTTACACCTACTACTTTTTAGTAATAAGTTACCAACTACTGCAGGAAGTACTACATACATAATAGTTTTGTGTTACAAAATAAAGGGAGCTCCTTTACTTTCAGAAACCTGTCAAACTTATTGTTTAGCCCAGTACATGGAGCCAGGCACATATTTTTGGTTTAATTTTCAAACATCTTATTCTAAAATTAGAAGTCGTAACAAGAATAGTGTCCGCTATAAGAAAACAACAATCAATCAACACCATACGACAATATTAGAAACGGTGAATTTACTTTCTGCTAGCGTTTTTGCGGTGATAGTGTTTACATGTATCTATAACAACGAGGATGACCAGCGAGTCAACTAAGGAACCGTTGTAATAGGAAACAAGGTTTTTCCATTACGAACTATACTCTTCTATTCCTCATTATCTCCCCTGCCATTGGCAAATCGCAAATGGCAAATATTAACTAATGGCGCGCTGGTCTTCCATACCTTTTGCTGCACCCACACAGACTGTAGTCTAAAATCTTTGTGAAAAGCCTCAGTTTGTGCTTCGATAACGGGTAGCAACTACTAATATAGCTTTAATCAAATACATTTAGTTAGCTGGTGACGTTGATAAAAGTAATTAACAGACCAGCTGAGATAGAATACTCGACACCACATTAGCGGCAAGTGGAAAGGGAAAACTTGTTTGCAGAAGCTTTCATAAATAATTTTAACCTTGACCCTAGACTAAAGAGAAGTATGTATCGATGCTTTTACTGACCTTACAAGCCTCACAGGTGTTGACACCGTAGTGAAGACCGCTCGAGCTGTTTCCACACACCCTGCATGGTGGCAGCAGTTTTGCCTTCTTGGCGGGCTGCTCACTCAAATCTACAACAGAGAAAAGACTACATTTCATGTCAATTACACCGTAAACATGACTGCCATAAAAAGTTCCAAATCTGTTTGTCTTACAGACAACCTTTCTTACGTAAGCCATTCGTGTTTCAGTTTCCACTCGAGACAAAGCGCAAGTAAAACATCTATTTTCTTTGCATATACTCTGTGCAAGCTCTACTTTTATTTCAACTAAGCAGCGAATACCTTGCTATTAGTGTCACCAGCTAGCAACAGGAGATATCACTGATACTACCCGACCTAAAATACTTTTTATGAACTTGGGCGTCCCACTAAAGTTGGAGTTATTCTCCCTTCACCAGCTAGTGTGGGTAGGCCAGGTCTAACACCCTTTGGATTACAATCAAGTTGGAGCTGTAAGGGAAGAAGGATAAACATAGCTCCTGTATCACTCACAAACATAACTAGTTGGCTGATAGTGAAAAATTTTAAGTTTACATTGATGTTTCATGACGAAACCTAGTCAAAATGGATTCTGGTTACAAGTTGTCTTATACCGAAGGATTATTAGCTCTCATGCACAACTATAATTGTTGTAAGCAAGGTGACTGGTGAATGAGTATGGCTCTTTATTACGCAAGCTAAAGCTGCACAAAGATGAATTAATGTTCAAATAATCCACAAATGTCCATATATAGTTTCATTGCTTGTAGACAGTATCTCATGCTCTGTGCTCTTTGTTCTTCTGTCTCATTAGTGTATCTTACTTCTTTACTTATTCTTACCCATCCTGTTCTACACTGGCTTACATATCCTTATATACAGTGTTATGTAATAGACCATTGGCTTTCCATGAAAGCTGGCTTGCTTATTACTACGCTAATCCCGGAATAGCTTGATGCATAAGTCTATTAAAAATAGCTGAGTTTAGCAAATCCATAACACGGATTACGAGCTAAACATAACATTTTTTCGCCATAAAAAACATTCAAAGCAATTATTTGATGTGAAGGATGAGAAGCATAATAAGATGTTCTCTGGTAACTTACCATTGTTAAAAAAAAACAATAAATCTAAATTAAAAATTTAAACTTTCATATATTTGTCAACTATATTCTTGTGTGACTACAGGGAAACTATCTTTCATAACAATGTTCACTTAATTAATCAACTGGGAAGCTAGAAAAACCAGCATCTAACATATGTTCCTGATTATATGCAGCTAGTACTTATCATTGCCCAAACAATTATTATCTATTATCTTTATCCATATATATATTTCTCAAAGTATGTCCGTATGTGGATCTGTGCGCATTCCCGCTATAGATATAGCGCACGCTGATTATTTTACCAATGCGGCCACACTTACGAAGGTCCTGTTAAGAAATATTTTTCGTGTTCAATTACTATATCTGGGGTTAAGGCCAAATATTTCCGCGCTGACAATTACATTGTCTCCGTGGGAAAATTCTCCATAGAGTAGGAGTGTCTCCGTATTCAAAGATTTGATGGATAACTTCTGGTGGAACAGTAAACTTTTTTATACACGCACACTTCTATGCAAGAATTGTTATTATTAGTTCTACATATTCAGGATTTTTATTTTGTTTTCTCAGTTCGTATTAATTGTATCATTACCGAATCATCTCATATTGTAATCGTAACAAAACAGACTTACGTTAACTATTACTTACTAATTATTTCACATTTACATTTAAACCCTTTTATAGTTATTTTACTTTTTTAATTTATTTTACCTGCACGAAACATTTCCCTCATGATATAAAGTTTTAAAGTTGCTTGACAAAGTTTGAAAACCTTCACAGTTGTTTTTATTTTTCTTTTAATTTATTTCAACTACACAAAACGCTTCTCTCATGATATGTAGTTTGAAAGTTAGAATGGCAAATTTTGTTATATGTTAAAGACAAGTCAATTTTCTGATCAAAGAATTTTTTATTACCAGGGCAACGCCGGGTAGTGCAGCTAGTATTGTAATAAAAAGGCTCTAGAAGGCTTGAGGCACTTTGGACACTAAATTCACAGGTAAAGAATATTATTAGCAAACGAGTTTCAACATGAAGCTAATAAATTTAGAGCAAACTTTTGTCAATGAAGTCAATTTTTTTACATGTTTGGATAACTTTAAAACACAAAAATACCACATATGAGCACCCTAGGTACATTAATGGTCAAGTTATAAGGTCAATAAATTGTCAATTTTGAACTTTTAGGTCAATTTTTATATTTTTGAGTCAATTTTCACTCTTTATGCATACTGGGAATTCATAACTTTCCCTTATTAAGGTAATTGGGTATTTCTCTTTCCTAATGGAAATTTGATGGGTTTTTCCTCTCACTTTATTCGTTATGTATAGGATGAGTCAGCATGGCATGATGAATTCTGCTCAAGCCACTGATTAATATTTATAGCGTGCGCTGCCCAATTATATGACTAGTATGCAGTCAGTTTTACACTTAACAAATATGCCAAAACCTAAGCAATCAGCTCATGGGAAGGTTCTTCAGATTATAAAAGAGTTCCCTCTCGAGTTCACCAAGACACCAGCAATGAGCTGTATTGTAAACTTTCCAGTTGTGTGGTAAAGTCTTCAAAACGATTTTTTGTGGAAAGCCATCAGAAAACTGTCAAGCACAAGAAACAAGTGGAACAGCCAAACCATTCAACGCAAAAGTTCTTACCAGCAGCATGCAATGCATCCAATATGTAGCTACATGTATTAATCTTATTTTCAAACTCCACATGGACAGCTCGATTTGTTAATTAATTAGAAAACTATGTATTTTAAATTTAAAGTCAATAAAGTGAAATTCCCAAAACAATTAGGTCAATTTTTCTGATTTTGAGGTCAATAAAAAGTTTGCCCTACTAATAATTGATGACCAAAACTCTGAAGTACTGTAAGGAAAATGCCTGCAGGACCACCATACACCACTAACCCTTGTACTGTAAATGCTTGCAGGACAACCATACACCACTAACCCATGTACTGTAAATGCTTGCAGGACCACCATACACCACTAACCCTTGTACTGTAAATGCCTGCAGGACCACCATACACCACTAACCCTTGTACTGTAAATGCCTGCAGGACCACCATACACCACTAACCCTTGTATTATATATGTTTTTACTGCTATTTGCGTTTTGCTGATTTCTAGTGCCCTGTTGCAGAACGAAGGACAATGGGAAATTCTATCGAATGGCATGTAGCCATTTGATAGAATTTCTTAGCAGCCTAATTCATCGGAGCCTGTAGGTTATGATACAAAAAACATGAAACAACACCGACAGTTTTAATTTAATGCTATTTGAAAAACCTAGTTTTACAAGTTGCAGAAAGCAGGTTTATGTATCATTTTAATTGTTTATTTGAAGTTCAATAAAAAATTGAATTCCAAAATCAATTTTTGATCAATTGCTTAGAGAGTTTTTGATTGTTCGATAATCAAGCATTTAGTAAAACCTGTCTGATTATTGCCTGGTGTACATGGAGTGTGAACTCTTCCTTTGTGCAAACTTATATTACTTATATTAACAGCTCCTGAACAGCTCAAGGTCAAGGTCCTTTAGTAGGCATTGCTGGCATGATAGCAACCTTTTAGAGCATCATCAAACCTCCCAATTACCTACTCAGTGACATCACACAACGTGAACTATAGATGAGATCTGGGTAATAAACTTTACACATAGCCATCAAATAATGTTTTGTCATAGAAAGTTCACGTAGAATCACAAGAAACAACGATGACTGAAGGCGGTTACCTGTGGGTGACAATGATGATGATGACACGAGACACTCTGATGGTGAATTCTCTCTAACTGACATAATATCTGAAGTATTTTAAGGAACAGAAGCTAATATTGCGTTCCTTATTCTGTGAGGGCCTGCTCTGAGTAACAAACCTTGTTTAGTAACTGGACTGTGTCAATGACTTTGAACTTGTAAGCCTAAAAGTTCAAGATAAGATCCAAGATAAGTATATGCAATAATCATAATAATAATACTTCTATCATGTTATATGTATGGGTCTATCATGTTATATGTATGGATCTATCATGTTATATGTATGGGTCTATCATGTTATATGTATGGGTCTATCATGTTATATGTATGGGTCTATCATGTCATATGTATGGGTCTATCATGTTATATGTATGGGTTTTTATTGCAAATCTTCAGTAATCAGTAATCTTCAACAAAATGATGTTTTTCGTCACATGCCGCCACGTGCCGTCACGTGCCGTCACATGCCTTCACATGCCGTCACATGCCTTCACATGCCGTCACATGCCATCACATGCCGCCACATGCCGTCACATGCCAAAAGAAAGGAAAAAGGGAAAAAACAGAAAAATCAGGAATTATTGAGTGAATTAGACAATTACTAACGCAAACAATGAATACAACAATCTCTCTCTATTTCAGGGTGCGCCTATCGTGGCTTTAGCATTTTGTGGGGTAAAAATATTACTTCAAAATAAAAAATCTAACAGTAAATGAGTAAAAACTAGAACTTCATCAGTAAATGAAAAAAACTAGAATACATAAATTTTTCTCATTCTCAGGCGCAATGAGACCCCTTCACAAGTACCACTGTTATAGCAGTCAAGTACCTTCACAAGTACCACTGTTACTGTTAGAGCAGTCAAGTACCTTCACAAATACCACTGTTATAGCAGTCAAGTACCTTCACAAGTACCACTGTTATAGCAGTCAAGTACCTTCACAAGTACCACTGTTATAGCAGTCAAGTACCTTCACAAGTACCACTGTTATAGCAGTCAAGTACCTTCACAAGTACCACTGTTATAGCAGTCAAGTACCTTCACAAGTACCACTGTTATAGCAGTTAAGTACCTTCACAAGTACCACTGTTATAGCAGTCAAGTACCTTCACAAGTACCACTGTTATAGCAGTCAAGTACCTTCACAAGTACCACTGTTATAGCAGTCAAGTACCTTCACAAGTACCACTGTTATAGCAGTTAAGTACCTTCACAAGTACCACTGTTATAGCAGTTAAGTACCTTCACAAGTATCACTGTTATAGCAGTCAAGTACCTTCACAAGTATCACTGTTATAGCAGTTAAGTACTTTCACAAGTACCACTGTTATAGCAGTCAAGTACCTTCACAAGTAAAACTGTTATAGCAGTCAAGTACCTTCACAAGTAAAACTGTTATAGCAGTCAAGGCGGTTTATTGCTTTCCTGTTACACTTTGCAAAATGTAAAATAACAAAGTGCTTGTGCCACCCTTCATCATGCCTCTTAAATGGCCTTGACCCTCAAAACCATCTATTGAATTTAAGGGTCAGAGAAAAATGCCTATGCTTGAGGAAAAAGAGATTTTATCAAATAGTAGTTCATTAGTTTCCACACAGATTTTCACTTTTGTTAAGATTTATGAATCTTCTATTTAGTAATTAGGGTACTGACTGGTGTAAAACATGAGCGCAGCTACTCTGCCTGTCCATAGATGAGCGGATGCCATAGGTTGACTTGCAACAAAATTCACATTACAGTTATTTGATATCAAAGGATTCACCATGTCTTACTCTGTTGTGTTGAAGGTGCAAAATATGTGGAAATGTGATTACAAGCTCTTAAAAGCTAAAAAACGAACAGTTAATTGCAGCCACACGAGACCACCGTAGTTTGGATTCTCTTTCCAAAACGGCTCAAATGTGACGTAGCTGTGAGAGATGGTTTCTGTTTACACTTTCATGCGACCTTATTCGTCGAAATATTTTCACAATTATACTTCACGCATTTAATAAAACCATGTCTATTGTTGTTACGCGTCTGTTTTATCGTCATTGTAATGCTGTCACTTTTAGCACTGATATCTTATAACTTACTGTAAAAACTCGTTTAATGTTTTAACCTTAGCTCGAAGGAGTACATATCATTGTCTGATAATCATGACGAGCCTATTGGTCACTTGTGATAATCGAAAAGTGGTGCAGAAATCATTTGCGAAGTATTGGGTCACATGATCAGATTACCACTTGCCGATTAGACCAAGCCGAAACAAAACTGTCAAGTAGCGAGCATCTATATTTGGTACTGGGTCTTTGGTAAAACCCCAAGTGTTTGTCATAAACTAGTGCTATGATAAGTTTTATATTGAGCTTTTTCTTGGCCTTTCAATTACTGTGAGAACATCACGCGACAAGGCACTAACCAAACTGTAATGACTACGTCAGAGAAATAAAGAGATTCCAATCTACGGCGGCTTTTCGTTTTTGAGCTTTTAAGAGCTTGTAATCACATTTCCACACATTTGGTACCTACAACACAACAGAGTAAGACATGGTGAATCTTTTGATACCAAATAACTGTAATGTGAATTTTGTTGCAAGTCAACCTTTAATTAAGAATCTTAGGCTCCTCCCCCTTTTTTGCTTAGTTAGATGACATCTGGCCTATGGTGCACTCGGGAGCAAGTTCTTTGTGGCTGGCTGTCCTCAGTATTGGCTCAACTTTTTACATCACACAATGTTCCTCGTTGTCTATTTTATTGATTAATTCCACTTATTTCTTGTCAAATACATGTTTATAACATAAAATAAGGCAATAAAAATGTATGTGGTTTGATCATCTATATATATATATATATATATATATATTTATATATATATATATATATATATAAATCTCAGTTCTTGTTTGTTGGTCTTTTTGTTGATCTTTGCATGCTACTACCAAGTAGATACGGCAAACTTGCCATACTATAGAATAACTGTGTAGGGCCTACATACATATTACATCTGCCAATCTTTTATGGCGATTGGGTAAAATATACTTCAGCAGCACACTTGAACTGCTAGAACATGCATTACATAATACATATTTCCCAGAAATCTTATGAATATCTATATAATTCTGAGCTTTTGTTTGTCTTTTTGTTTTCATCATGTGTTCAGTTATAACGATTGGAGTTTAGCAATTAAAAATCCGTTTTGCAATTTGGATTTAAACTCGCGACATTCAAATCGCAAATTCAAGCGCACAACCAGTACGCTAAGTATAACCGTATGCCCTTCTTATCATTACTAGCACTCTAGGTATATCTTTATTACAATTGCACACGCTAAATATGCACTTATCATTAATAATTAATATTACCTTTTATATTACCTTTAATATTATCTTTTATAAATTTGCTTGATCCTATTTTCTGTTTTGGTAAATCTATTAAAGCTAAATAATATTCTCGTGAACAAATGTATTACTTGAAGTAGGAATTGCCTCTACATTCTCTCTCCATTCAGTCAGACAAATGTATTACTTGGAGTAGGAATTGCCTCTACGTTCTCTCTCCATTCAGTCAGACAAAGTATTAGACAAAGACAACCCGATACCTCATTTTAATATTTGTACCAGTATTGACAGGTGCCAGTCTCATCTATCCAAACTTTGAATACAACAATACAATACACAAGCTTCTGCTGCAACAGTAAACTTTTGTATACTCACACTTCCATGTACTCAATGTTTATTTTTTCACCTAATTTATTTGAACTGCACAGAAACACTTTTTTCATGGTGTGAAGTTTAAGAGTTGGATTGGTAAATGTTGTTAAATAAAAACAAGATTCTGCGCAGACTTCTTTACTACCTGGGCAACGCCGGGCCTTCAACTAGTATCTGTATAAATAACAAAACTATTATTTATTGCATTAGAAAACAAGATAAGATATCAATTCAATATGTCAAATTTTTACAACTAAAATAGTTTTCTATATTCCACATATGTGTAACTCATTTAAAATTTAATAGTGTCACATATCTTCCAAAAGGTTTCTAATTATGGGCGCACAAGTTTAATCGAAGTCGGTCTATAACTGTTTTGTTTTTGACAGATTTAGCTACTATATGCTGTAAAATGTCGGACCTGCTAGAATCACTAAATAGATTAATCACAGCGCTTTAGTAATGTTTGTAAGGTGAACGTCACACTAACTCGTGTATAGCATGTTAGTGAATGATGCATTATACAATATGTCCGTTATATGCATTATATCCGCAATATAACTGAGGAGAAGAGACCAAAGTAAAAGAGATGAAGAATGAAATAGACAAAACACCAGCACAGTGCACTAAGGTAAACGTAGGCTGTTACGTCACATAGGATGTGTGCTATCAAGTTCCTCAGTAGTTGATCAGTGTCTCATGACTATCATGTTGTCCTTTTCTTACATGCATTTCCAACCCAACGAAGCGTCACAAAATCGGCCATATATCACGGACCGATAAGCTGATTTTAAAACACTTTTGTGCAGTTTTCGATAGCTAAGATGCTATATTATGACACTAAAATTTGAGAACATTTTTCAAAAATTCCTTATCATGCGAATGTCTCATAATAAAAAATCTTAATCATATTAGCTCTAAAATAAAAAAAGCATCATCTCAGCTCATTCCTGTTTGTCCGAAATATAGCTGGCGCGGCAGTATTATCACGAGCTAGTGATGTCATAAACATCTGTCAGATGTCAGATTGCTATGTAGAGATGTGAAGACGTAGCCAGGTTGAATGTGGAGGAGAGAGGAAGGGGTGTCGATGCGCAATAGATGACCTACAGGGACTCATACAAAGGGAATCAACAGAAAGTGCTTTGCTTGAACAGTTTAATTAATAGATTAATCAGAGATTAAATAGATTTTCAACAGTGGACATATTCAACAGTGTACATATTCAACAGTGGACAACTTCAACACTGGACATATTCAACAGTGGACATCTTCAACAGTGGACATCTTCAACAGTGGACATATTCAACAGTGAACATCTTCAACAGTGAACATCTTCAACAGTGGACATCTTCAACAGTGGTCATCTTCAACAGTGGTCATCTTCAACAGTGCACATATTCAACAGTGGACATATTCAACAGTGGACATCTTCAACAGTGGACATCTTCAACAGTGGACATATTCAACAGTGGACATATTCAACAGTGGACATATTCAACAGTGTACATATTCAACAGTGTACATATTCAACAGTGGACAACTTCAACACTGGACATATTCAACAGTGGACATCTTCAACAGTGGACATCTTCAACAGTGGACATATTCAACAGTGAACATCTTCAACAATGAACATCTTCAACAGTGGACATCTTCAACAGTGGTCATCTTCAACAGTGGACATCATCAACAGTTGACATATTCAACAGTGGACATATTCAAGGGCGGACATATTCAACAGTGTACATATTCAACAGTGTACATATTTAACAGTGGACATCTTCAACAATGGATATATTCAACAGTGGACAACTTCAACACTGGACATATTCAACATTGGACATCTTCAACAGTGGACATATTCAACAGTGAACATCTTCAACAGTGGATATATTCAACAGTGAACATATTCAACAGTGGATATATTCAACAGTGGACAACTGCAACACTGGACATATATTCAACATTGGACATCTTCAACAGTGGACATATTCAACAGTGGACATATTCAACAGTGGACATATTCAACAGTGGACATATTCAACAGTGAACATCTTCAACAGTGGACATGACATATTCAACAGTGGACATCTTCCACAGTGAATGTCTCACAAAATCATCTCAAACAATATTTGTTTACAAATTACAAGTCCTCTATTGAAAATATGCTCGACCAAAACTTTGCAGACCAAAACTCTGAAGACATAGTGTCTGGCAGACCAAAACTCTGAAAACATAGTGTCTGGCAGACTAAAACTCTGAAGACATAGTGTCTGGCAGACCAAAACTCTGAAGACATAGTGTCTGGCAGACCAAAACTTTGAAAACATAGTGTCTGGCAGACCAAAACTCTGAAGACATAGTGTCTGGCAGACCAAAACTCTGAAGACATAGTGTCTGGCAGACCAAAACTCTGAAGACAGTGTCTGACAGACTCGATTTGTTTAGGCCTTTATCGTCTTTTTATTCCAATTAAAAATGTGCTTTAGGTTTTTGAATGACAAAAAGGTTTGTCTCCGAAACTCACACTATAAACTCTGAAGCTACAGGATTTCTGGGAACAAAATCAGATTGCATCTGATAAACTAGCAGAGACAAAACTCTGATCAATATGAAAACAGGATCAAGTGATCCTATGCACTCATTGGATCATTATATGAATTAATGAATTGATGAGTTTCCTTTATGTTTGTTATTTACCGTGCGGAAACTTCATAATTTGAATGAATAAGACTCCTTGTCTCCTGGTCAGAAGACAGATAAAAACATCTGCTTTTGTTCAAGCTGCTAATGGTATTGCCTAACTTTAGTAATGAGATTGTACCAGCTGAAACACAGGAAGCTAGCATAAAATAGCTATGAAATATTTTCTACAGCCAGTAGTGGCAGGAATTGCTGACTCACCAAAACAAAAGTATCCTTTCAGTCAGCGCCGAGTCGAGTGTTACAGACTAGCTAGGAGTAGCCGCTGATGTGTGACAAGCAGCCCTAGAGTAGAGTTATCAGCAGCACTTCACCTTATCACCAGAGTGACTTCACTAGTGACGCAAAGTTATTAGTAGAGGCGATACCGTCCCATCGCCTGCCATCACCTGACATGGCAATCAGGGGAGCTACTATAAACAATAGAGTTAGCGACTGTGTCAATATATGGGTACTGCTCTTGAATTTGTGATATAAAAGAGATTCTCTCACCGATCAATAATGGTGATCAGTTGAAACAATAAAAATATTGACTAGGGAAGCCGCTATCATGAGGTAATTTTATGGAACTCGGAGATGTATAAATCTGTTTCTAAGTCGTCAATCAAATTTGGCCCGCACACACCTAATTATTTCATTAGGTTGAAGTAAAGAGAGCTTGTAGAAAAATGTAAAATGTTTGCATTTCAAGAATGGAGACCATCAAATAGTGTCATAAAGCCAAGCAACCTGTTATAATACTTATAACAGGTGTAATCAATTATAATACAAGCTGCTTTTAGCCACATTTAGCCACTTAATTGAGGCCGGCGTTGTTTAGATAGAAACATAATATTTACTATAATAAGAGCCGTGTCAGTTCCCTCATCTGTTCAGAGCCATAGTTGGAGGTTGCGAAAAAAGATTGCGCTGTATGAAATTTGAACCACAACATTCAGTTTTCTTGCCACCCACAATACCACCTGTGTCAATCATTCATCCTCCATAATACCACCTGTGTCAATCATTCATCCTCCACAATATCACCTGTGTCAATCAGTCATCCTCCACAATATCACCTGTGTCAATCATTCATCCTCCACGATACCACCTGTGTCAATCATTCATCCTCTATAATATCACCTGTGTCAATCATTCATCCTCCACAATATCACCTGTGTCAATCATTCATCCTCCACAATATCACCTGTGTCAATCATTCATCCTCAACAATATCACCTGTGTCAATCATTCATCCTCTACAATACCACCTGTGTCAATCATTCATCCTCCACAATATCACCTATGTCAATCATTCATCCTCCACAATATCACCTGTGTCAATCAGTCATCCTCCACAATATCACCTGTGTCAATCATTCATCCTCCACGATACCACCTGTGTCAATCATTCATCCTCCACAATATCACCTGTGTCAATCATTCATCCTCAACAATATCACCTGTGTCAATCATTCATCCTCTACAATACCACCTGTGTCAATCATTCATCCTCCACAATATCACCTGTGTCAATCATTCATCCTCCACAATATCACCTGTGTCAATCATTCATCCTCCACAATACCACCTGTGTCAATCATTCATCCTCCACAATATCACCTGCGCCAATCATTCATCCTCCACAATACCACCTGTGACAATCATTCATCCTCCACAATATCACCTGTGTGAATCATTCATCCTCCACGATACCACCTGTGTCAATCATTCATCCTCTACAATACCACCTGTGTCAATCATTCATCCTCCACAATATCACCTGTGTCAATCATTCATCCTCAACAATATCACCTGTGTCAATCGGTCATCCTCCACAATACCACTTGTGTCAATCATTCATCCTCCACAATATCACCTGCGCCAATCATTCATCCTCAACAATACCACCTGTGTCAATAATTCTTCCTCCACAATACCACCTGTGTCAATCATTCATCCTCCACAATACCACCTGTGTCAATCATTCATCCTCTACAATACCACCTGTGTCAATCAGTCATCCTCCACAATATCACCTGTGTCAATCATTCATCCTCCATAATATCACCTGTGTCAATCATTCATCCTCCACAATATCACCTGTGTCAATCATTCATCCTCCACAATACCACCTGTGTCAATCATTCATCCTCCACAATATCACCTGCGCCAATCATTCATCCTCCACAATACCACCTGTGACAATCATTCATCCTCCACAATATCACCTGTGTCAATCATTCATCCTCCACGATACCACCTGTGTCAATCATTCATCCTCTACAATACCACCTGTGTCAATCATTCATCCTCCACAATATCACCTGTGTCAATCATTCATCCTCAACAATATCACCTGTGTCAATCAGTCATCCTCCACAATACCACTTGTGTCAATCATTCATCCTCCACAATATCACCTGCGCCAATCATTCATCCTCCACGATACCACCTGTGTCAATCATTCATCCTCCATAATATCACCTGTGTCAATCATTCATCCTCCACAATATCACCTGTGTCAATCATTCATCCTCCACAATACCACCTGTGTCAATCATTCATCCTCCACAATATCACCTGCGCCAATCATTCATCCTCCACAATACCACCTGTGACAATCATTCATCCTCCACAATATCACCTGTGTCAATCATTCATCCTCCACGATACCACCTGTGTCAATCATTCATCCTCTACAATACCACCTGTGTCAATCATTCATCCTCCACAATATCACCTGTGTCAATCATTCATCCTCAACAATATCACCTGTGTCAATCAGTCATCCTCCACAATACCACTTGTGTCAATCATTCATCCTCCACAATATCACCTGCGCCAATCATTCATCCTCCACAATACCACCTGTGTCAATAATTCATCCTCCACAATACCACCTGTGTCAATCATTCATCCTCCACAATACCACCTGTGTCAATCATTCATCCTCTACAATACCACCTGTGTCAACCATTCATCCTCCTCAATATCACCTGCGCCAATCATTCATCCTCCACAATATCACCTGTGTCAATCATTCATCCTCCACAAAACCACTTGTGTCAATCATTCATACTCAACAATATCACCTGTGTGAATCATTCATCCTCCACAATACCACCTGCGCCAATCATTCATCCTCCACAATACCACCTGTGACAATCATTCATCCTCCACAATATCACCTGTGTCAATCATTCATCCTCTACAATACCACCTGTGTCAATCATTCATCCTCCACAATATCACCTGTGTCAATCAGTCATCCTCCACAATATCACCTGTGTCAATCATTCATCCTCCACGATACCACCTGTGTCAATCATTCATCCTCCATAATATCACCTGTGTCAATCATTCATCCTCCACAATATCACCTGTGTCAATCATTCATCCTCCACAATACCACCTGTGTCAATCATTCATCCTCCACAATATCACCTGCGCCAATCATTCATCCTCCACAATACCACCTGTGACAATCATTCATCCTCCACAATATCACCTGTGTCAATCATTCATCCTCCACGATACCACCTGTGTCAATCATTCATCCTCTACAATACCACCTGTGTCAATCATTCATCCTCCACAATATCACCTGTGTCAATCATTCATCCTCAACAATATCACCTGTGTCAATCAGTCATCCTCCACAATACCACTTGTGTCAATCATTCATCCTCCACAATATCACCTGCGCCAATCATTCATCCTCCACAATACCACCTGTGTCAATAATTCATCCTCCACAATACCACCTGTGTCAATCATTCATCCTCCACAATACCACCTGTGTCAATCATTCATCCTCTACAATACCACCTGTGTCAACCATTCATCCTCCTCAATATCACCTGTGCCAATCATTCATCCTCCACAATATCACCTGTGTCAATCATTCATCCTCCACAAAACCACTTGTGTCAATCATTCATACTCAACAATATCACCTGTGTGAATCATTCATCCTCCACAATACCACCTGTGTCAATCATTCATCCTCCACAATATCACCTGTGACAATCATTCATCCTCCAAAATATCACCTGCGTCAATCATTCACCCTCTACAATATCACCTGTGTCAATCATTCACCCTCCACAATATCACCTGTGTCAATCATTCATCCTCCACAATTTGTGAATTATTGCTGTACACATGTACTTATTCTTATTACCACAACGGACTGTCAGGGTGCTAATCTACTAAAATAAGCCTTGAGAAGAGGTTGGAAAAAAGACCACATCATGCAAGATCAGAACTCGCAACTTTCATCATAGCAACTAGCGCACTACCACCTGCATTAAGCATTCGCCCTCAAATGTTTTAGAATTATTGTATATACACTTATTCTCTGTGTTTTAGACACACCTGACATTTTTTCACCAGACTGTCAGAGTATTTATTGATATTAGCAACCGCACCAGATTATCAGAAAGCTAATAACCACCAAATGTTTCAACGCAATGAGTTAAGGAAATGTTTTGAAAAAACCTGACAAACTGTCGCTGCTATACAAAGAGTTGTCTATTCTTTACAAAAAATGAGCTAACAACTCCAAAGGTCACAGATAAAAGTCGAAGATACGATGGTGGTATCTTCCTCAGTTATTATCAAAAGCGCTTTTCAAACGTTTGGTGGGCAAGTAAATTATACTCAACTAGCCTGTTTAGTCAACATTGCAGCCGCACAATGATATTTACATTTAGCAGAAGGTAAATGCAATGTGTCTATTATTTATGCTAAGCCTTTAAATTAACTGAAGATGGTATATGTTAAATGTTATAGTATTGCCAGCAAGTCTATTTAGAGACAGACCATTCAATACCTTCTATTAATCCTTTCAGTGAGTCTATTTGTAGAAATACCTGTCGGTGGCTAGTGGTGAGTTATAAGTCTGCTAGTGGTGAGTTATAAGTCTGCTAGTGGTGAGTTATAAGTCTGCTAGTGGTGAGTTATAAGTCTGCTAGTGGTGAGTTATAAGTCCCATTTGTACTAAATGCAACGCGAGTAAGTATTGCTCTGCACTATTTCAGCAGTGCAGAATAAGAGTTGAAGTGAGAAAACATTGTGGAAGGGATTGGACAACCAGAAGAAGCTCGTTCCATCGAAAGCAACAATCAGAACGCAGCTATCCTAGCCAATGATGGAAATATTTTTGTTTTAAAAACGTTAACTTGTGTTTCTGCATGTAATATAAGTATGGTTTATTTATGTCACTTGTTCATGAGTATATACATTTGTAGCATTTGATCGATAATCATTATATAACTTATAAATTAGCGAAGTTATAGCATATTATTTAATAGCATCCTTGCGATTATCTTAACACGGCTTACAATGGATCGATGCTCATAACTCCTCCTCTATTGTACATAAAATGCTAGTTTTGGCTGCCAACTTTAGCAGACATTAACAAGTGCAATGAGCTTTTATTCAACATTGTTAAATATAAGATAACAATATTCCTTCAAATTTAGAACAAAATAAAAAGTTGAAAGCTCTAACAAATGGTAAAGCAAGGCACAAGTTATAATATCATCACAGATTAATTGCAAGCAATAGATAGCAACTAGTAGAGATATCTCTCAGCTTCCCAACACAAATTTTATTTAGAGATCGTTGACAAGTTAAGTTAGAGGTAAGTTAGCAGATTTATCGCATCCAAAAGGTTTAACATTGCTCCACCGAAAAAAGGCAAAATATAGGCAACATTTGCTTTGCCTAAAAAAGGAGTAAATTTATCTTTGCAAAATCCTGACGAGCCATTTGAAAAATACAACGCCAGCCTCCATTTGAACGCCACTAGAAAAGGATTGAAAAATAGAGCACCATGGCATTGAATTAAAAGTTTACGGTAAATGTAAAGTTCTGTCCAAATTGCTAAAACACGAATGCAGGTTGCAGAAGTTGAGGCAGAATTCTATCAATATATCCAGGCTATAAATATATCCAAGCTATCAATATATCCAGTCTATCAATATATCCAGGCTATCAATATATCCAGGCTATCAATATATCCAGGCTATCAATATATCCAGGCTATCAATATATCCAGGCTATCAATATATCCAGGCTATCAATATATCCAGGCTATCAATATATTCAGGCTATCAATATATCCAGTCTATCAATATATCCAGGTTATCAATATATCCAGGCTATCAATATATCCAGGCTATCAATATATCCAGGCTATCAATATATCCAGGCTATCAATATATCCAGGCTATCAATATATCCAGGCTATCAATATATCCAGGCTATCAATATATCCAGGCTATCAATATATCCAGGCTATCAATATATCCAGGCTATCAATATATTCAGGCTATCAATATATCCAAGCTATCAATATATCCAGGCTATCAATATATCCAGGCTATCAATATATCCTGGCTATCAATATATCCAGGCTATCAATATATCCAGGCTATCAATATATCCAGGCTATCAATATATCCAGGCTATCAATATATCTTTAAGCGAAAGATGAGCGCAAGCTAGATGAAAGAGAAGTTTGTTTAATTTTAGTCTGAAAACAACCTGTTAAGTCGGATCACCAACAACAAGTAACGAAATCTCAAATGATAGAAAAATTTTGATACCATGCGATAAAATCTACTGAAACTCGATGCAATCACATCTTTAAAAACACTAAAACTAAAAGTCATAGCCAAAAAGTCATACGCTGCAAACTAAACAAGTGCGTTCAATGAACAACATACAGAGAAAAGGGAGGAATTTTCCAGAGTTCTCGCACTAAATCTAACTGAAATTTAACTGTGTATACTTGAATATTTGTAGCTGCTGCTGCTCATACTAGTTGTTGGATTGATATATTTATATAATCTACTATATACACGGCAAAAAATCTGTCTGTATATTTGTGTGCGTGCGGGTGTGGTCATCCACCCTATAGAGCAGTCTTTCCTTTTGTTGATTCGGTAGTACAAAGCGAACTGAATTAATATGAATAGTAAATAAATTAATAAAATTAAATAAAGTTTACTACTCATTAAATAAATTGATGAACAGTACATTACATGTAATTAATATTTACTGCCAATGTGCGCAAGAATTGATGCATGGGCCACGTGAACATTTGTTTCTTCCGGCTACCTAGACAATTATTTTCGTGTCGAAAATTACCTAATAAATTTTTACTTCAAAAAGGCAAGTACTCATTCAATGTTGTACTGTCTATGAATTGCCACACCTTCACTATTTATAAAAAAAGGTTAAATTTGCCACTGTTCGTGATAGTAAACATGTTCATTTCCTTCCGCAGCTGAGTTACTAATTTTTTTCCAGCTACGCGTACTGTAACTTACTACTACAGAACTTGCACGGGTACTCCAAGCATTGCAATAGGCGACGGTGAGAAGAAAGAGAGCAGGGTATATTACAAAAAAGCACATCATCTCCTTCACTTTTAGAAACGCTGCCAATTGAAAATATATCTCAAATACAGCTACGACGAGAGCAGGCCAGAATAGATGCTGCAGCTGCTAGAAGTGCAGAGACTGTTGAGCCGACCCAGCAGCAGCTCAAACGGCTTAGAGCAGCTGCTACAGCTGCCAGACGTGCAGAAAGCACTGAGCAGATGCAGCGGCGACAAGAACACGATGCACTAGCTACAGCAGCTGCTTGGTGAGCTGAATTTCCAGAGCAAACTCAGTGGCAACAAACAGCAAGATGCACTAACTACAGTAGCTGCTCTGCTGCCACAACCTACCAGGCGCCGCGCATGGGCAGAAAACTTCGCACTTGACTACAATCCTGCAACACAGTATAGGGCCCATCAAAAATTTGTTATGGGACGAATGACTAAAAAATGCTCCAGATGTACTGCCTTACGTTGGAAAAATGGGAAGCCAGGCATTTGTTGCAACGATGGGAAAGTTCGCCTACAACCACTCTCTGAGGATATTCCACCTGTATTGACTCACCTATTCCAAGACGAAAATCCTCATTCTGAACATTTTTGAGGGAAAATACGAAAGTATAATAGCTGTTTTCAATTGACATCATTTGGAGCTAAAACAATTGATGAGCCTGGATTTAACGCAAGTTTTAAGGTCAAGTCTACCATCTGATTGAATCCTTGCTTCCGATACCGGGTAAGCAACCACAGTTCCTTCAAATCTATTTCATGGGTGACCAGCAGGGAGGCAGAATGTCGGGGTGGTATTGTTGAAGGAGTGCGATTAAAAATAATCCAAGAGCTGCAGGATGTTCTACACGAGCAAAATAAATATATGCGTGATTTCAAAATGGCTCGCGAAAGGCTGCCTGGATACACGAATGACTTGCGAATTGTCATTTATGCCGACAAACACCCTGTTGGAAAGCATGAAAGAAGATTCAATGCGCCTGTCATTGATGATGTTGCCATTCAAATAGTTGGACAGCTGTATGAAAGGCGGGATATTGTTCTGCAGTTACGTAGCAATGAACTGCAGAGGATGTCTGAGACACACAGAGCATATGACGCCAGTATCTATACGTATCATAGTATCACGCCAATATCATATGTACAGTACTATATACAGTACTATAACTACAATATCCACTCATTTTCTGGCGAGGTGACGACGGTTACAACTTTCAGCTGCAACAGACTGACATTCGCACAGAACAGTTAGGTCTACGAAAGGTTTCTGCTATGGATTTTCATGCTAGCAGACTGATGGTTCGTAATAGTAGTTTCAACTACATTCACAGGTGCCGACAGCCGTTTTTGCAGTTTGTAGTCGACAGGTACGCTAAAGTTATAACTGAAAAATTTAGCTTTATCCGCCACAATCAGACACAGCTAAGAGCTGATGACTACATCCACCTTCGTGATGCAGCGGCTGATGATCACAAGCAAACCAACTAGGTCAGATGGTGATTTTATTTTCGTCTTTTACTGGTGGCTCACGCTACATGCACAAGCGTACACAGGATGCCATGACATATGGGTGACATTACGGCAGACTAGACCTCATCATCACATTTACCTCAGCAGCAAGTGGGATGAGATTCCCAATGAATTGCTGCCTGGTCAGTAAAGCTATGACAGACACGATGTGGTTGCAAGAGTGCTTCACCTAAAACTAAAACAACCAATGGATTACATCACCACAGGTGCAATATTTGGTGCTGTGCGATGCCATATGTAAGCAATTGAATGGCAGAAGCATGGACTCCCTCCATGCACACATTCTAATTTGGTTATGCGATCGCATCAGGCCAAAACAGGTTGATTGTGTCATTTCTGCGGAAATACCAAATCGAGTAGAAGACCATGAGCTATTCAACATTGTCACCCTGCATGAAAGACTGCACGTGTACCAAGAAGTACCCTAAGGCTCTCATAAAAGATACAGCTACTGGCATAGATGGGTATCCATTATATCGTTGTCATTCTGCTGGTGATGGAGGTTTTACCAAACAACAAACATTGCGAGCTGCTGGGAGGCCTATGAAATCACTTTGGACAATAGATAGATAGTGCCTTACTGCCCTTTGCTTGACTTGCAACAAAATTCACATTACAGTTATTTGGTATCAAAAGATTCACCATGTCTTACTCTGTTGTGTTGTAGGTGCAAAATATGTGGGAAAGTGATTACAAGCTCTTAAAAGCTAAAAAATGATCAGTTAATCGCAGCCACACGAGACTGCCGTAGTTTAGATTCTCTTTCCAAAACTGCTCAAATAGGACATAGCTGTACGCGATGGTTTTTGTTTACACTTTCACGCAACCTCATTCATCGAAATATTTTCACAAATATACTTCACGCATTCAATAAAACAATGTCTATTGTTCTTACACGTCTGTTTTATCGTCATTGTAATGCTGTCACTTTTAGCACTGATATCTTATAACTCACTGTAAAAATTCATTTAATTTTTTAGCCTTAGCTCGAAAGAGTACATATAGTTGTCTGATAATCATGACGAGCCTGTTGGTAACTTGTGATAATCGAAAGGTGCTGCAGAAATCATTTGCGAAGTATTGGGTCACATGATCAGATTACGACTTGCCGATTAGACCAAGCCGAAACAAAACTGTCAAGTAGCGAGCATCTATATTTGATACGGGGTCTTCAGTAAAACCTGAAGTGTTTGTCATAAACTAGTGCTACCATTAGTTTTATATTGAGCTTTTTATTGGCCTTTCAATTTCTGTGAAAACATCATGTGACAAGACAATAACCAAATGTAATGACCACGTCAGAAAAATAAACAGATTCCAATCTACGGCGGCTTTTCGTTTTAGAGCTTTTAAGAGCTTGTAATCACATTTCCACATATTTGGCAGCTACAACACAACAGAGTAAGACATATTTAAGCAAATAAGCAATGTAAGCAAATATGTCAACAAGGGTAGTGATCAAGCAGTGTTCGGTTTGGAAAGAGATGGAGCGCAGGTTGATGAAGTATCTCGCTATGAGAGTAGAAGGTACATCAGTGCAAATGAAGCAATGTCGCGCATCTTCAGTCTCCCCATTCATGCACGACACCCGACTGTCCAGCTCTGAAGGTCCATCTCAAGAATGGCCAGAGAGTGCATTTCACTGAAGCAAATCTTCAGCAACAACTTCAAGAACCATGTGACACTACCCTTAGTCTTTCTCAAGCTTTGTACACTTGATGATTTTGCCAGAAGGCTTCTCTACTGTCAATTGCAAGTCTTTTACACCTTTGATGCATCCACAAAATGCTGGAAGAGATGAGGTCAAGGAGCTGCAGTGCCTGATCATCTTGGCATATATCGAACTGTTACCCTAGCACGGGTTCACACTGTTCACCTCAACAATCGTGAATGTTTCTTTCTTCAAATCTTGCTGCATCACATGGTTGGCCCAGCATCACATGAAGGTCATGTTTGTGCCACTTTCCATGAAGCATGCCAGCGTTTGAGGCTATTTGTAGATGATACACAGTGAAGGGAGGCACTGGAAGAAGCTGCAACTGTACGGTCACCTGCCCAACTGCTCAAGTTGTTTGCTATGATGTTGAGCACCTGCCAGCTTTCTGACCCTCTTCAGCTGTGGCAAGAGTTTAAAGAACATTTGGCTGAAGACATCCTGTTTCATGAGCGACAAATGCTTCGGGATCAACGACTGCATTTCACATATAGAATGTTCAATATTGCTCTTATATTTATCGAGGACCAAGTGCTTGAGGTCACAAACAACAACCTCTCAGTTTATGGACTTCCCAGGTCTGCTGGAGTGGAGCAACCTGTCATGTGCAGGGAAATATTGCGTGAAACAGCATACGACTGTGGAGAGTTATGTTGCCATGTTGAAACCAATGAACCACTGCTTCTGGAAGAGCAAAGAGCTGCATATCACACAGTTTTGGAGAAAATTGATTAAAGTAGTGGCGGTATGGTGTTTCTTCGCGCACCAGGTGGGACCGGCAAAACCTTCGTCACTAATCTTATATTGGCGAAAGTCCGAGAGTCTGGAAAAATTGCCTTGATGCAAGCTTCATCTGGCATTGCCGCTACCTTACTCCCCGGTGGCTGCACTGCGCATTCAGCACTGAAACTGTCTCTTAATTTGGCCAGAACTGAGACTCCTCTGTGCAGTATCAAAAAGAACAGCGAAATTGCCCAACTTCTGCAACAATGTGTTCTTATAGTGTAGATTGAGTGCACAATGTCGCACAAGCTCACATTTGAAGCTCTAAACCTTACACTAAAGGACTTACGTGAAAATAATAGACTTCTGGGTGAGGTAACTCTTTTACTTTCTGGAAATTTGATGAGATAAACATATGCATCAAATCATCATGCTTGTGCGTTGTGCAGCTGCATTTGACAAGAAACAAGCTTGCCGCTATTTTTGGCGATGAAACAAGCGCACATTTCACTGTTAGACTGCTGCGTATTGGTTAAGGGCATTTGCCAGTCAGTGCTGAGGATGATTTGGTGTCACTTGAAGGCTACGGCACTTGTGTGGATTCAACTGAGCAACTTCAGGAGAAAGTTTACCCTAATCTGCGACAGAAGTTCCAAGATGTTGATTGGTTATCTGAGCGAGCTATTCTTTGCCTTCAGAATGACGCAGCTGCCATGAACTCACAGCTTTTAGCTCAAATACCTGGCTATTGAAAAACCTTCACTTCTGTTTATGCGGCGTTGATTGATGACGCTGCTGTAGAATACCCTCTGGAATTCTTAAACTCACTGGACTTGCCCGGAACTGCCTGCTCATAACTTGCGGCTAAAGATAGGAACACCAATCATGCTTCTTTGCTACCTCAATCCTCCAAAGTTGTGTAATGGCACTCGGTTAATTGTTACGCAAATGTTTTCGCACGTAATCCAGGGCAAAATAATTTCAGCATCTGGTAGAGGAGAATCTATTTTCATTCCAAGGATCGCGATTATTCCAACGAACCTACCATTTGATATTAAAAGGATTCAGTTCCCCATCAGAGTCTGCTTCGCTATGACCATCAACAAGTCG
Organism: Watersipora subatra; assembly: GCF_963576615.1. Lineage (NCBI taxonomy): Eukaryota > Metazoa > Bryozoa > Gymnolaemata > Cheilostomatida > Watersiporidae > Watersipora > Watersipora subatra. Next base: position 33,795,869 of record NC_088713.1, read on the forward strand.
CAAGGTCAGTCCCTTAAAGCAGCTAGTATCGACTTACTGTCACCCTGCTTTAACCGTGGCCAGCTGTATGCTGCCTGCTCAAAAGTAGGCACAAGCCGAAAACTGTTTGTTCATACACTCGACAGAAAAACAAAAAATGTTGTCTATCCGCCAGTGTTGCTTTGAACTAACATTGTGTTATTGTTATGTCATGCTTGCATTGAATTAACATTATGTTATGTTCTTCTAAACTTACATATTATCCACATGCAGCATTTTTTAACATACTATTCAGTATATATACATTTTCATGCATTCGGTTTCCTTATTGTATCTCATAAAAAGGCTATCATGTTGGCATTATGTTATATTAATGTAAGGTGCTAATGCTGTATCTGCTACAACATCATACTGTCTGTGCTGTTATACATGTAAATTTTAGTGATAATAAAAATTTTATCAACACAACCACATTACTGTTGCCCTGTTTGTATATACCATGTCAAAACACAGACTATAGACGAAGAACTGATAAGCCATGAGTAGGGTTTTAAGCATGTAAAAGTCTCCATTCAATAAATGCTGATGATAGCTCAGCAGTGCAATAGCAAAATATCTTGTAGAATTTCCTAGAAGATGCAAAATTTTTCAATATTGCCAGTTTGAAGAACTTCAGTTTGCCTAGCAATGTCATTTTTATTATCAGTTCTCTGTACAAAAACAGGACAACTCCAATTTGAGTGGTTTAAGATTGATGCATTATAGACTAGCTGTAAACACATTGCAGATTTCCATTGTTCTCCCCAACATTATTGACATGTATCAGACATATATCAGACAGCATATGTGTATACGTAGTCTGATCAGCACAACAATTTCAGTAGACTGCATATTTGGAGTCGTTTTACAGTATGAAAGACAACTCTCAATAAACCTCTGGCTGTACATGAATCTGTTCCCGTGAATGGGTGATGCAGCTACTATGTATATATAGCAAAACGTTCATATTCTAACAACAAACTGAAAAGTAGACGAAAAATCTTGTGGCAACAATAGCACCCCGTTAGCCAAGCATATGTCTCACCTCCACCTAGTTTTACTACCTTTCATGAAAATACATCTATGAAATATGAAGCAACGTTTAAATGATTGCAGCAATATTATACTTTATTCTATGAGTCACTGACTGATACTGTTACAGAGAGTTAATTCTTAAAGTCTGCGAATTATTTGAGAGAAATACTATTTAATGCATGAAAAATAACACTTTTCATCAATCTAACAATCGGAATATCCAGCAACTATAATTTTTCATAAATTATTTTCTAAAATAGAGGAAAAGCAATAGAATAATTATAATAATAAAACAAAAAATCTTAGCATCGTATCATTTAGAACTGTTTAGAATTGTAAAATGCATTTAAGAATTAGTTAAAAACAAAATGAAACGAGACTATATCTAGACTAAATCACTAAAATTATTATCTATCATCACTATTATCAATCTATATATATATTTCTCAAAGTATGTCTGTTGGTTTTCCGGCTATAGCTATTATTAGAACAGCGGAGCTGGACAACAATACAGACGCAAAGCCATGGAGTACCATCATTGGAAGCCTAGCCTTATTAACTAGCTTAGTGGAATTTTCCATTGGCAATATGCCAGGCTACTAGCTTAAAATGTACAGTTGTTTGACAAATTTTTAAAACCTTTACATTTGTTTTCTATTTTTCTCTTACTTTATTTCAACTACACAAAACACTTTTCTCATGATATGTAGTTTGAAAGTGAGAATGGGAAACATTGTTATATGTTAAATACAAATCAAATTTCTGTCCAAAGACTTCCTTATTACCTGAACAACACCAGGTGGTACAGGTAGTCTATATATATATTTCTCAAACTCCGTCGGAAATCTGGCTATAGATCTTAAAATCTTGGAATAAATATTCCGTACCGAATAGGATTCGATCTCGGACTTGGTTGTTTACCAGTCTTATGCCTAGCCCACTAGACTACGGAAGTCGAATTGCTAGCCTGCCAATATCATAGCCTGCTATTCATTATATTAGAGCAATACCTAACTGCTTTACATACATTATGATGCGGGTCATAGCATAACGTCACGAGAAGCCGTTCGCTCACATTATTAAACTGGCTAATAGCAAAGCTCTCACTACTTTTCATTGTTTATAAGACAAAAAACTTTTCTCATGACATCTAGTTTGAAAGTTAGAATGGCAAATGTTTTTATAATTATGTTAAATACAAATCAATTTTCTGTCCAAATACTCTTCTATTACACGAGCAACGCCGTGTGGCTTTGTAACTTTCAAACTTCATTTCACAAGGAAAATGTTTTGTGCAAGTCAAATAAATCTAAAAAAATAAAACAACTATAAAAATGTTTAAATGTAAATGTGAAATAATTAGCAAGAAATAATTAGGAAATAATAGCTAAATTAAGTCAGTTTTACTACGATTACAATAAAAGCTGATTTGGTAATGATACAATTAATACTAACTGAGAAAACAAAATAAAAATTCTGAATATGTTGAATTAATAATAACAATTCATGCATAGAAGTGTGTGTATAAAAAAGGTTACTGTTCCAGCATAAGCTAGTCCATCAAAGCTTTGAATACGACGATACTGGTACCTCTCGACTCTGGGATATTAATGTCAATGATATAATAAAAATGGAATATCAGACTGCCTTTGTCTGACCGAACAGTGAGAGAATGTAGTGCTCATTCCTACTCGAGTTTATACATATGTCCGCATGAAAAGTATTGACCTTCACTGCGATTTAGCAAATGAACTTTGCAAAAAACCGGAAATAGAAGTTTACGAAAACGCGAAAAAGTATCGCGTTTCATAGAGTTAATAAAGTTTCAAGTAAAACGTCATTTTGGGTGTGACAACAGCAAAAGATGTATACGCTATGTGGTAAAAAATGTATACGCTATGTGGTAAAGATGTATACGCTATGTGGTAAAAAATGTATACGCTATGTGGTAAAGATGTATACGCTATGTGGTAAAGATGTATACGCTATGTGGTAAAGATGTATACGCTATGTGGTAAAGATGTATACGCTATGTGGTAAAAGCGATAAATTCTAAGAGCTTTCGTGGTCTTGTGGTTAGAGCGTTGAATTACAAAACTGTGGTGTCAAACTTCATCAGCGTAAGTTCAGCAGAATGTGAAATTTCAATTCCAAAATTTTAATAGCTATTGCTGGACATACACAAAGACAGATGACAGACTGATGACAAACTTTGAAAAATATATATGTAGATAGAAGAAAGGCTATGAAGTGGATTTAGTTTAATGCGCTTGGAGGGGTTGTCTGATCCCTGACCTTCTGTTTTAAAGGGATCGCGACTCCTAACTTGTTGCTGTTTTGGTAAGGAAAAAATACCACTTCCTTTGGGTCCTGACAAGTGAAAATGACCAGAGAGATCCTGCTGGTGCAATGTGATGCTGTTAAAATATGAGATGTTGGTGTCATCTGAGAGATTGTCAGCTTATTTGCTTAATGGAAATGATGCTTGCTGGTGCAATGTGTATGCTGGTGCAATGTGTGTGCTGGTGCATTGTGTATGTTGGTGCAATGTGTATGTTGGTGCAATTCAGGTGAAGTCGAGCTAGTTGATGTTCGTAGAAAGATCAAGCGAAGGTTGCAGCATGTTTTGTATTGTGCACAAGAGTGAACATATCCATACATGAAGGGTATTTGTATCTTAGAGCACATGTGTCAAACTCACGGCCTGTGGGCCATATTCGGCCCACCTTGCAATCTTACCTGGCCTGCAAAATCTTTGTAGATTATACATATATAATTCATTGCCCACAAATGAAGCGATGATGACATAATACTGCACAGAACTGCAGATCCCGTAATTCAACGCTTCACCTGCCTTGCCGCGTACTTCTCACATCAATTAAGTCTAGCTATTACAAGATATTATGAAAATAGCCGTTAGCCTGATGAGTACCTGCTGTACATCTTAATACTCTCCACAACCAAGGACATTCTCCACACTAAATTTGATGTTTCGGTCAGATCATATAATCAGATCAAGGTCATAAGAGCAAAGAAAACTGAATGATTTAAATTGTAATTGCTGAACAGCACACATTTTATGTATATTTCCAGATTTTTTAGCATGTTCATATTTCTAACTTGTATAATTTTGCTAGGAGATATTTTTAAGGAGAGCAAAATATTTTTCGAATACTTAAGTTTATTTTTTATATACATTGACATAAGAGCAAAGAAATTTGAATTTTATTTTTAACAGGATATTTTTATGAAGAGCAAAAAAATTACATGTAATTAGAAGTAATTCAAAGGTTGACTTGCAACTAAATTCACAGGAAGTAAAATTGGCAGGAAGTATGGGTCGCATGATCAGATTACAACTAGACGATTAGAGCAAGCCGAAACAAAACTGCAAAGTAGCGAGCATCTATATTTGATACGTGGTCTTCAGTAAAACCCGAAGTGTTTGTCATAAACTAGTGCTACGAGACATTTTATATTGAGCCTTTTATTGGCATTTGATTTCACGTGATGACATCATGTGTCAAAACAATAATCACGTCGAGTTGAATACGTCGTCAAAATATGGAATTCCAATCTACAACCACTTTTTCTAACTGTTCGTTTTTGAGCTTTTAAGAGTTTGTGGTTTAAGAGCTTTACGGTTTAACCCCGCAGAACCCAGGTGGTTGAAGCCATGATAAAAAAAAGTTTTCTTTTGTAATCTAGGTTGTTTCAGCTTCCTTTTTGCAAGAATAAAAAGAAAAAAATTCATCATGACTTTTTTAAATGTTTTTTGCTTTGTGACGAATATGTCACATTGGGCATTACAGTGTAAATTAAGAGCAAGAGTTGAATATTGAATGTTTTATTATAATTATAAAATTGCATGTGCCAGTATCACTGAAATGACATAAATGATAGGAAAATAAGATTGTGAACTGTTACAGTTGAGCAGGACCTTTTTGAATCATGTACATGACAACTCTTACGCGTGGAAGTCCACGAAACAATTACATCTGTCCACAAAGCACAACCGCACACCACATTTACTGCACATTGTGTTAGTGTTATTTATTTCACACAGCCTACACCTTCTTCTCTTTTCATTCTTTGCCAGCCAATGGACCACTTGATCTTTTCTCACATCAGCACATGGAATGTTCACAACCTTTTGCTTGGTTATCAGCGGGTTAAAAGATGTGTGTCGGCCACGCTTCTTGTCGCTGTCAACTGATACCAGGCACTCAGCTACTATTGCCTAAAACTTGCGTTGCGGGAGCATTTGTGTGTCTGGAAACTGCAACAAGCGGCATTCTCGCCTGTACATTAGCCAACTATTGACCAGAGCCATGGAGAGAAAATGCCAAAAGAGGTAGATATACCATCTCCTATACCGTATTCTAAATCGGTACTTTGCCAGAAAGGAGTCGAGTATGTCAATACCACCCATGTGGTTGTTGTAATCTGCCACAATTGCAGGCATGGAAACATCAATCCTTTTCTTTGCCTTTTTTTCCATTTTCCAGACATGCGCAGTGGCTCTACACAGGTATGGGCCGAGAGCAATGTCACTGCTCGGTTGTCAAACCATCTAACAGCCGAAATGTTGTGAGTGTCTTCGACTCGAAAGTCAAATGACCCTCTGCCTTCCTTCTTGAGCTCTTTTTAACCTTTGATGTTACAGTTTGGAAGCCGATTCTGTCTGACAGTGCCAGTGTTCTGTAATCCTCACCCTAAAAGTTTCTCCAGGAGTGGAACGCTGGTAAATAAATTGTCTGCATAGATCTTATAGTTTGAATTCTTTTCTAGTGTAAAGACTAGCTTCATCACTACATCTCCACCTTGGCCAAGATGGCTTCGGGTGCCATCGCCACTTTGATAAATGTCAAAGTAAAAGAGCATTCCACTGGTACCAGCTCTACCCCATACCTTGAATGCCCATAGAAGTGGTTTGCTTTTTATATACTGCCTGATTGGGCTGGTTGTTCCTCGATACTGTACCATCATTTCATCAATTGAGTTGCGCTCTTCCGCTGTTACTTTTAGGCACTGATCCCTCAGACTGTCTAACCATGGTCGAATTTTCCAAAGCTTGTCTTTCTTCTGTTCATCTAATATGCTGCTATTGTTGACAAAGTACAGTTGGGTAGCAAGCTGTTGGAACCTATTTCGTGGCATTACACTACTTACTGGTACATAGTTGGTACCTTGTTTCCAGTATTGTCTCACGCTGCTCATTCGTACAAGGCCCATATGAAAATACATTCCCATCATCTGCTCTACTTCTTTCTTCGTGGTGTTGATGCTTTTTCCCATTTTTTGTGTGCTGTAGAGGTTGGTATTGTCAACCATGCCATCAATCATATCAGCAGTCACAAATTGTTGGAAGTACTGATATGGTGTTTTTATATTCTGGTTAGCTGGAGCCTCCATCTTGGCACCGGTGAATGCCAAAATTGGTGGTTGAAAGACCTTTTTCCTCCAGCGGTATGAGGGCCGGACTCCTTTTGGTACATTGCTGGCTGTAGGTTCAGTTGCCTGCACTGTGTTACATAAAGGTTCTTCATCACTTGGCTCGCAATCATTACAACCAATAGTCTACAGTAGATCAAGAAACAATGTTATAGATGTAAATTTTGTTGTCGAAGGACAGGTTTAGCACCCTAAAGCAGCAATTATATCGAGACCAGCTGTGCTTACGCCTACATATAAAGCATTCACAACTAAATACCTGCAAGTCTAGATGCCAATCTTCATCTGAATCACTCTCCTCATAATCTTCAATTTCACTGTCGTCGCCATCAACAATTTTTAGTATATCCTCTACTTTCACGCGAGATCAAGAAGCCATGTTGGTTACCAACAAAATTCACAAATTTAATTACACTGGACTATTTCACAGAACTCACTATGCTCAACTACAGAATGTGACTATGCTCTTCTCAAGTTCTCCTCAACTTATATACCATTGTCAAAACAACTCACTTGGTGCAAAAAATATACACCTTTACCTTACTTGATAATCCATTTGTATCGGCGACGACCCTCAGTTTAAACACAGAAAGAACTACATAATTAGATGGCATTTCTACTTCACCACTGCATATTATTGTTACTACATATTAGCCAATGCAGATTAGTTTTACAATGCATGTTTGTCAGCCATAATTCAACTATAAGCTAGGAAGTGCAGGAAATGAGAACAAAGGCCCACTGTTACACCGGTGTAACATGAATTAATTTTGCTTATGAAAAGAACCAAGACATCAAAGGATTTATTACATAAATATTTTGAGTAAAGTACAGATCCTGTTAAGCAATATTAAGGATGATTTTGGCAGTGGAATTGCACTTTGGAATCGAGATTATTTGAAGATTCTAGCCATTTCGTGTCAGTGGCTGGCAATGTGGCACCTGCTCTTTTTCAGGACGGGCTATGAATGCACAACCCAGTATACTAGGGAAAATTTGTCTATGTATGTAAAATATAGGACAGTTTATGTACTCTAGATAAATTGAATAAGAAAATGATAATTTTACAAGGCACCACAGCTGCTCAAATGTTATGTTACGTATGCATCACAGGGGGCTCTGTGGGGTTAAGTTTGTTTCAGAATAATAGTTCTGTCTGTTTTTATTCATATTCCAAAAGCATTTAGTTTTAGCGTGTTATATGAATGTTGATCCTGTTCGGCCACTCCCCCCCCCCCGACTTAAAGTGTGTTTTGAATGTTGGCCCCTTGTACAATTGAGTTTGACATCCTTGTCTTAGAGGATGTGCCAAGTAGCAAGTTCAACCAGGTTAAAAATAATAGCTAGGTACATGAGAGTTTGTAATGAAAAACAGGCCTGCCCTCAACACATGATTAAATAGTGGCTACACATACAGTATAATACAGAAACAAGGAATAATTGTGGATGTATAATTGGTTATTCGTATTAGTTTACATAAGCTAAATATGGCGTTGACTGTGGTCTATTTGCTTCCAGAAGACCCAACAAACCTAGACATACGGTAAATATGTCGAACCTCATGTGCTCCACTGTTACATAACCGGCTTAACTTAGACTATGGGATATCAGAACTCTGTCACTTAGGACCACTGTCATTGGCAGGGAAGTATCCACCTGTTTGAAAATGGTACAGCAGGGAGAGTCCAAGAGAAGTGCCAAGCGCCCTCTCGGTGGGAGGGGGGGTGATGGGGTTCGGGGTTTTCTCCCAGAAAATGTTTTAGTATAACTAGTCAAAATGGTGAAAACCTAGCACACTTGGCTCCTGATGGGGCACATGTTCTAACAGCAAATTTGACATAATAAATCAGACATATAATCCAGTTTTCTAATATAAAACTGTTTATTGAGATTGTCTTTAACAACGATTATTAAAAATATAATGTGAATGAGAACTGCTAAAGGGGTTGGGTCATTGTTAGGTATTTTAGTTAGGATTCTCTTTCCAAAACTGCTCAAGTGTGACGTAGTTGTGGTAGATGGTTTTTGTTTACACTTTCATGCAACCTTATTCGTCGAAATATTTTTACAAATATACTTCACGCATTCAATAAAACCATGTCTATTGTTCTTACGCGTCTGTTTTATCGTCATTGTAATGCTGTCACTTTTAGCAGTGATATCTTATAACTTACTGTAAAAACTCGTTTAATTTTTTAACCTCAGCTCGAAGGAGTACATATCATTGTCTGATAATCATGACGAGCCTGTTGGTAACTTGTGATAATCGAAAGGTGCTGCAGAAATCATTTGCGAAGTATTGGGTCACATGATCAGATTACAATTTGCCAATTAGACCAAGCCGAAACAAAACTGTAAAGTAGCGAGCATCTATATTTGATACGGGGTCTTCGGTAAAACCCGAAGTGTTTGTCATAAACTAGTGCTACGATAAGTTTTATATTGAGCTTTTTATTGGCCTTTCAATTCACGTGAGAACATCATGTGACAAGACAATAACCAAATTTTATGACTACGTCATCGAAATAATGATATTCCAATCTACGGCGGCTTTTCGTTTTTGAGCTTTTAAGAGTTTTTAATCACATTTCCACATATGTGGCACCTTTAACACAACAGAGTAAGACATGGTGAATCTTTTGATACCAAATACTTGTAATGTGAATTTTATTGCAAGTCAACCTTTAACTTATCTCTATGCAGCTTTGAGTATACATAGTAACATATATGTCTTGACATTCTTACATTTCCAAGTGTAACTGTTTGAGTATTTATTATATGTAACTCATTCCAGCATTACGCTTGATTGTAGTGAATTGTATCTAATTGTTCTATCTTTTCACGCTTATAGAGCTTGTGTAAATAAAGAGCCATTATTCACCAGACACATTGCTTGCAACAATTACAGTTGTGCATGAGAGCTATTACTCACTCAGTGTAATGCAACTTGTACGCAGAACCCAGTTGCAAGTGGCTAGTCGGGGCCGACTTATATATATGAACAATCTTTATTGTGGTAATCAATAGCCATATTTTACAATATGTTTTCCACAAGGTACCACAGCAAGTAAACTAACTAAAAAGCAGTGTACAACAAAAAAATAAAAAAGAATGCAAAGAAACTATAATAGTCTAATTAAAAACTAGTGAATAGTTTAACTAATATAATAATAAGAACTGAATGCATAAAATACATAAAACGCGAGCTTGATGATTGATATGAGTATTGTTTCAACAAAAAGTGGACAAATAAAATCTCTGTGAAAATAGTTATGCATATCTATGACAACACATTTCTAGTTAAGAAAACAATGTGTAATATAAAAATGTTAAAATAGGTAAGTCTATATGGTGAATGGTGTTATTGGTCAGAGGATAGTAGGTGTAGTTTGAGTTGTTTTAAAAGATTGCAGAGGAAGAGTTCTTAAATGAGTACAGAGGTTATTAAATGAATTTAGCAGGTTACTGTTGAGTTTGATGTGGTTTATGGCACTACGTAATTTAAATCTGGTCCTGGTTTTGTGACCATGGTTTATGGTTTGAAAGCTATAGCTGAAATATTTAGGGCAGTCATCGTGGAGTATTGAATGAGCAGTGAGGCAGGTAAAGTACTGTGATAGCTTAGGTAAGGGAAGAACACCAGTAGTGCTTGTTATTAAGTTTGTAGATGGTAAGGGATGGTTTTTATGGGGTAGGTTTAGGTATTTGCATATAAGTCGTAAAGCTTTTTTGTAACATAAATAGTGGGTTGGTATATCTTACAGCTGTTGTAGAGTAGAACACATGTATGCCATATATAAGATAGGAATGGATAAAATTATAGTAATATAGTCTGGCAGTATCAAAGTTCATAAGATGACGAATGTTATAAAATAAACGTAGGTTAGATGAAATTTTATTTGAAACAAATGAAACGTGGTCTAGCCATGACAAAGAGTCTTTGATGATAAAGCCAAGTAGTTTAGAAGTAGATTGTCTTGTTAGGGTACAGTCGAATATAGAAATTGTCAGAGGGAAATTCAATGGTGGATTTACTAAGATATAATGAGATTTCGAAATATTAAGAGGCATCTGATTTGTCACACAACACTGTTGGATAAGTCTTAGGTCTGAATTTATTTTAGATTGGAGGCATGAAGGGTCAGTTTTAGATATAGAGAATGAAGTATCGTCAGCATAAGCATGAGGTGTGCTGTGGAGTGGTAATTTAAGTAAATCATTTATAAAAATTTGAAACAGTGTGGGTGCAAGAATTGAACCTTGTGGAACGCCAGTAGCTATAAGAAGAGCATCTAAGCAGATATTCTTTATTTTCACGCATTGGTGCCGTCCATTCAGATATGACCTGATGGTGTCAAGAAATTTACCAGTTATTCCTATGTTTGCAAGTTTTGAAATAAGAATATTATTATTAACCATGTCCAAGCCATTAACCAAGCCATGTTCATTAACCAAGCCTTTTGAGAGTCAAGAAAAATAATGACTAAAGTGTTTTTGTTTTTGACCATGTTTGACAAGTGGAGTAGAGATGATGAATGGTAGTGATGCAGGAGTGGTTTTTTCCAAATCCTGACAGTAAGCTGCTTACAGTTTTGTTGCTATCTAAGTGTATTTGAAGGGCAGTAAGTATATGTCTTTCAAAAATTTTAGAAAGTATAAGAAGTACAGATATGGGTCTATAATTAGATGAATTATTTTTATCACCACCCTGGTGTAGTGGGGTAACTATAGCGGTTTTCCATAAAAAAATCGAATTTAAAATATTGTTTAAAAGATTGACTTCCACAACAATGGAAACGGACAATGCAACAAATGCTGAAGTTGCTATTGCCAAACACAGTCAAACATTGCAAATTTACTGCCAAACATGAAGAGCGCAGAGACGGTAATAAACAAGACGCTCCCACCATGAGCTACCTAATTACAATAATCAAACGTTGAACTTGGCGAAAAATGTAAATAATGGAATTAATAAAGTGGTTGGAAAACGCGACAACGTGAGTAAGGTGCATGAAGTGTCGTATAGGGACGACACTGCATACACCCTATACAACACTGGGTGCACGTAGCCAGCTATCACAGCCAGCTAAATCACTCGTCTCTTATTTTCGTGCGTCAACTAGCTAAACTGGTGGTATACACCTAATAGTTAGATAGGCTAAAATGAATAATATTGTTTCATATCCACGGCTGTGGGTATGACTTAACTTTTTTGACTATGCTATTAACTGTATTTGGTTATACCACCACCTTTTAAACCACCTTTTCATTTGCGGGAACGCGTCCTCTTTTGTCTCTCAACTTTGTCCTATTGTTCTGGTCTACATGATTTAACCGAATTGCGTTAGTAATTAATAGAATTGGATTATCCTACCACTTTACAGCGTATTGAGATAGGCTCAGTTTTTTTTTAACGCAGGTGGGCTGCTTTTGAGTAGTTATGGCTAATAGCTCATAGATAAGGTCTGATCTTGTTTATTGACTGTTTTAATCAATTTGTCTTGTTGATTAATGTGATTCAGATCTTACAGTTTGTAGTATGTTTATCAAACACTCAGTAAGCAACAGAGCAGTGGTACTTTTATTCAAATTCAAAACGCAACTGAATCGTCCAAATACATAGTCTAACACCAAGTCATTGCACCAAGCATGACGTAATGTAAGCATTGCAATAGGCTGTACATTCTACATAGGCAGTAGACAATTTATTCTACATCCCCTCTTGGTCTCAAGATCAACTGTTGTTAAACCATACAGCATAAAATCTAATAGATCTCAGGATTAACTGACTTGTACAACCATTACAGCACAAGATTTGATAACCACTTAGGAAGACGTCTATCTCGAACAGGTCTGTTTTCAAAGTCACTATTTTGATCGAAATCAGAGTCAACAGGCTCTCGATTCAACTGAGTACTGTTATCAAAAGCAGGTCTGAAGTACTAAACTCAACTTCGACCTGATTAGGCTCTCTAGTTGGCCTAGTTGATACATGTATACCATCTGCAATGTCGTCTTGATGAGCCAATCTAAGGTCAGACACATGCCTATTTGTGCCATCGACTTCAACCAAAGTGCTAGAATTTATCTTTGTCACTTTTCGGCATTTCCACTTATCAAAGCACCTAGCATTAACTGGCTTGACATAAACAGTGTCTCCAACTTTGTATGGGTTAACGCTGCAGTCTCTATTGTCACTAAGCTTTTATGGTATTTCTGTCGATTTGGTCGCCTCTGCTAAGTCACTGCGATAGCTGTATAGTTCTTCCACAGGCACTATACCATTGGAGTTTGGTGAATTGTTATACCAATATGCCATTTCTTCAGGTCCTTTACCAGTTCTCATGACTGCTCTTTTTATAGTACGGTGATGTCTTCCAATTATTCCATTTCCGGTTGGTTTATAGGCACAGCTGAGGATCTGCTCTACACTCCATATCTGCAGAAACTCTTTCATTCTGGCGCTTGTGAAACATGGGCCATTGTCACTCAGAAACTCGTTAGGAGGCCTTAGAAACACATTGTCCAACTGTTTGATTACTACGTCTGATGTTTCATTAGCCAGTTTGAACCAAAGAGAAAACCTGCTAGGCTCACAATCAACAATAGTCAGATAAGGTCGACCGTTTACATGAGTAGTATCTGATGCAAGGCGCTTCCATACATTTGCTACGTTTAGCTGACCATGATCCCATTTGATTAGATGAGGATCTACACTGTTACACATAAGACAAGTTTTCACTACTTGCTGAACTATGTCTTTCTTGATTGTTCGTCCAAGCTTTTTCTGTGCCAAGTACAGGGTTTTGCTGACACCAAAGCAGTGGTCTTGATGAACTTTCTTTACGTCTTCTATCTCATCTGTGTTAGAAAGTACAACCCCTGAGCATGCAACAACTTGTAGCCATTTTTTTGGTACTCTGGTTAGGACATCCGACTTGTTCTCACCTGATGGAACAAGTTTGATCATTAGTGTTAACCCGTATTCATCAATCAGCTGACCAATAATTCCAAGTCTACATCGAATGATCAACTCACTGAGGCCAGTAACCTTAGGCCTTTTGGTATCTTCTTTCACTGAATTTATCCACCCATAAACAGTAGCTGAATCTGTAATCACTTGCACATTTGTCATTTTCCACTTTAGCTCTAGGTTGATTCCTTTCAATGCAGCTTCTAGCTCAGCAACATTTATATGAGCACCATCATCCTTTTTACGTAGCCATGCTGCATCCTCAACAGTGTAACCATCTACCTCCAGAGACACTCCGAGAGCCAAGTTGCTGGCGTCACACCACATAGTACACTGAGAGGTCTTCTTGACATCCCACTTACCTCTCACTGGGTCTTGCTTTTTTACTTTATGAAATATTTCATCCAACAAAGATTTCACAGAACTAGGAACTGTTTCAGACCAGTCTATGTCATTAGTCAATTTCTTTACATAGCTACAAGCAACTCTTAACCATCCAGCAACTGGGTAATGTCCATCTAGTTTGCCACAAATGGAAAAATGTCTCTTTTTGCAACCTTTTCTGAAACTACAGGCAACTCACCATCTCGCTTCCAGTTGTACAGATCATCTTCTGCGTTGTTTACTCTAAGACCCAACACACGAGTATCTGATAGCGTCAATGGGTCTTTTGCGACAAGTCCAAACCTTAGTAAGTGAGCTCTAACAACATCAGCTTGAACCACCTCCTCATTTACCCAAATGTCATCAATGTAGTGATCAGTTCCATCACAAATCTGTTCATCCAATGAGAGCACTTTATCTATGATCTTGGACATTATCTTGGGAGCAACATTCAAACCAAATCCTATGCGTGTCATTACATACGTTTTACCTCTGTACTTCACTGCCTGGAATATTTTCAGACTGGGCTCCATATGAATTTGTAGATAAGCCTTCTTCAAATCTAACAGACATGCTTTGCTTCCCCCTAACCTCCAATTGCGCAGTTTTTCTTGGCAAATTGCAGTCTCAACATCTGGATTACTGTGAATATAGTTGTTTAGTTCACGGTAATCCATAACAGGGCGAATCTTATTGGGCTTGTTTGGTTGTTTTGCAGCCATTAATGGAATTATCCTTTCTGCATGGCCATGGACTGTGCTATCATATAACTCCAGCCATTCATCATCTATCCAGCGTTGCACTTCTTCATCAAACTCTTTTCTGTCATCATCATTTATCTTGTATTCAGATCAATGATTTTGTAGAATCGGTTCATCATCTTTCCATTTCCATTTGACAAACCATGCACTACCATCAAACCATGCTGTGAAATCTTTATCATCAATCTCTAAACTACTCTTGTGTCTTGTGCCAACACTTATCACTGACACTTCACCACCAAACTTAACACCATTGTGAACATCAACATTACCTCCACCTCTACTTCAACAAGGGTTCTGGTACTGTTTGGCCAATCAGAGCTACTAGCCTACGCAAATCTGCCAGGTAAACATAAACAGTTTCTCCTTCTTTGCATATCCTTCTTTGTAGTTGTCCATGTGCGCAAAAGTTATTTACTCCAAAAGCAGTCAATAGCTCCTGTTTAGTCAGTGCATAATCCTTTTTAGTGTCGGCTGACAGTTGTTTATAAATGGCGAATGCCGGTCCAGACAGAAAGAGTGGGACAAAAGATTTTAACTCCGTAATATTCTGCAGCTCAGCTGCAAGCTCCAACTTGTCACACCACTCAGAAAAGTCACCACTCTTCTCTACGTCTTCATAGGTTTTAATCAAGTCTGAAAGTTTTACTGCCATTATTGTCACAGTTTTGCCGAAATAGCTTGTGGTATGTTTATCAAACACTCAGTAAGCAACAGAGCCTTGGTACTTTTATTCAAATTCAAAACGCAACTGAATCGTCCATATACATAGTCTAACACCAAGTCATTGCATCAAGCATGACATCATGGAAGCATTGCAATAGGCTGTACATTCTACATAGGCAGTAGGCAATTTATTCTACAATTTCAAGTAGTTATTGCTAATAGCTCCTACATAAGGTCTGATCTTGTTTATTGACTGTTTTAATCAATTTATCTTGTTGATTAATGTGATTCAGATCATACAGTTGACTGTTGACCTTTCCGGATGCTGCACTTTAGAACTACAGTTTCAAAATATATTAAATTCCTTGAGTAAACAACGTCAAGGGGTTTTTCGATAACCCTATGTATATTTTACGAACAAGAAACAGAAATAATAGTTATACCGTTAGACTAATAATAAATAAAATAATAGTTAGACTAAATTATAAAAATAGAAAGTAAATGTCTGAGACTTGAAATACAGTCAACCTATTGTTCTCTCAATAATCGGCTCTTCTATTGGTTTTGCTGACACGTCTGTCATGATGAAGCTATGAAGTATAGAAAGAGTGAAGATCATAAAGGAATAGTCTTCCTTTTATATTGATTCAGTATCAGCCTTAGTGTCCAGGAGTGATACACTATATTTTTCAGGTCTTTATTGTGAATCTGGTAGTTTGAGGGTTTCTGACTACTTCTTGTTGTTTTCTGTCAGTGGAGATTTCAACAGTGTAATCTCTAATCATAATCCCAGGTCTAGTGTAGATTGGCGCTAAATGTGGATCTTGATATCGCATGACACAAGTTGTTATAGTCTGGGCTATAACTACAATCTTTCCTTATGCCAAGTTTTCAATCTCCTAATAGTACAATGGGTAGGTTGAATCTGGAAGTTGGTTTGTAATGGTGATCATCTCATCTCTGGAATTTGTAGATCATGACAATCTGTAATGAAATTTGCAAGGGTGCTGTAACTTGTTATTCTCTTCATGTCTATCTGTACATTGCTGATATCAGATATAACAACGGAAAGACGTTAGCTATGATTAACAATTAAATTTAGAAAGTGAATGAGTGATGCTAGAAGGCAGCTATAAATATTAAACATATATTTGTTTGTGGCTAGATGCTTAGCTAGCTTGCCTTTGCTGTTTGCACAAGTAGGTAAAAACGTTATATAAGCGCAACCTACTTCTTTATAGACATTAAAGTGCAGCCAGGAGAGGGGGAAGGAATAATCAAGCCTACAAATAAAATATAATACCGTGAAAATATATTCATTAGCGATCATATTTGCAATATATGTGGGGTGTTGTATCACACACCCCACATATAATGTGTGTGTGTGTGCGTGCGTGCGTGCGTGCGTGCGTGCGTGTGTGTGTGATACAACAATATACAACCCCACATATATGTGGGGTTGTTACAGCCCCTAACAAAGTCTGCCACTTGTTAGGGGCTGTTTATTTTACTTCTTTACTTTTAGTCAGAATAATTGATTTCTCTTCGTTTAGATGGTTTAGATATCGTTTAGATATCACGTCAAGCTTGTGTCTGCAGTTTGTTGAAGATGCTGGAGCAGACTCGTTAATAATGATATTGTGTCTCTTTCTCATCCCTTTTGAATAATTCTCAAATTTTTGGTCCTCTGTTCAAACCTTTCAGCTCTTTGACATTTGCATGATTTACAGACATACTGTAATGTTTAGAACATGTCTTTGTTCAAGCTCTCCTGATTTCATGAGTTAAGTTTGACTTAAAGAATAGAGAAAGCATAATATTTTTATGCTTTATTGTTTATCTTGAGGTGTTGACTGATGTTCTAAAAAAAGAATCAAGGAGATTGACCAACCAGAAGCTGAGATATAGCCAGCCAAACACAGGTCTACCAAAAAACATAAGTGTTTTGGTAATCATCAATATATGACGTATGAAATCGACTTGTGCGCCATTGGTCAATTAAGCCAACTAATGCGCTCTCCTTTAACAATCACGGCGTTTTAATTGGTTTAATCCCTGGAAGTATAGAACAATCAAATTGGGCCTAACAATCATTGCTCTGAGAATTCCGAACCAGTCCCTCTGACGTGTAGATTAGTTTTAGAATAAAATAATTACACGCATCTATTATTTCGCAACTTTCTGCTGTCACTTTCTACAAATTATATTAGTTACATCATTTATTCTATACGCAGTTATATTATTATTTTGTATAATATGCATTATGATTATAATATTAATCATAAAAAATAATCATAGATAAGATAATAGATCAATAGAAAAATCAAATCAAAAGTTATCGTTTTCTTTTTTACAGCAAGAGCAGCACGGTCAAGTTATTCTTTTTAAGATTATGGCTGTAGTGAACTTACAGTCTGTTAATAGTGACGATAATCATGAAAATCAACTAAATGCTGCAGTAGATACACAATAGAAAAATGATGAATGAACAAAAATTCACATTCTCATTTCTTATTCTAAACGACTTGCAATCGACTTGCAATCGCGGATGTCGCATATAGACTATACACGCGCCGTTCGTTGAACAGAGGATCTTCGGAGCATATCCGTGGAGATCGAGTTAAAATTTGAAGCACAATAGTTAAAATATGCTCTTCTGTTTTGACAAATCACGGCGAGGGGTTGTGGGCAAATGCCTTTACCACACAATGTTTGCTTGATTTTCTTGAGAAACCAGAGCTAGTCTGTAAATTATTTACTATCGCGAGAAGCTTTTCACATTTCGTAGCCAAAACAATCATTATACGTAACGGCGGTAAGGGTGGACAACTCCGGCACATGAACATTAAGTCGATTTTATACGTCACAGTTTTCGGGATTTTCGAAGGGTTTTCCTCTGATTCTTTATTAGGTAGACCTGTGTTTGGCTGGCTATATCTCAGCTTCTAGTGGGTCAATCTCCTTGATTCTTTTTTTAGAACATCAGTCAACACCTCAAGATAACTAATAAAGCATAATAATATTATGCTTTCTCTATTCTTTAAAGATGTGGTTGCGTCAAATTTGAGTTGATCTTAAAAAGAAAGTTTTTTTTCTCTATCAGTTGATATGTTGTTTGTTGTGTTACGCGATCTCATTGCCAAGATATTTGAAGATTAAAATCAAAAAAGTCTGATCGCGGTAAAAACGCTCAGGCCACAAAAACGTGCCCAGACTTGCCCAAAATGATGTCACGCGTTATACAACCTGTCTGTATCTCTCGTATTCACATTGGCTATTTGCGATAAAAGTCTAGTCTTACGCGGCTCTATTGGCATATATCTTCTTTTGTATTTGCTCATGCTGGCTAGAATAAAATTTTAAATCCTTTTACAGATGCATTATTATGAATGTTTCAAAGGCCTCAAATAACGAAAATTGAAAATTTGTTCTACTCACTTTCTCCAAATGTTGTGTAAACATTTGGGTACCGACTACCAATTCTACCGGTCTACGGTAATTCTGTCAAGCTAACTATGTAGAATGAGGTCTTTGTATCAGCACAGTTTCGCAGCTACCCACACTAACGATATACAGCCTCCCATAAGTCCCGCCCACATTATGTCCGTCGCCTATCCTTGGGGCGGGGCTGTATATCATTGCCTACACCGTCTACGTACTAGTTTCTTACTAGTAGTATTTTTACCGAATACTATTGAAGTGAAATAAGCAAGCCGCGTCTTTGAAAAGAATATAGATAGGGATAGAGTTTTAAGGATGAGAAGTTTGCTGCAAACTGGATTTGAACTCACATTCTCCAGTTCTGCGGACATCCATATACCATATCCAATTCACTACAATATTCTGCAAATCATGTTTTGCATTATCTTCAACAATATTATTTTATTATATAATTTTTACAAGCAAAAATATTTTCATCTCGGCATAAAGCTTTTATTAAAAATATTCATCAAGTCGTGGCCACTCACATAGTTTTAGCTGATACAATAAGACAAATTCATTTACTGCAACAAACTCAAACAAAACATCATGGTTTATGCAGCACACATTCAAGTCTCTCTTTCCCCTTTATGGCAGTTTCCACACTGACAAAGCTTCTTCGGCTGGTGGGACGACATAAACATTCTGTAATCAGTAAAACAAATGCAATAAATATATGTCATTCATAGATATGTCATTCTAAAGCGTATCTATTGACAGCTTCCAAATTGGGAATTAAATAGATTGCGAGTGTGATTTTAAAAACGAATAAATGTTTAACAAAGGCACAAGTACACCAAGCCAACGATTCGAAGCTTTGGTTCTGGAAATTAAAGATTTGCATTGATCAATCGATTTTCTTCACTTTCTACAAGTGAAAAGTGAACATCTAATGTCAAATCATAAATGTAATTTACTAGATAAAGATGCCACAGAAAATTTGAAGCGAATGTAGTTAGGTGAACCGATAAAGAAATATAAAACGATGATTAGTGATAGCAAAAAATTACAATTTTATCAATTAGTACATGTATTAATGAGTACTAAAATATTACCTTTAGTATGTTCATCAATCTAAGCCATTGTATAGCTAGATGCTAAAGATTAAAAAGAAGCCGTCAAGAGCTTACTGTACATACGTATCTCGCACGCGCAGGAATTACATTTTAGCCTCAAACAGGGAAATATAATCTGAATGTAAACTCAACAGGAAACTCTATAGGAGACTCAAAGTAAAAGATAAATTTACCTCCATTCTCCGAGCTTCCTCCGTAGAACTTTAACCACCTGATGCCAAGAAAACTCGGAGTCACCTTCGCAGTTACTTTACAGCAATTTTTCAATAACATTATTACATGTATGTTGTTCGCCAATAATCGTGTCGATCGAGTAATTCATTAAAGTAACGATGTTAATTAATTTAGTAAATATCAATGTCCATGCGATTTAATAATAGAGTAAAATCCCTAAATTTGAGATCACAGACAACACGTTTTACGAGTGATAACATTTATTACGGCCTGTATAAAAATTTCGCGCTGATGATTGGCTAAGGGAGCGACCTCATATTTATCGCTCGTGGTTTCTTTTCAGATTATATTGCTTGTGACGTCACGAAAGAAACACCCGCTGGAACGTGAGCTTTTTAAAAGAGGGCCTCATTCAAACGCATATATCTCTGGACAGGGTTGGTCTACAAAGACAAAAATGGCATCAAATTGTAGCTGATGTTTTAGCCTTTTATGGGTCTTAATTTCATTAAATCGAATTTTTTGACGCAACCACATCTTTAATGTCTACGTCTACATTATCATTGAACATGAATTCAGGCACCTTTTGTTATCGCTTATTTCTGTGTCGGTCATCAAGGAGTTGTTAGCTAAGATTGACAGTTTCTGCCATCCTATACAGACAGTAGTACTCAATATTAACCGTGAAAACTGCATTAAGACTAAGCACTACGCAATCAACAACATACGAAACTAAGACCATTAGAGTGTTCTAGAACATCGATAGTTCAACTAATCTACATAGCTTTACATATTGGCAAAACGTGTGCATTTACCAAATAATTTCTGTTTATACATATCAATATATATCACAATATATCTTGTGATATATATATATGTATGTATATATATATATATCATCAAGATATATCACAATATCATAAAATTTTAATATCTATAATATATGACATAATAAAATGCATATAAAATGGTACAAAACATTATTGACTTCAGTTTTAGTTTTGCTATGTAAGCTTTAAATGTTATTTTTCTTTAAGTTTAGAACAATTCCTCTTCAATATTAGTTTCTCAAAGTCAATTTTGGTTTCATATGTGTTTCTAATGAAACCAATATTTGCTTTCATTAAAATTCTGTTGTTTTATGAGATAGATCGTGGTACATGAGTGTAAGAGGTTGGGGAGCTGGGATTCGGCGGTAGATTTAGACATTAGATTATAGTACATCATTAAAATTTATTCATTAACATGCATTATAATATAGCACAATATAATATAGCACAATGTAGCAACCTATACTAACATTTAATATAAAGTATTATATTCTCATATAATAGAAAACAATATAATATAGCAAAACATACATGTACTATACTATAACTAACACCCCATGCAATGCATTATATTGTAATATAATGCCTTGCAGAGAATATATCAAAGAATATCATGGTATTATAAATACAAATAGACTAGAAGCTCTTATAATGTAATGTAAATAATTAATTTTGGGAACATTTACATTACAGGTATTTTACATGTACTTTATACCATAGATATAGTAAACCCTAGATATGCGAATAATCAAAACAAGTGAGGCCTATAATTAGCATGACGCAACGTCATGGTGATGTGCAAAGCAATCAGCTGATCTACTAACTCCTATTGACTTAGCACTAAAAACTGCTCAATGTTTCCATAGTTTGTGCATCTGAGACTGCATATTTTATTGAAAATATGTAAAACTTATATACAGTAATACTTCAACTTACGAGTGCCCTAATGTACAAGAAACTTGAGGTACGAGCCAGCTTTTAAGCAAGTTTCAGCACTAACATACGAGCCATGTTTGAGATACGAGCACGTGAGTCAGTTGCCAAGTACATATGTCGGAGGTTTTTTTATGAGAACAGCATCACTCTGTATTTTTCAACTGCTCAGATTATACTTTTGTACCATGTTTTTGTGCGCGATTTTCAGTGCTGAATGATGTGAATTAGAAGTACCGTGTGTAGACCGAAAGTTTGCCAGTAAAAGGATAGATAATGCAAAGAAAAAGCGAATGATAACAATTGATATTAAACGGACAATTATTGAAAAATGTGCAAAATATCTATGCGTGATTGAGCTAGCTCAGCAATATGACAGAAATACATCCACAATTATCAAACACAAGGATTATATTCAAGGCATTTAGTTTGCAAAAGGACTAACCATAGTTTCTAAACGACGCAGCGATCTTCACGACCGCTGATGGAGAGACTGCTCAGGCGTTAGATGAAAGACAAACAATTGGCCGGTGACTGCGTAACTGAAACGATGCTACGTAAAAAGGCCGGTGCTATCTATCAAGACTATAAAAAATAGACATTCGGACAAGTTGGCTAGTGGTCGTGCATTAACCCTTGGTGACGACACCTGTGTTTGTCCTGATCGCAACATGTTGAAAGGGCGACAAAGGCAAGCGTCCTTAGATAGGTTTCTCTTAAAACGGACAGCTGGTCGTGAGAGCGAAACAAAAGAAAAATTAGCTAACCAACGAGAAACTTAAAACTATGAACGCCGAAGAAATTTTAATTACGTTAAGTTAAAGACTAAAGTTTGCTTTTAGGTTTGCTTTTAAGTTTGTCTTTTAAGACTTGGATAAAATCCAAATTTTTCAAAGTCAACTGTTGTAAGGAAGAATAACTTATCTCTCCCTCTCTGGCAAATGCTAGCATTAGCTGCTATTGTATGTATTTAATTTTACTTTTAATTGATCACATTTCCTTGCATTACTTTTTATTTGTTGCTTTTTGAAAGCATGTGGTAAGTTAGGACAATAACCAACATGTTCTTTCTGTTACAATATATTGTTTTGAGTGTTTTATTTGCATTTTTAAAGTATGGAAACCAATCAATATATATTTAATTGTTCTATATATAAATAAATTGCACCAACATGCGAGTAAATTGACATACGAGCTCAATCTCTGAACACATTAAGCTCGTAAGTCGAAGTATGGCTGTAATGACTTTGGATGAGAAAGGCAAGAATCTTACACACATGGTAATGAATAATACCAATGATTTAGAAACTTCTATATCAATGATAATACAACAACTGACCAAATAGAAATTAAACTAATAGCAAACTAATGAATCAAATGAGATTTAGAAGCAGTTACGCTGGACCACTGTATTAAACACCCGTTAGACATGACTGAAAGTAACTAGACGAGATAGTTTTTGTCTAAGGTTGGTTGAACTAGATTCCTGCTTTGAAGCGGCATAGTGTATTCTGATTTTAGTATAGCGATTTACTATAGTTTTGAGTAGACTGTTGGCATGCACTGTACATGTAAAACCTTGATTGAGGTTATGTAATACGACATATATGTTATTGTCTGTGATGTTACTTGTTTAAAAGCTCTCTGTGTGATACCATAGCTCTCTATGTGTGAACGTGGAAAACTGCTTCCACTACTAAACTTATTGCTCAATTGAAGGCTTTGATGCTGTGATGCACATCACTACGACGTAACGTCGTGAAAACAACAGCCAATTATAGGCCTCACTTTTGCTCCATTGTAATGATGGCTATTCGCCAATCTAGGGTTTACTATATCTATGACTTTATACAATAAAATAGGGCTAAATTGCCGCGTTTTAAAATTATCCCAAATTCACTCCTTTGGCCCTTTCAAAAGAAGAGACTGCACTTACCTTTTTAAATATAAAGGCTGCACAGTAAGCAGTATGGCGCCTTACAGTGCCTCGCGTTGGGTGTTCACAACCCGAGTTGTACAACTCGAGTTGCCGAGTTGTACAACTCGGCCTAAGTTTTTGATGAACTCGAGTTGTGTTACGCAAAACTAACACGGGTTTGTAAAAAAGCAAAGTGACTAATTGGGGTGTCTCATTTACAGAACATTTACAGAAGTTTAATAATAATAATTTAAATATATATACACATTTAAATTATATATATTGGCGATATTTGCGCATGTTTATTTTTATAAATATAACGAAACAAAAACAAATGTAGAATGTAAGAAGCAAACTAAAAAACAATCTATGTGGGAGCTGGGCCACTTCTTTTTCAAACGAAAAAAGAGTTATCTCTCTAGAACCTGACAAGAAACTGAATGAACACTGAGAATGAACATAGAAATTATTTCATCGGCGTTTAATGATGCACAAAAAAAAATTCCATATAGCTAGAGAAAATGAAACGATGTACTCAAGCCGAGTTGTTGAACTCGAGTTGCTGTTGAAAGAACTCGGCTTAGGTTTTGATTAACTCGAGTTGTACAACTCGAGTTGTACAACTCGAGTTATATTTACACAACTCGAGTTTGCAACTCGAGTTGTACAACTCGAGTTACACAACTCGAGTTGTACAACTCGAATTGCAAACTCGGCACACTATAATTCGCCATTAGCTTTAGTTTTACAGTACATACACACATAGTTTAATTTCTATTAGCTAACGGGTGCCTATTGATGTACCATTGTTAATATAACCAGATTTAAGGTTATGCTACCGTAATACCAATATATTGCACCTTACTTTTACAAAGTCGCGTTGCGTGTTCACAACTCGAGTTGTGAACACGCAACGCGAGGCACTGCAAGGCGCCATAAAGCAGAGTATTAATTGTTTGTATCAAGTCTTTTATTTTTGCTTATCAATTTTACTCTGTTTATGAGTTACTCACATGAGCTACTTCATGCTCCCCAAGCTACTAGGGATTTACCAATGTACAGGTTTACTGAAGTACCAAGGGTTATTATGGGACTTGAGAATCGCCTGATGAGACCATTGTTATTATATAGTATGAACTTGAATGCCATAAACTAAAACTGATGTGTGGTAGAGGTCGTTATAAAATCATCATTTGGTTACATTTCGTCAAGCTTGTGGTTGGGATGGCAGCTCCGCATGTTTTATATTCTTAGCCTTTTCTTGTCTCCTTACTAAAATTTGAGCCTCTGTTGATACAGAAAAAATGTGGTCTGTTTATATTTATATATATTTATTATATTCTATTCATATAGTTCTTTCAGTTTAATATATCCATTCCTTTCTCTACATATAACAAGAGTCAGTGTGACTAATTTAGTGGGTATATTAGATGCTAATCGCTTCTCTTTGCATTTATAGATAACAAAATTACCATTGATTTTCTTTCCTGAAATCGTAATGGCTTAACGCACAAACTAAAATGAAAATTTCAATTGAAGAAATGTTTTTAGATTTCAGGGAACATGACGGAACTTGCGTTCACCTTCACCCCTGAGAAGTTGTCTACTCTCTGTGAAGAAAGGATTGCATTTGACCTGAGAGAAACTATAGCATCTTATAATAGCCACCATGGAGTGTTGGAGTTGAAAAAAAGCCTTCATTTTCTCACCAATACTCTTATGGACAGTGAGTTATTTTTACTGTCGTGAGACGTCAGCAGGTTGGAAGCCGGAAGTATATTTGATAAATATTGAACAAATATGCACAGGGTTGTCATGATATAATTAAATGACCTGAATCGTTTATTTAAATCTTGATTTTTTTTGAAAAAAAAAGGATTTTTTTCAAGAAAAAAAGTCATGAATTATATGATTTATTTTCATAATTTTGCAAAAACCAGTGTTTCTTAACGAACAATATTGTTTTGAAGCATGTATCAAGCCTGTAAAGAAGAGGTGGAGACAATTGGCTGCATGTACTGAGCGATATTACAAAAGGACTTTTGAAGTTAGGGCTTATGAGCAAGATTAAAGATGGGCCAGCAATCTGATGTGAAATGCAATTCACAGACATTTGTATGAGTGGAAAAAGCAAATTGATGATGAATAGCGGAAAACAATTTTTAATGAAAAGATAGGATTTTTTTCAAAGAAATGATTTTTTTCCAACTTTGAATATGCAATAATTTATGCTGCGGCTGAAGTTAGTGGTAAAGGTTTATGTATTCATATATGCTAGTAGTTGTTTGGTGTTTACATCTGCCACTATGTAATGATGAATTGATTTTAGTCAAAACGTTTTGAAATGAACTCATTAAAAAGTAGTTTGGGTAATTCGGTCTCTCGCAATTAATGCAATCTATATATATAGATATATATATAGATATATATAGCGAAGGTTTGTAAATGGAAAGTCTTTTGTTTTCATCAGTTGTATAATTTAGAGTTATAATAATTATAAGCAAGATAAAACTAGTTTCTAGCTGTGTTTTAAGTTCTGTGTCTTCTGTATCTATATACAGTGAAACAAGGATAACTCGCCCTCGGGTATAGCGAACACATGATTAACTCGACTGGGTTTGCTTGGTCCATTCCCACGCAATGATAAATGGCTCTATATAACTCGAATTCAACACTGTTATAACGAACTGTTTTTTGCCCAACGGCTACTGAAACGGTTGCTATCGCTTTAGAAAATCACTTTATTCCAAGCCATAGAGGTAAACCTCAACTTTTCGTAATTCATAAGCGTCGTTATTACCTCCATCGGCAAAATATTTTTGTCAACGACTGTTCTAAAGGTTTAGTGAAATTTGATTTTCACTGCTATACAATGAATAGAACGGGCTAGCCGGGTCACGGGCGCAAGGATTTTCGCCACGCACATACAAAACAAAAACAGCATGTTGTTTTTGTTTTGTATTTGCGTGGCGAAAATCCTTGAGTGCGTGACCCGGCTAGCCCGTGATGAATAGTTTTCCGACGTTGATTCCGTGTTGAATTAACGTCGGAATGTTGAATGTTTAAAACGTCTTAAAAATTGTTGAAATCAAACGTATACTTTGTCTTAGCTAAAAAAACTATTCATCGTTTGACCTAAACACAAAATACGTGTGTACATTCAATAAGTATCCATTCAAAAAGCGTGAGTGATATACAATGTACCGTAAAACCTCGTAAAACTTTTAATTGAACTGCCTCGGAGTGTTGCTCTTAACGAATCCCAGGTAAAGTAAGGTAATCTTTCCATAAACTTCAAGAAAGATCGGCAAAATTGATCGTGGGTAAAACGCTCAAAAGAAAAAGATGTCTTTTCTTTGAGCATTTCAGCAACGATCAAGTTTTGCCAATGTCAATCTAAAAACGTCCTGGCAATAACATCACCTCAAACAACAAACCAATCTCAAGTGATAGAAAAATCTCTATACTTTTTGATAAAAACGTTTTAAACTTTACATTAGAAGCATTTAATTTGAAACAAGCCATTTGTGCTTTTGATTTATATTATAGTTTGTATATGTTCATGTATCTACTAATAAATAAGTAAATACATGGACTTGTGACAGTGCTCTGATAACTTGAACACTCTGATAATTCGAACACTTTTGCTCGGTCCCTTGAAGTTTGAGTTATCCGAGTTTCACTGTATATAAATTTTAAAGTTTGTGTGTCCTTCAGTTTGTCCGGCTATAGCTATTAAAATATTGGAATGAAGAATCTGTATCACAGAAGGTTTGCTCCTAGGCAAACGTCTTACCAAGTTAGCTACGCGAGATTGTTGGATTCTTTGGGCGCTTTATTTCGCTGTGTGGGTGAAATCATCCTACTGCTCTCCATTACGGCGCAACATAATTTTATGCTTGTTTTTCCAAAAGATCAAGTAGCTAGCTCTTATTAGTAAGCTTACTCAAATTAGCCAGTATCAATGTGCTAGGCTAATGGCAAGTGGCAGGCAACTACATTACCTTTCATTGTTTATAAGCTGGTTTTTTAATACCCGTGCAATGCCGGCAATTCCGCTAGTTTAGAATAAAATAGCGTTTTTAGCTTTAAACTTTTAGAGTAGTGGTTCTTAACCTTGTTGGATGCACTGAACTCCACCAGTTTCACAGGCACTTTCATCAAACTCTTTTTTTATAAAAATAAAAAGTTTTTTTCACATTCAAGACACAGGTATATGTTTTACTGGGGCACAAAATGAACTGTGCGCTAACATGACTGTGTTCAAAGAACAAAACTGATAAAATGCGTGAACTCACAACAAATTGCATGTACATATTCTCCATAAAGACGAGACCGTGCAAATCAGTTTGACTTCTGTTGATGCTTCTGAGAGATCCCTTATACTGACACACCAAACTCCTTATACTGACACACCAAATTTCTCGGGTTTGATCAAACTCTTGCTGAGAATCACTGTTTAGACTCTAAAACAAAATCTAAGGTATTTTTATTCCAGTTTAGGACAATTGTGACAAATGTGACAATTGTGACATTGAAGCTGGGTGACTTTGTATTTTGAGCCTTGACTGTACACTTAGTCATAGTTTTCTAAAAAATATATCAGAAGATCATGTTCACCTTTTGTATGAACTAGCAAGAACTACATGTAGATATAATAAAGATATTTCTTCACTCAGAGTAAGCATATGATTAAGATATGCTCTCAGTAGGTAAACCATTGCTTCTTTGCAAGCAATCATTACAGATATACTTGATACATACATCAGAGATGGTCTCCAGATATCTGACGAGCTTGTGTACATGCTGAAAGACTGCTCTCGGGTCAGGGTCAGCAGAATTGACCTCAGCAACTCCGATGTCTCGGACGATGGACTCTCATACCTCTCAGAGCATTCAATAGAGTCACTTGGTAAGTCTTGATGTCTACTGAATGGCTTGGAGTATTGTGTAAAGTATGTTTGACCTTTCATTGAAAAACTCAAATTACTCATTTACAACATGGTTACTCTTTGTTAATTTAGTCATTAGCTATATATAACGTTTCACCATGCCAGCCATATATAACATTTCACCATGTCAGCCATATATAATATTTCACCATGTCAGCCATATATAACATTTCACCATGTCAGCCATATATAATATTTCACCATGTCAGCCATATATATCATTTCACCATGTCAGCCATATATATCATTTCACCATGTCAGCCATATATTTCATTTCACTATGTCAGCCATATATATTATTTCACTATGTCAGCCATGTATATATGATATATATATATATATATATATATATATCATATATATATATACATGTATGTCTATACATGTATATATATATACATATTGTCAATATATATATACATGTATATATATATTGACAATATATATATACATGTATCTGACTAACCGCATTACCCGTCTCCGGGAACCGATTCATGTACAGCAAGCGGTTTATTGAGAGTTTTCTTTCATACTGTAAAACCACTTCAAATATGCAGTCTACTGAAATGGTTGCCCTGATCAGACTATGCATACACACATGCAGTCATACATTTCAATAATGTTGGGGAGAACAATAAAAAATCTGCAATGTGTCTTACAGCTAGATGCGTGCAAAAGCTAGTAAATATTCTAGGTTCATGCGTCTAGATTAATGCATCCGTTTATACCCATGTATATTTGCACTTGACGATCGCGTGCTTTTGCCGCCGAGGCCCCAACCTGACCAACCAGGCTTTACCTGCCAAGCAGTTGACAATGCTGCGCTTGCACTCGCCTCACAATTAATCGCACGCTTGCACTCGCCTTGCAATCAATCCGCCTCACAATCAATCGCCTTGCACTTGCCTCTCACTCTATCGCCTCG
Source organism: Watersipora subatra (assembly GCF_963576615.1). NCBI lineage: Eukaryota > Metazoa > Bryozoa > Gymnolaemata > Cheilostomatida > Watersiporidae > Watersipora > Watersipora subatra. The sequence continues at coordinate 33,825,448 of NC_088713.1, forward strand.
CAATCAATTGCCTCGCAATCAATTGCCTAGCACTCAATCACTTTGCAATCAATCGCCTCACACTCACCAACTCGTTCATCCGGAGCGCCGTGCCTGGAGACTCCCGTCGCACGCGGGGCGAAAAAGATCTCACGCACCTCCCCGAGTGACGCCACGGCCACAAACCCGAACTGCTAGTTGCATTACCCATCCACGGAAACAGATTCACGTATAGCAAGAGGTTTATTGAGAGTTGTCTTTTGTACTGTAAAACAACTCCAAATATGCAGTTTACTGAAATTGTTGCCCTGATCATAGTATGCATACACATATGCAGCCATACATTTCAATAATGTTGGGGAGAACAATGGAAATCTGCAATGTGTTTTACAGCTAGTCTACAATGCATCAGTCTCAAACCACTCAAATTGGAGTTGTCCTATTTTTGTATAGAGAATTGATAATGAAATTGACATTGCTAGGCAAACTGAAGTTCTTCAAACTGACAGTATTGAAAAATTTTGCATCTTTCAAGAAATTCAACAAAATATTTTGCTATCGCCAGCATTTATTGAATGGAGACTTCTACATGCTTAAAACACTAATCATGGCTCACCAGTTCTTCGCCTATAGCCTGTGTTTTGACATGGTATATACAAACAGTAATGAGGTTGTGTCGATAAAATTAATATGTATAACACCACAGACAGTATGATGTCAAGGCAGACAGCATTAGCACCTTACAATAATAAAACATAATGCCAACATGATAGCCTTTTTATGAGATACAGTGACGAAAACGAATGCATGAAAGTATATATGTGCTGAAAAATATGTTAGAAAATGCTGCATGTGGATAACACGTAGGTATAGCAGAACATGAAGAACATAGCCTGACATACCAATAACAAAATGCTAATTCAATGCAAGCATGACATAACAATAATGGCAATAATACAATGTTAATTCAACGCAACACTTGCGAATAGACAACATTTTTTGTTTTTCTGTCGAGTGTATGAACAAACAGTTTTCGGCTTGTGCCTACTTTTGAGCAGGCAATGTACAGCTGGCCATGGCTAAAATGTGATCGCAGTAAGTTGATACCAGCTGCTCTCTTTCTTCTCACCGTCGCCTATCGCAATGCTCGGAGTATCCATGCAAGATTTTTAGTAGCTGTAGTACTCGTAGTTGTAGTACTCACTGTTTCATATTAACCGACGTTTTTTAACCAGTACTGTTAGGCATTGTTTCGCTTTTCCTTTCACCGCTGGATGCGCACTAACCGGAGATTCCGGTTATGTTTAAACGTGAATTCAGTGCACTGTGTTGTTGCTGCTTGCATATATTCTGAACAACTGACTGACTAGCATAACATAAGGCATAACGTATTTTCACGAAGGGAACTCAGACAGTAAGGTCTAACTCATAGGTCAATAAGTACAGGCAAAGGATAAACAGGACAAGGACATAAAAGGACAAATGAAATCACATGTCATTACAAGTTATTATAACAACAGGTTAATGGGCCCTAGCGTTAAAAGAAAAAGCCACAAAATAGCCCCACCCGTATATAAACCGCATTGATGATTTGAGCCATGCGGCTTATATACGGGTGTGTCTATTCTGTGGCTTTTTCTTTCACCGCTAGGGCGCATTAACCTGAGCCGAAAAAAGTAACGGCTAATAATCCGAAAAACACAATACTCATATTAATTCAGTTCACCTCGTACCACCGAATCGAGGAAAGACTGCTCTATAAGGTGGCTAAACACACGCACGCACACACACACACACACACAAATATATAGACAGATTTTTTGCCGTCTGTATAGTAGATTATTATTATTACCCTGATGCTGATTCTAAGAGGCTGCGTTATTTCTTCTAATTTTCTGAAGTAAAATGTGATTTTGAAAGCCGAGTTAAAGTAACCACCTCTTACTTTGTAGACATTCACAACTGCTCAAACATTACTGGTACATCATCCAGTCATATAGGAAAAATGGCCCCTACCTTGCAGGTGAGTGAGGAATAACTCGTCATATCACAACAGCGTTTACCTATGCTTTATTTCTCATAATTGAAGCTAATAGAGCCCTACCTGACACTTGTGTTTAATATCTCACAATGCTATGTTAGCCTCAAGATATACGTAGCGCTCACTAACGCCGTTTCCTTTGAATGTCTTCGAAGTTGCTCACTGCCAAAGAATTTGCACCCTATCATTTCACCAATTGTGAGTTGCGCTATGTAGATATTTCCAAGATTTGTAATGTATTCCTCAAAAAAAGTAGTTAAAGTTGACTCACTTTCAGGTCAAGGTTACTTTTCAATTCATGCGTAGTCAACTGGTTGCACGAATAAAGCCAGGATGACTAATTGCAATTAATCAAGGTGCGAATCCTTTTTAAATTTCAGCGGAGGGACTTCATCTAAGCATTATTGATTTAGGTACATCAGCAGCGAGCATTTTTATGATGTCAACTAGTACACTCACAGCGAATGACTTCACTCAAATTTGTCTTGCGAATTGGTATTGAATGCATTCGAATTTAACCGTTTCTATGATTCGTAGAAGCAACTCTTGACACATTTGAAGCATGTAAACATGATACTAATACTAATGTAATAATACTATGACTATGTTGTCATAGTGCGGAGGATGCAGATTTGGATTTGCGCTCACGTTGAGTTACCGTGTGACTCTCATGCTGCGGATTAACACGGATTAACACGGGCCCTATGTTAAAAGGATAGTAAATTCTAAGCCAGATGTCATAGCAGCGCACTATTGTCTCGCTTACCGGCTGCTTTCGAAATAGGAATGACTAAAATGTTTAAAATGGAGCAGCTTGTGCCGGCATTTCTCGCGCAGCTTTTACAAGCATTAAATATTCGATAAGAGTTTGCGGGTAATTTGAACTTATTTGACTTGCGGATTTTTGGCTTTCCCATCTTGAGGATTCACCATGATTTGGAAATGGAATCGAATTAACCCGCAGCTTATGTAGTGTCTGTCTGTCTGTCGACATCATAGAGCAATACGATTCTGTAAGATGTATTTTGTTCATGAGACAAAATATCTGTATTTTCTCAGGTACTAATTTTGGGCAGTGCCTCCAGATACCTATTTACACCAGCAAGTTCCGCATCTGAAGGTGAGAGATGGCAGCTGCCTGTATTTGGCTACAAAATCAATTGTCAGCAGCTATTTATGTAGAGTTCATAGGTTGAGTCTGCTGTTTCTGCGCATCTGAATCTTAAGTTGGAACTCATGAAATAGGCTTAAACCTAACTGTCACGTACAACTTTTATCGTATTTACTAGGTAAATCAGACACGCTGATTCCGATTTTTTACTCAAAATAAAGATTAGTACACTAATCTTTCAGAGTAATGAAGGCCTTTTTGCAGCGTTTTAATATCGGTCTCGAAAACAACACGATCGGCACAAGCTCCGCCCATAAATACGTGACGTAACCTAGCTTTTTAGGAACAGAAGTTACATCGGGATGTTTAGACCAATTTAGAATAATAGAGATGGGTGTTTTAAAATCCATTAATATTTAAATTAGTCATAAGCTAATTAGCAATTAGTAATAAGCTAAAAAGCTAAGTTTCGTCACATATTTATGGGCGGAGCTTGTAATGCCGATTGTGTTGTTTTTGAAACGGATATTGAAACCCTTTAAAAAAGCCTAAATGACTTTGAAGGTTAGTGGGCCAATCTTTACTTTGAGTACAAAATCGGAATCAGCGCGGCTGATTTACCTAGAAACTACGATAAAAGATGTACATGACAGTTATGGTTTGACACTTTCACTAGAGAATCTTTTGCTCATTCTAACAGATCTCATTAACGTCGAATAACTTTTGCAGATGTATACTCACTGCTTTTGCTGTTAAAGCAATGTGAAAAATTTTGTCATAGAGCTTTAAAGGTGAACTTACCGTAAAATCTCTAATCAAACGCCGCCTCTATTTGAACGCCGCCTCTATTTGAACGCCACCTCTATTTGAACGCCACCTCCAATTAACCGCCACCCTGAGAGAAAAGTTGAAAAATAGAGTGCCACTCTAGTTGAATGCCGCCCCCATTTGACCACCACTATGACCATCATTGGTCTTTATAAACCCATAATATCATTTGGTCAGTATAAAAGTGTCCACAAAATTGTATTAATAAAGAATCGTTTATATAAATAACAATTAAATCTCTCGTTGTCACACTCCAAAACTTTGCATTTTTGTTTTCGTTAAAACTTTAAAAGCTATTAGTAGTTCCTTGTTTAACGTGGTTTTGATATTCGAAGTACATGTATATCAAAAAATGGTTTAAATTTACGGTGGTAGATGAACGACTAGTTTTGGGCCAAAGGTTACGTTTAGCGAGCAAAACTTATACGCGTTTTAGATTTTAGCACAAAAGTAACGCGTAAAAGCTTCAGAGTAAAAGTTTTGCTCTGCCAAAAAATTGTTTGGACTATTATAATATTGGACCAATATTGACTAGTTCGGCAGTGCAAAAGATGAGTTGAGGTCAGAAGGCGTTGTGGAAGATGAGTTGAGGTCAGAAGGCGTTGTGGAAGATGAGTTGAGGTCAGAAGGCGTTGTGGAAGGTATTAAACAACCAGACGGTGTTAAATATAAAGTAAAAATATGCCTTCAAATTTAGAATGAAATGACAAATTGAAAGCTCTAACAAATTGCAAAGCAGGGCACAAGCTATAATATCATCGCAGATTAATTGCAAGCAATAGATATCACAATAGATATCATAGCAATAGATATCTATCAACTGGTAGAGATATTTCTCAGCCTCCCAATGAATATTTTATTTAAAGATCTCTGACAAGTTAGAGGTAAGTTAGCAGATTTATCGCAAAAGGTTTAATATCGGTCCACCTGAAGGAGAGGGCCACATTCCGCTTCACCAAAATTCAGATGAGTTATTTAAAAAAAATTTGATCCTCTAATTGAATGCCCCTAGAAGAAAAGTTGAAAAATAGAGTGCCAATTGTGGTGTGGCGTTCAAGAGTGGCGTTCAATTAGGTGTATACAAAAGTTTTGTAGATTTCATCAAAGTATTGCTATTTTTCTATCCTTTGCGATTGTTTTTGATGTTTTTGGTGATCCGACTTCAGATGGTTCAAATGAACATCTTTAAAACCTGATTGCGATTAAAAAGCTTAGAAAAAAATGCGAACAAAATTACATGAAGTCACTAGTTGCTATCGTTGCGATGGCAACTTTTGTGTTCATGTTAAAGTGTTAGGCGTCTTTACTCAGTCAGTCTCTTTGCAACTCTAGACATAATCGCATTTACACTTGATCTAAGCGTTTTAACTGATCAAGTTTTGTCGATTTTAATCTTGAAACATTTTGGCAGTCAGATCACCTCTAACATCAAAAACCATTGCGAAGGGTCGAAAAATACTGATAATTACTAATGAAATCTACTAAATCTAGTAATTCAGCTTTTTTGAGTCGGTAAAAAATTCTGCACAATATTCAATGCAATTGACAAACTAAAGCCATGTGTAAAACTTTGTTAGTTTGGTGACACTGGCAGCAAAAGAAAGGCTGTCGCTTTCGCAGTTTGACCAAAACCCAAACCCCCATCGAGTAAATTGAAATTAATATGTTCATTTTTTTAGTGGAATGGTAGTCCAATATCCAATATGCATTCTGTGATCGATGTTTTTAGAAGTATTAAGGCTAGCCATTATAAAGGCTGCCCATAGTGATAAAGTTATCATACATAATCAGAGATTTCTATGGGTTTCTTGTTTAGCGATACGGGTGCATCTTGTCATAGTGTTATCTTTACCACGCCCCATGCTCCACGGGTGCATCCTGTTGACTAAGTGTCGTGATAAGCCAGTCATGAATTGTGTTGGAGAGAGTTGATTACCAACTGTAACTTGATCATAACCTAACTATACAGACGGTTCCCAACCTACGAACGAGTTACGTTCCGAACGATTGTTCGTAAGGTGAATTTGTTCGTAAGTTGCTTCAGTGCTATATTTTGTATTATAATTTATGTTGAATGCCTATTTAAGTATATTGAAGGTTTATGTAAGTATGTTTAAGGCTTGTATAAGTAACCTGCATTGGTTTGTACTGAAAAAAAAAATTTAATAAAATGGAGATAATACTTTGGTGGACGTCGGGCCATGACACTGCATTTCTTATTTATTGTATGTCTTGCCCTTTTTATTATATTGTTGTTTTAATCTTTATGCTGTCACTTATCATTGTTGTCTTATTTTTTTGTATGTGTTGTCTTTTTATTATATCGTTGTTTCACTCGTTATGCTATTGTTATATCTGATATCCCGTCATAACACTATCACTTATCGTTACTTATATTGTTGTCATACCAAAGCATGAGCGGTCCTATTTATTCACCTTTTTAGCCGGTGTTCTTACCGTTTGCCATTAGCCAGAACGGTTGATATTATTGTATATAAAGGAGCCCGCTCACTAATTAGTTGAGCAGAGCAGATAGTCGTACGCTCCTCGGCTAGTGAAATTTCCTTCGCTAATAAAAAGCTGAATGAAACTACACGCACTCTCTTCTCTTTGTTTATTAGTCTAAATCGTGTCAAATAAAGGCCGGAAAATTCCTTTACAATATGTACAGTATAAATAAAAACGTTCTTTGCGCACTTGAGATACGTTCACGCACTTATGCACTGCAACGAACTGGGCAGAGAAAGGTGGATGCTGGGTGGTGCTTCTGAGTAGTGCCTATTTCCGCCACTAATACATCGATAATACCGTCGGAATTAGCGGCGGACATTGGCTCAGACCTGTTCGTATGTACCGTTGTTCGTAACTCGAATGTTCATAAGTAGGGAACCGTCTGGTTTTTGAATCGTTTGGTTTTTGAAGGATCTTTGCCAGAAGCATTTGAGAAGCTAGCGAATGCTGATACATTGAGGGTTCTGCGTTTGCATGTGAATGCCATATCGAATGTGACCTTAGCTGAGCAATTCCTCTCTCGTCTCACAAATCTCCGGGTAAGCTGATACAGTTTTATATGATAGCCTTATATTATATTACTGTTATTATATTACTGTTATTATACTAGAAATTCCCCTGCCATACAGCCCACGACCAAAGTGATATTGGAAAAAAGAAAGGGTACTGATTGTTGAGAAATGCAATATTAGCAGTCAAATGGCACTGCAGTGCAATAGGAGAACTGCAATGGCAGCTGTAATGTACTGGGTGTGGGTGTTATTATATACAACAAACAGCAATAATGAAAGGAAAAGATTATATGTTTATATCTCTCCCTGCAATAGGAGAAATGCAATATTAGAAGTAAAATGGCAAGCTGTTGTGTAATATACACAGTTTGAAAGTTGGTTGTGTTGAATCCGGAATGGTTTTGACAGCGATCTGTAACCAAAGTGAAGAAATGGGTCAGGATCGCAGAAACCATGGTTAAGTTTGGTGCGTGAGATTTAGAGTTATCTACACTAGCAGAAGGAGACAATTCTCAGTTATTTTGCGAAAAAAAATTTGATTTCAGCCTAATTGCAGCAGATTTTATGGTCAATAAACTGAATGCATGTTTACCATTAGTGCGAAAACATAGTCTTAAAAAACTGGTGTTTAAGTTTGAGAACCAAAAACCAATGCACAATTTTGTTTACATTTCAAAACGTCATAGCAACAAATATCAAGAAGTTGTGTTATTTATCTAGGTTTTTGTATTTACATGCAAAAAATTATGCTGAATTTAAAAATCTAAACAGGTTTTAGTTGGTTTTCATAGAGTTGTCATAGAAATAGCTGTATATCTATAAGAAAGTGTAGGCCTATAAATTAATTTTGCAGATATTAAAAACGGCTCGGCAGCGCCGCGATATCGGGCACAGCCGCAGCACCAACAAAATCTTTAGAAAAATAATAAAAGTAACATATTGCACAATATCGGTCACTATATACTTCGATCTTGTAAATTTGAAGGATTATTCTTATAACTAAATCTTATAAAATCGAATAATTATTCTTATAATTAAATATCGTAATAATCTCATAAGAATCGTTGAAAAAATATCATCGTCGTTTCCTTTACTTTCACTGCTTTGGGCATCAGTTAGAACACCAAAGTACTCAGAAGTGTCCAAAATGTCAGTTACTTTGAAATCGGCAAAAAAGAAACGATTATATTTCAGTACTTCTACGTTAATTACAGAAACCTTTGGCAATTGGACAGTGCCATAGATTGGTAAAATGTGCACGTTTTTCTCATGAAATGCGCACCACTTGATGGTTCTACTCTCTGTCGTCCGGCCTTATCGGCGTTTCGTTGGCTGGTCTTAATTTTGATTAAAAAAGGCTTCTCAAGTTTTAATGGCGATTTTAGGCCAAATTAATCTGTCTATTTATGTATAATCCGATCAAATGGGTTAGTTTTAGGATATTGTCTACAAATGATGAAGACTTGGTAACATGTTTAAATAGGTTTATATGTGTTGTGTATCGTTATTATACTTAAACGACTCCATAGAACAATGGTTAAATTTGTTGATGAGATTTGGGCACAAGGATTTGGGACTGCCATTCATGAATAATTTTCGTGGGTTGTGTGCACATATGCATTTATCATAAAGCTCCCAAACAATCGCTTCGCTCGTGTTTGGTCGTGGGATTATTGTTATTGTATTATTGTTATTATATTACTGTTATTTTATTACACCTTTTAAACTTATACAGTGAAACATGGATAACTCAAACTTCAAGGGACCGAGCAAAAGTGTTCGAGTTATTAGAGCGTTCAAGTTATCAGGACAGTCATAAGTGCACGTATTTATCAGTAGATACATGTACATATACAAACTATATATCAATCAAAAGCATAGATTGCTTGTTGCAAGTTAAAGGGTCTCTCGTGTGAAGTTTTAAATATTTTTAATCAGAAAGTATAGATATTTTACTATCACTTGAGATTTGTTTGTTGCTTTAGGTGATGTGACTGCCAGGACGTTCTCAGATTAAAATTGACAAAACTTGATCGCGGTTAAAACGCTCAGAAAAAATACATACGTATTTTTCTACCGAGCGTTTTAACCAAGATCAATTTTGCAGTAAGTCAGTTATTACAAAACTGCTTTACTATTAAAAACCCATTATCAATTTTGCCGATATTACTTTAAAGTTATCCAAATTTTACCTCGCTTTTCATGCATTCGGAGGGCTTCTCGCTAAGCGGATGTTTGGTAAAATTTGATTTTTGCAAACCTTTAGAAAAGTCGTTAATGAAAATATTTGCTGATGTTGGTAATAACGAGGCCTAAGAACTACTAAAAGTCGATGTTTATATTTATGGCTTGGAATAAAGTGATATTCTAAAGCGATAGTAACAACCGTCTCGGTAGCCGTTTGGCAAAAAACTGATCGAGTTAACAGAGTTTCGGTCGAGTTATCTAAAGCCATTTATCATTGCGTGGGAACGGACCTAGCAAATCCATTCGAGTTAACCATGTGTTCGATATATCCGAGTTTCACTGTATGTTGTAATTAGAAGTTCACTTTTCAACATGTTCACTATTTATTGACTGAATAATGAAGAATATACATTTACATGAATTCTGCAGTCATTTTAACAATACAGCGAGTTTTCAGGTTACGACAATCTGTGGTTATGCTGTTTTGAGGACTGATAAAAAAATAATGATATAAAATACATGTAATAATGATATTAAGTGCCATGCTGTCTCAATTCATGTGCATCGTAAGCAATTTAAAGAATTGTGAGCTGGTTCTTAGCATGCCTCGGATTATCATGCTTTGTTGTGTAAGTTTCAATAATACCCGATTTTGGCTGTGTACACCATTTTATTAAAATTTACTTCAATTCATTTGTTAAGAAGTTGTTTTCTATTTTTCTAACAGAGTACTTTTTTATGATATCAGTTACAGTTTATGATAGTGAATTACTTTACAGTACATATGCTGTAGGGTAATTTATTTGTGCTGCTCCGACTTACACTGAAATTCTGGTTACATCACGTTTTAAGAATGGTTCATTGCCAGTCGAGAACCCAAATGTATTTGTTTTTTTTATGGCTCTGAGCGCCATGGCGTTTTTTCGCTGTTGCTTTAGACCTTAAGCAGCAAAGTCACTTTAGGTTACATAGTTTTGATATTTATTGAGCCCACGTTTCTATCCTAGTCTAGTGTAGTTTTTTGTTAGTTTTTTTTCACTGTATTACCTCAAGACCGAGATGAACGTGTGTTTGCTGACAGTCTGGTACAAGTGGTTATTAGTTTCTGCAATTCATTGTAGCATCTCGACTTGTCTGATAGTTTCACTATATTCAACACTAAAAGTGATATGGAGTTCCTTACGTGTCTGAAGCAGCTTGAGCACTTATCCAGTTTGACACTTCACAATGTCATAGCTTATGGCACAGATATGCACCATTACCTCTTACCACTTGCTCAACTAAAGTCCCTCAGGTAAGTAACCTTGACATTGACGTTCTTAGTATGCTCATTGCTTTACAGTCATTAACTTTGGGCTTTACGAGTTTTTACATTCACTTGTCACTAACTGTCCTCTATCCACTTGTCACTAACTGTCCTCTATCCACTTATCACTAACTGTCTTCTATCCACTTGTCACTAACTGCCCTCTATTCACTTGTCACTAGCTGTCCTCTATCCACTTGTAACTAACTGTCCTGTATCCACTTGTGTCACTAACTGTCCCCTATCCACTTATCACTAACTGTTCTGTATTTCCTTGTCACCAACTGCCCTCTATCCACTTGTCATTAACTGTCCTCTATCCACTTATCACTAACTGTCCTGCATCCACTTGTCATTAACTGTCTTCTATCCACTTATCACTAACTGTCCTGCATCCACTTGTCATTAACTGTCTTCTATCCACTTATCACTAACTGTCCTGCATCCACTTGTCATTAACTGTCCTCTATCCACTTGTCACTAACTGTCCATTGTGCTCTTCATTGTACAACTGGCTCCATAATGCTTAAGGCTCCTGCTCTAAACTAAATATTGTATGCTAGATATATGGTGCAACACTTACACTCGCAGTGATCATTTATGCGCTGGTGGCTGCCCTCTACATTAATCCAAATGTATTCCTTTATTGCCCTCCTCTATCCCATCATACACTGTCATATTGTCTGTAAGAGTCTTGTTAAAGATGTGATTGCATCAGAAATGTCGATCAAATGAAATTAAGATCAATAAAAGGCTAAAACATCAGCTACAGTTTGACCTCATTTTTGTCTTTGTAGACCAACCCTGTCCAGAAATAAGCGTATAAATGAGATCATTTTTTCAAACGCTCAGATTCGAGCGAATAATTTATTCGTGACGTGTGTAGTGATACATGTGAAAAGAGTCCACGAGCGATAAATACAAGATCTTTTCATTAGCCAATCATCAGCACAAAATTTTTACATAGATCATAATAAATGTTATCATTCGTAAAACGCGTTGTTTGTGATCTTGAAGTTAGAGATTTTACTCAATTACTAGACCGCACATCGACATCGATATTTACTGAATCAAATGACATCGTTAATTTACTGAATTACTGCATCGACGCGTTTTATTGACGAACAAGATAATTGTAATAATGCTTCCAGTTTCTGCGAAGGTGACTCAGAGTTTTTTGAGCATCTGGTGGTTAAAGTTGCGGGCAGACAGCTTACGGTTTGAGCCGACAGGCGTCAGCACCGTTATGCTGCAGAGGAAGATGGGAGAATGGAGGTAAATTTATCTTCAACTTTGAGTCCTATATACTGTTGAGTTTACATTCAGATTATATTTCCCTGTTTGAGACTACAATGTAACTCCCTGTGCACGCGTGCGTAATACAGATGCACAGGGAGTTCTTGCTACTGAATAAACGTTGATTGTTAGTGTTGATTTTTAAATTGACAGCTTCTTAATTAATCTATGGCATCTAGCAATATAATGGCCTAGATTGATGAACAACTGTTAAATATACTAAAGGTAATAATTTTACTACTCATGAGTACATTTACTAATTAAAAGAATTATAACTTTTTGCCATCACCAATCATTGTTTCACAACTTTTTTATCCTTTCACCTAGCTATACTATTTGCTTCAAATTTTTTGGCAGTGTTAGCTAGTAAATTAGATTCATGATTAGAGTTATTGTTCAATTCTTCCACATATAAAGTGAGGAGAACTTTCTCATTTATCAAAAGTGAGACATATCGATTATTGATTATCGATTGATCAATGCTCATCTTTAACTCTCAGAAACAAAGCTTTGAATTGTTGGCTTGGCATACTTATTCATTTTTAAAATTACACTCGCAATCTATCCAACTCCCAGTTTGAAAGCTTTCAGTAGATATGCATTAGAATGAAATATTTATTGAAGACATATATATATGTATTACATTTGTTTTATTGATTACAGGATGTTTATGTGGTGCCACCAGCGGAAGCAGCTGTGTCAGTCTGGAAACTGCCACAAATGAGAAAGAGAGACATGAATGTGCGCTGAAGATACCATGATATGTTTTGTTTGAGTGTGCTGCAGTAGATTAATTTGTCTTATTATATGAGCTGAAACTATGTGTGGCTACAACTTGGATGGATGTTTTTAATAAAAACTTTATGATGAGATGAAAAATTTTTGAGGTAAAAATTATATAATGAAATAATATTGTTGAAGATAATGCAAAACATGATTTGCAGAACATATTGAATATATCATAGCCCTGTTGCCACCTGTGCTGAAATATCATCTGATAAATGGATTTTTGAAGTGTAATTAGAGCTGTATGGACATGTACCTTTGCATAGCTCGACTCAATTCCGACGGACCAAATAATAAGGCCTCAAAAGTCTTATGCTCCACCCTATTAAGTGAAAACAGGTCCACAAACCGCCAACCAAGTGCAAAAATGGCTTTATTAACCTTTTGCCAAAATCGGTGGATTAATTGATGTCAAAAAATTGATGTTTTTGTTTCACTATTTCGGTCAACTCATAAAACCATTTGCTCAGTACTCGAATCAACTAATCAAATGTGGCCAGTAAATCTTTTTCTACAAATTGTTACTAATAATGATTAGATCATGTTGACTATAGATGACTTTTTTAGGGATGCAGTCAGTTCGTTTCGCCATTTATTCGATTGTATTCTTTTCAAAAATGCGGCTTATTTTTTTAGTAACTAGTGTCCGGTGTGATTAGCAACTGAGAACTTTGATGATACAAAGTCTGCGATGAAATAAATCAACTCGATGACCTAGTTACCATAGACTGGCATAATCGCAGTCATGACACAAATGTTTACACAGCATTTAGAGGAAACTAATATGACAAATTTTTAATTTCCCTATTTGCAGCGTTATAGACATTTATAATAATTTATCCGTAGCTAGATTTAAAATTTTATCTTAGCAATCATGAGCTAATACAAAATAAAATATATGCCAATAGAGCCACGTAGGACTAAACATTTATCGCAATAGCCAATGTGAATACAAGAGATAGAGAGAGACAGATTGTTTCAATATATTCATCATTCTGGGCAAGTCTGGGCACATCTTTTTTTCTGAGTGTTTTTACCGCAATCAATTTTTGTTCATTTTAATCTTCAAATATCTTGACAATGAGATCGCCTAAAACAACCAAAAACATATCAACTGATAGAAAAAACCAATACTTTCTGATATAATCAATGAAAATGTGACGCAATCACATCTTTAAAGATTGCCTAATAAATTACTTTCAGGTTTATTTAGATTTTCACCTTTGTTGATTTTTGCTATATGGACTGCTCGCTTACTTGCTAGGTGCATGTCACTCAGTTTGTCACTCGTTAGGTGCATGTCACTCAGTTTGTCACTTGCTAGGTGCATGCCGCTCAATATGCCGCCAGTAAGTTGCATTATACCCCCTGTGTGCGGTTCAACAGTATGATTGTGGCTTCTTAGTCAATCATAAGAGCCTTTAGAAAATTTATGATCGGATCTTATTCAAGGACTACTTTGGTGTAGCAGAGAATAAATAGATAAATAATAATAATAAATAGATAAATAATAATAAATAATAATACTAATAAATAGATAAATAATAATAATAAATAGATTAATAATAATAATAAATAATAATACTAATAAATAGATAAATAATAATAATAAATAGATTAATAATAAATAGATAAATAATAATAATAAATATATAAATAATAATAATAAATAGATAAATAATAATAAATAGATAAATAATAATAAATAATAATACTAATAAATAGATAAATAATAATAATAAATAGATTAATAATAATAATAAATAATAATACTAATAAATAGATAAATAATAATAATAAATAGATTAATAATAAATAGATAAATAATAATAAATAATAATACTAATAAATAGATAAATAATAATAATAAATAGATTAATAATAATAAATAATAATACTAATAAATAGATAAATAATAATAAATAATAATAATAATAAATATATAAATAATAATAATAAATAGATTAATAATAATAATAAATAATAATAATAATAAATAGATAAATAATAATAAATAGATAAATAATAATAAATAGATAAGCTCTGAGAAATTTATGCAGTAACAGAAAGTGAAGTTTTTTATTTTCCTCATAGACAAAAACAGGGGAAAAAACAAATTAGTGAATAAATTCAAAATAAACAAACTGAAAATACAGTTTAGGTTTACAAGCACAGTTTTCTTAAACTAACACTATGTTTAAGATCTAGTTCTTACTAAATCTAGAAACTAGATCTTAAACAACACAAGCATGTCTCTAGTACTGACTTTCTTTTAGTGCTTAAAATACTTGTGACATGTTTGTTACATTTCTCTCAATTGTATTTCATATATCACTTTTTGTTATCGGGTTAAAGGCACTAATGCCTTTGTGCACTAAATATGACCACACGCTTACTTTTGTAGTATTTTAGAGTAATTTGACTTTAGAATACTTTCAGAAATTGTAAGAATAGTCCATGGATGTACCAAAGTTGAGCATTTGTCAATGAAGAACCCTTAAAGGCTGACTTGCAACAAAATTCACATTACAGTTATTTGGTATCAAAAGATCCACCATGTCTTACTCTGTTGTGTTGTAGGTGCCAAATGTGTGGAAAAGTGATTACAAGCTCTTAAAAGCTCAAAAACGAAAAGCCGCCGTAGATTGGAATCTATTTCTCTGACGTAGCCATGAAATTTGGTTATTGTCTTGTCACGTGATGTTCTCATGTGACAGGAAAGGCCAATAAAAAGCTCAATATAAACATATCGTAGCACTAGTTTATGACAAACACTTCGTGTTGTACCGAAGACCCCGTATCAAATATAGATGCTCGCTACTTTACAGTTTTGTTTCGGCCTGGTCTAAGCGGCAATTCGTAATCTGATCATGTGACCCAATACTTCGCAACTAGTTTTTGCACCACTTTTCGATTATCACAGGTGACCTACTGGCTCGTTATTATTATTAGACAATGATATGTACTCCTTCGAGGTAAGGCTAAAAAATTAACTGAATTTTTACGGTAAGTTATAAGATATCACTGTTTAAAGGTGACAGCATTACAATGACAATAAAACAGACGCATAAGAACAATAGACATGGTTTTATTGAATGCGTGAAGTATATTTGTGAAAATATTTCGACGAATAAGGTTACATGAAAGTGTAAACAGAAACCATCTCTCACAACTACGTCACATTTGAGCCGTTTTGGAAAGAAAATCCAAACTACGGCGGTCCCGTGTGGCTGTGATTAACTGTTCGTTTTTTAGCTTTCAAGAGCTTGTAATCACATTCCCACATATTTGGCACCTACAACACAACAGAGTAAGACATGCTGAGTCTTTTGATATCAAACAACTGTAATGTGAATTTTGTTGCAAGTCAACCTTTAAATGAAAATTAAGAACCAGTTTGAATTCTCTAGTACTGTCAGAGAAAATAGATGTATTATTATATATTATTAGCCTGCGTATGTTCATAGACATCTAGATGTGTCCACAGTAGGCTCACAACGGCATGTACAAATGCCCTCTAAAGACTCACAGCGGAATGCTCTTCAGAGACTCCTTTCTGAGCTTCCTCATCTCACTTCTCTTGATCTCTCATGCACACACCTCGCGTGCTTCTCTCCTGATGTGACAAGGTAAACCCTATGAATTGTAAAAGGTGCATTAGAACCCTGGGGTAAGGCATTAATTCATGCCGGGATAGGATCGTACAAATATATCGCTTTATGACGATATCACCGTACTATCCTATCCTCACTTCGTAACATCGATGCTTTTGGAGAAATACCTATCCAAAGAGGCCGGTTTCTGGCAGCTCATCAAAATATTTATGAAATGACCCGTATACCTACCATTAATACTGTTCATAATATGACTCGGAAGAATGTTTTCTGCATGTTTGTGTGAAGAAAATCTAGCAAGGTTTTACATTGAGACTAGCTTGAGACATTAGCTTCAAATTTCATCACTACAGAGTATTTCAACTTCGTTTTTACTTTTCCGTTTTACAAGTTTTTCGGTTTGAAAGACTCTACTTGAACCTTTCGACAAGAAAAAGTAAGATACTCTCAGATATCCAATTTATATCAGATGGTATATATTTATTTATATGGTTAAAGAGATTTCACAAAAATTACCGTGAAATCTCTATTTTAGCGCCTTTATTTGACTGCCACTTTTAATAAAATGTCACTATAGGGGAAGGGTTGAAAAATACAACTTGCCAGATTGTAATTGAGCTCCACCTCTATGTTGACTGTCACGTTGACATTCTTTGCTCTTTACAAACCCATAGTAGCAAGTGATCAGTAAAAAAGTTTCCACAAAATATTACTAGTAATAACTCGGTTAGATCAA
Organism: Watersipora subatra; assembly: GCF_963576615.1. NCBI lineage: Eukaryota > Metazoa > Bryozoa > Gymnolaemata > Cheilostomatida > Watersiporidae > Watersipora > Watersipora subatra. The sequence continues at coordinate 33,842,355 of NC_088713.1, forward strand.
TAACAATTAATTCTTTTATTGTTGCTGTAGTGGTTGCCATGAGGGTGTATCTGAGAAGATCAATCAGCACGATCATCAGAACTAGACTCTGATTCGAAGTTACCAAAGTCTAAATCATATCCATTGTCTTTAGATTCCTCCATTACATTGGTTTACAATTTTACCTGAAAACTTTAAAGCATGTCGAGGATCGAAGAGAAATACTCTTAAGGAACACTGTACAATGTGATAGCAGTCATTGTCATGGCGTACCCAAGTCAGTTTTCTAACTCCAAAGCTTAACGTTATTTTCCTTAATACTTTGAAAGCGACACAATCAAAATACAGTGAAACTCAGATAACTCGCCCTCGGATAACTCGAAAACACGGTTAACTCAACGTATTTGTTTGGTCCGTTCCCACACAATGATAAATGGCTTTAGATAACTCAACCGAAACTCTGTTAACTCGAACAGTTTTTTGCCAAACGGCTATCGAGACGGTTGTTACTATCGCTTTAGAATATCACTTTATTCCAAGCCATAGAGATAAACATCGACTTTTAGTAGTTCTTAGGCCTCGTTATTACCAACATCGGTAAAATATTTTCATTAACGACTTTTCTAAAGGTTTGCAAAAATCAAATTTTACCAAACATCCGATTAGCGAGAAGCCCTCCGAAAGCACGAAAAGCGAGGTGCTATTCGGATAAATTTAAAGTAAAATCGGCAAAATTGATAATGGGTTTTTAATAGTAAAGCAGTTTTGTAATAACTGACTTACTGCAAAATTGATCTTGGTTAAAACGCTCGGTAGAAAAATACGTATGTATTTTTTCTGAGCGTTTTAACCGCGATCAACTTTTGCCAATTTTAATCTGAGAACGTCCTGGCAGTCACATCACCTAAAGCAACAAACAAATCTCAAGTTATAGAAAAATATCTATACTTTCTGATTAAAAATATTTAAAACTTCACACGAGACACCCTTTAACTTGCAACAAGCAATCTATGCTTTTGATTGATATATAGTTTGTATATGTACATATATCTACTGATAAATACGTGCACTTATGACTGTCCTGATAACTTGAACGCTCTAATAACTCGAACACTTTCGTTTGGTCCCTTGAAGTTTAAGTTATCCGAGTTTCACTGTAAGTAATAACTGTATCCGGTTCATGTTTTCCTTAAAGTAGCTCCTTGTTTAACTCTGTCTCATACTTATGTGTATATGAAAAATGGTTTAGCAAAAATCATGAGGCCAACGGCATTAATGTCGCTTCGCCTGAAAGAGAGTGCAAAATATAGGTGACATTAGCATCTGACGAGCTAGTCGAAAAATACCAGCACTGCCCTCTATTTGAATGTCACCTCTAATAAAACACCACTATAGGGAAAAATTTGAACAATGCAGCACTATAACGTTCAAATAGAGGTTTTACGGTAATATTCATGTTCGGTGAAGAGATCATTGCAACAATTAATACCTTCTATGATGAATAAAACAGCGTTTTGTGTTAGTGATTTATTTTCTACAAAGACCACATTTGTATATTTATTAGCCTTAGAGTTTGAGTAGCTGATCATGCTTTGTGCTCCATTGAGTTAATTTTTTTTAACCTCGGGTAACTCCAAAGTCCGGTTTTAACGGGTTTAGTTTTATATAATAATAAAGAATGTTATTCGCTATAAGCATGTATATAAGTGTGTATAATATAAACATGTATATAAACATGTATATAATTGAGCATGTTAAAAGATGTATATAAAGAGTAAGTTATCTGGAAAAATATTCTAGCTCTCGACAACGATGGATAGAAGTGAGAGAGAGGTAGGGAGAGGGGAGAGAGAACCAGGAGAGAGACAGGCTGTAGTATGTTTGTGATTCCTTTATAAGCATGGTTGTAAAAGTGAACTTTGATGTCGTTACCAGAGATACACCAATTCCTGCGCTGGAAGGCCGACACTTCCAATTTTTGGGTCTATTAAGATGTGATGATCGACCATCGGAGCGAGAGAATCTTCCTGCGAGCAGGGTTAGTGTTAAACACATATTTTAGTCATATAATCTATTTAAAAAGTAGGACAACTCTTCAAATTCGTACACTTAGTAATGTGTTATATTATGTATGTATATTAGTGGGTTAATAACAATTATGTGCTTATTCCAAGTATATGCTAAATAAATGGTCGAATAGCCATGTATGTGGTGTGGTAATATCTGTACAGATGGTTATCTTCAATCATAGGAAAAATGACAGGTTCAGAATTTAGCCTACAAAATCATTTAAAAATATTATTTACAGCTGTTTAGTTTACATATTTGAAATTAAGACAAAATAAGGATCAATTTAATAAATAATTTATGGCTATTGACTAAATTCACAATTAGTAATAATGTTGGAAGTAAGATTTTTCCAACACAAGTGTCCAGTTTATTTCACACACGACTGTAGTTAACCTTCGATACAGGTGCAAGCTGGCCTAGCGATGTTTGTTTTTGCAAATCTGGATCATAGTCTAAGATGTTCCCCGGCTAATAGCTCACTTTTTCCAATGTTCAAACTCCTTTCAAGTTTAACATTGACTTCACTCTTTTCATCGTCTCACGCATGCGACTTCTGAAATATTTACTATAATAAGATTTATGTCTGTGTGTCCTAAGCAACAGTTAAATGTTGGGAAAAACATTGCATCGCACTGGATTCAAACTTAGACATTAATGAGGCAACGAGGCAGGAGTAATAGGAGATGAATATAAGAGCACTGACTCTGTTGTAAACAACTCAGGAGAATTGTTTGGGTTTGGTATCTAGACTATGTAACATGTGACATCTAGGTGAAGGGTTTGAAAATAAAGTTTCTCAAACATTTTCAGTTTTATAAAATTAGTCATTACGATGCGATATTCTTCGATTCAATTTAATCTAAATTAACAAAACATATAACATAAAATCAATAAACATATAACATAAATTAAATAAACATATAAAATAAATTAAATAAACATATAAAATAAATTAAATAAACATATAACATAAAATAAATAAACATATAACATAATTTAAATAAACATATAACATAAATTAAATAAACATATAAAATAAATTAAATAAACATATAAAATAAATAAACATATAACATAAATTAACCCATTCAGGACTAATTAGTTATTGGTTGACTGCTCCCCCAGCCTAATTAATTTTTCACTAGCCTTACAATTAAAATAGAGCTACACAAAATTGTGTATAACTAGAGTTCTTTTTAAAATAATTTTGATTTGTTTTTTGCAGCTTAACAAAGACATTCCAGGCTACAATGTGATATAAATTTTTGTGCACCTTTACAAATTCTACTGACCACAATTTTTATTAATTCTGTGAACTTTTTTTATCAAAATTGTTTTTCATGTTTCGTAGCAGCTAACAAGCAGTTTTTTGATACTGAAATTGTTGGACCTATGTTAGATTGATAGCAAACTTTATCAGCAGCAAATAAAAAAAAAGATTTCTCAATTCCGAGCAATAGAACAGGTGTTACTAGCTTCTAACCAACACTACGTCACTGACAGTTTTATCAATTATATAATCAAACAATTTGTTAATTTATATTGAAATGCATTGCAGAGGTTATTATGAATATATTATGCATAAAATACTCAAGTTACCAGCTAACAGAAAATCAATTACCAGCAAAAAAATAGGTGTAAAAATACAGTAAAATATATTGTAAAAAATACAGTAAAAATGAATATGCATGAAAACGAAACAATATATACATGTATAATAAGGGTGTGTTCATTAAAAAATTATGACACGGTGAGAGTTATTTGTTGCCAACTACACATGCATATTTGCTGCCATTATAAGTTAGTTGATGCAGTATTCATCAGATATTGGTGTTGAAGCCCTAGGCTCATCATCAACGGCATCATCACTCACAAGCCCTTGACTGTCTTCACCTTCATGTAGCAAATATGATACAGCCTAAAAAAATTGTGCTTTAGTAGCTTTTCAGGGTAAATACCTGATAACAAATTGAAAATAAGTAGTCTACTGCAGCTAACAATTGGTAATACAAATTGCAAATATTTTTTGATACTGTAAATATAAACACAAAAAGTCATGAAGATGATTACTGTGGTAAGTGTCCCCTATCGACCAATATTAGAGCCTAGTGGTTGGGGCTAGTTTATAGTAGATGTTGAGGTTGAGAACTATATGCTTGACTAATTGCGGGTTGAACAATTGGATATAAATGAAATAAGAAATTTTTATTATCTTGTAGTTTTACAAGGAAATCATAAAACTATTGTTTATTATGGGGTAATAGAGTGATGAGTTCATGCTGCAAAAAGATCTAAATTTTATTGGATTGAAAATGTTATAATCATGTGTATCATGAAAAAAATCCATATCTTACACTGTTAGAAGAAAGTTTGTTAGAAATTCACAAGAAAAATTTCGGCTTTTTATCGTTTTTTTTCGGTAAAATTCTATAAATAGCCACATAAAACTTACCTTCTTTCATCAGAAAATTCTCATTTTCTTCTTGAACATTACTTTTTTTGCTATTTTCTTCCCCTGAGCTGATTACCGCATCTAATTCACTTAAGAATTTTGCCATCGTTCGCATAAACCTTTTCAAAAAATGGCGATCATCAAATTTCCAAAACAGTTGATATCTATCACATAATTTGTTAGTTAAAACTTTCTTGTCCAATCACATATTTGGTATCAAAATGATGCCCAGACTCTTAAACTTTGTTTGGTGAATGAATAAAACCGATGTACCTAAACAGCTAAGCAATAGAGCAAATCAAAGTTTAACCCGAGTACTTCGGGAATGGGCCCTGGAGAGCACAACTCTTCCCGATGTATTCGGGAACAGTCCTGAGTGGGTTAAATAAACATATAAAATAAATTAAATAAACATATAAAATAAATTAAATAAACATATAAAATAAAATAAATAAACATATAAAATAAAATAAATAAACATATAACATAAATTAAATAAACATATAACATAAAAAATAGTCTCTGCCAACCAATATCTTGAATTGATATTGCCCTGGTTTAGTAATGAATTGAAAAGACTAATTGCGCTATTTGGAGTGCTTAAATATTTGCGAAGTTTAAATTGCTAGCTAAACATCAACTAAATTGTTCATTTTCATATTATTCGTTTTAATTGGCATATGTACATTGGGAAATGGAGGTATGCGTTCAAACCAATGACGGTGTTTCATTCGTTGCGCTTATAGGTGTCAGGAGACAGTGACATCAAACAGATTCTCGAATCACTGCGTGCCTACAGACACAGACGGCTTTATTTGATCTGGTCCCTACAGTCTCTTCACGACCTTCTCAAGCTCAAAAGTGTGGAGCTGAACTACTATCCAGAACTTGTGTCCATCATTGCCGAGTTGCTCAGAATGCACCAACATGACTTAGGCCTGTTGCTTATAGCAAGGTCTGTATGGTAGTTGTATGATAGTTACTGATAGTTGTATGATAGTTACTGATAGTTGTATGATAGTTACTGATAGTTGTATGATAGTTACTGATAGTCGTATGATTGTTACTGATAGTCGTATGATTGTTACTGATGGTTGTATGATAGTTACTGATAGTTTTTACAGTGCACTCTCAGTATATGATCCTGATCCGTTCCAGTGTTGGAAACGTATGGTGAAAAAATCATATGTATGGGTATAGAAACCATAGTAATTATATAATGCAAACATCCCCTGGTAAAAATTGTCAAATTTTTATATAAGTGTTGTACATATTATAAATTAGTAACAAAATAGTATGTCAACCGTAGTAACTATGTACGTGCATAGTTAGTAAGGTAGTACGTAGTACTTACATATAACATAAACTTTGACTTCACCTTGGATGAATTTAGCTTACTAAACACACACACTTAAAGCTAAGTTTTAGTATGTATTTTCAACTATTTTACTGGATTTCAACTTTTTATCACTAAAATTTTATCACATCCGTTTCTGTCTTCTTTTTCACATCAACTTTTAGTGAACTTGTTTAAAACATCTTTCAACCTAATTCGTCAAAAAAGCCCGAATGATGCTGTTTGCGTAATGAAGTAGATCTTTGTTAGCAGGTTAAGAGAAATTGTCTGACCACTGACCTTCTGCTCGAAGGGATTGCAACTCCAACTTTGTTCTTGGTTTTAAAAGGAAAATATTACCATTTTATATACGAGAGTTGCTGAAAGGAGAGAAATCGATCATCATGTTTTTTTCAAGTGTTGTAAAAATATTTTCGTTGGATTTTGGGGTCTTTGTTATCTAATGTAGGTAATAAGCGCACCGACTGGCAAATTTGAACTCGGGCGAAAATTTAGTTGAATTCATACGGTGAAATAAGGTCCGTATGGTGAGGTGAAAAAATCATCATGTTCCACTTCATGAGATAAAAGAATCATATATCAGGGTAATCGTATCCTAAGGGTATATTTGTATGTTTGAACTATTTGTTTATTGCTTGGGACGCCCAAACTCATAGATGTGTTACTCTATCGTGTTTGTTTTGCAGTGCCACCATGTGTTACCTAATATATCCAGAGAGCCGACAGCACCCTGATGTTAAAGCACATCAATATATTTCAGCCAGAATTTTGCGTAAAACTGTTAGAGTCCTACACAATACACTGCTCCAAGGTTTAGAAAATAGCAATGTATGTTACCTCTATGGTTAACTCTATTTTTTTTGTTTCAGCGTAGTATCGTCTGATTTTGTCTCTAGTGCGTTTCACTTTCTCTCTGCATATTATAAATTGCTAAACAAAGACAATGATATTCAGATTTTATGCTCAGAGCGCTGTGAGAATCGTGCAATCTATTTCCTAGACACATTAGTTTGTCATCTATGGATTCTGATGACAAATTAAACCTTAAAACTGTGTTTTTCAATAGTTTTTTTAGTTTCGGGTTGGCTTATACAAGTATAACTCAGATCGCACTCAAATGAAATGACATGCTAACTTAGTTCCAGCAACTACAACTCAAACTACAAGCTGAACCTTTATGCCTTTTTACTACTACCATGGTTAACAAGTTCCTAGCCTGGCGAGTTATTACTTGAGGCAGTATTATTACTGTAAAAATAAATTAACAGAAGTACTATCGCTCAATAGATAATCATCAGGAGCCCCTTTATTTACAACTAGTGAAAGCTGCGTAACTGTAATGTGTCTGACACGGCTGGTCATCACGAAGAAAAAATTGTGACAAAAAATGGAGTTTCTGCGAAGCCAAACTATGCTCAGCGTGAACTGTAAATACATTTTCTATTAGCTCAGTGCAGACCGATGGTTATTTATTTTGTTTAAATGCAGACACGATACAACCAACTACTAGTTAACCAACTACTAGTTAACCAACTACTAGTTAACCAACTACTAGTTAACCAACTACTAGTTAACCAACTACTAGTTAACCAACTACTAGTTAACCAACTACTAGTTAACCAACTACTAGTTAACCAACTACTAGTTAACCAACTACTAGTTAACCAACTACTAGTTAACCAACTACTAGTTAACCAACTACTAGTTAACCAACTACTAGTTAACCAACTACTAGTTAACCAACTACTAGTTAACCAACTACTAGTTAACCAACTACTAGTTAACCAACTACTAGTTAACCAACTACTAGTTAACCAACTACTAGTTAACCAACCACTCATTAACCAGAAACATATCCTGCAAAGACTGATCCGGGCGGCTCTTGGTGATATGCAAACGCTTTGTTGACGCCAATCGTGGTACGCAATGTCTTAAATTTTTTCTGCGACCTTTTTGCAGTGATGAGTGTTTACCACCTGTTACGGTTTGCAAGGCTTATATGCATTATTTGTTATAAAATTCACCATTTTAGGGCTGTTTTTCTAGGATCAGTCTATATGCAAGAATCTACAATACTTGATGTTAATGTCCAGTTTTAGGAATAATCAGTATTCTCCAGTTTGCATAATTGTGCAGTTTGTAAATACTTTCCATTTTTATAGCTAAACTTCTTTTATCTGCGAAAAATATATATGAATGAAATATAAATTGGTGAAATCAGATGCAGCACCTGGTAATCAAAGCTAACTTGTAAACTGGTAGCAAACTTGGTTTATGTCATCATTTTATATCATACTTGCTTTTAAATTTATGTTTTTGCTGAGTGTAGTAGCTAGACTACAACTAGACTAACTACTCAGCTACACCTACACTAGACCTTTACTTCTGACCTTCTGGTACCTCCAGAGTCAGGCAGTTCTCTTGTCTATGATACGATTTTATACGTTTGATCTATCATTCAGATCCTTTAGTAATTTCATAGATAATACTCTAATAATTTTATCTTGTTTACTTCTGTGGTTACCTTCATCGTTACATTCTTTTCTTAATTGACAGCTCACAAAGCATGCGCTTTTGGCATTATACTACCTGGATATTCCAAAAGATGTGGTGAGTTGTCTCTCCTTGCGTGTAGGTATCAGCAATCTCTCCAAGCCATCAGGCTGTGTGTACGAGTGTGTTGGTTGTTGGATGTTAATTACATTCAGGAAGTCAGAATATTGCTGCTGACTTATTGTATCTCATGCTGCCGTTGAATGCCTCAGTTGGGTGCCTTGAGAGGCTGGTGCAGTTTTAGATTTTTAAGTAGAGTTCATTCTTTATTTTTGAACGTTTCAAATTACGAACAAATTAGAATTTAAACAAAGAATTTGAGATGTTTTGCTTCAGATGCTGGACTATAATTTGAAACATTTGAGTTATCAGAACATCTACTAGATGAGTCGGGATAACTCCAACAAAGCTCATTAACCTTCAGCTTCCTCTTTCTGTCTCTTTTTTTGTCTTTTCTCTCTCACATCCCTCTATTTTTTCTCCTTCTCTTCTTCTTTCTTCACTCTCCTGCACTCATTTTTACTTTCTCCCCACGGTCCCTCTCACTTTCTTCCCGCGGTCCCTCTCACTTTCTCCCCGCGGTCCCTCTCACTTTCCCTCCACGGTCCCTCTCACTTTCTCCCCGCGGTCCCTCTCACTTTCTCTCCGCGGTCCTTCTCCTTTCTCTCCGCGGTCCCTCTCACTTTCTCTCCGCGGTCCCTCTCACTTTCTCTCCGCGGTCCCTCTCACTTTCTCTTCGCGGTCCCTCTCACTTTCTCTTCGCGGTCCCTCTCATTTTCTCTCCGCGGTCCCTCTCACTTTCTCTCCGCGGTCTCTCTCATTTTCTCTCCGCGGTCCCTCTCACTTTCTTCCCACGGTCCCTCTCACTTTCTCCCTGCGGTCCCTCTCACTTTCTCTCCGCGGTCCCTCTCACTTTCTCTCCGCGGTCCCTCTCACTTTCTCTCCGCGGTCCCTCTCACTTTCTCTCCGCGGTCCCTCTCACTTTCTCCCTGCGGTCCCTCTCACTTTCTCTCCGCGGTCCCTCTCACTTTCTCCCCGCGGTCCCTCTCACTTTCTCTCCGCGGTCCCTCTCACTTTCTCTCCGCGGTCCCTCTCACTTTCTCTCCGCGGTCCCTCTCACTTTCTCTCCACGGTCCCTCTCACTTTCTCTCCGCGGTCCCTCTCACTTTCTCCCCGCGGTCCCTCTCACTTTCTCCCCGCGGTCTCTCTCACTTTCTCTCCGCGGTCCCTCTCACTTTCTCTCCGCGGTCCCTCTCACTTTCTCCCCGCGGTCCCTCTCACTTTCTCCCCGCGGTCCCTCTCACTTTCTCTCCGCGGTCCCTCTCACTTTCTCTCCGCGGTCCCTCTCACTTTCTCCCCGCGGTCCCTCTCACTTTCTCTCCGCGGTCCCTCTCACTTTCTCTCCGCGGTCCCTCTCACTTTCTCTCCGCGGTCCCTCTCACTTTCTCTCCGCGGTCCCTCTCACTTTCTCTCCGCGGTCCCTCTCACTTTCTCCCCGCGGTCCCTCTCACTTTCTCCCCGCGGTCCCTCTCACTTTCTCCCCGCGGTCTCTCTCACTTTCTCTCCGCGGTCCCTCTCACTTTCTCTCCGCGGTCCCTCTCACTTTCTCTCCGCGGTCCCTCTCACTTTCTCTCCGCGGTCCCTCTCACTTTCTCTCCGCGGTCCCTCTCACTTTCTCTCCGCGGTCCCTCTCACTTTCTCCCCGCGGTCCCTCTCACTTTCTCCCCGCGGTCCCTCTCACTTTCTCCCCGCGGTCTCTCTCACTTTCTCTCCGCGGTCCCTCTCACTTTCTCTCCGCGGTCCCTCTCACTTTCTCTCCGCGGTCCCTCTCACTTTCTCTCCGCGGTCCCTCTCACTTTCTCCCCGCGGTCCCTCTCACTTTCTCTCCGCGGTCCCTCTCACTTTCTCCCCGCGGTCTCTCTCACTTTCTCTCCGCGGTCCCTCTCACTTTCTCTCCGCGGTCCCTCTCACTTTCTCTCCGCGGTCCCTCTCACTTTCTCTCCGCGGTCCCTCTCACTTTCTCTCCGCGGTCCCTCTCACTTTCTCTCCGCGGTCCCTCTCACTTTCTCTCCGCGGTCCCTCTCACTTTCTCTCTCTTCGAAAAATTCAACTCTTTTTAGAAATATTTTAAATTCAAATTCCGTTTTTCCATGTTCTCGATTCACATCAAAGGACATGAGGCTTATTTAGGTAGAATTTGCATTAAATTCCCAGTTATTTCTATAGATATTATTTGTATATAGTATGGATAGAGTATTTGTGATATATTTATGGTGCTTTATATATTACCTGATTTTCAGTTTACAATTTATGGTGTAAATATTGTAAAAATGTTTTCAAACAACTTGATTTCTGTCGCAATCACTTTACAACAGCCTTTATAACAGCATATTGTAATCAAAACCATTGAGGTCAGACGATACATGCAGGACTTGTATTGAAATATGCCGCCCAAAATACGCACAAGGCTTGCCTCTTTTATGTTTTAGTCTAGGATAATCTAAGCTTTGTTTTAGAACAAATGTGTTGAAATTTATGTTGAAATGCTTTATTGGTCACAGATAGCGTAATTATAGTGTCAATCCTATATTCTTCAACACATGCGCGTATAGATGATAACTCCAAGTTTATGGAGCATACCTCATTCCTCAAAGAATGTCCTCTTGACATTTAATCTTGCGCAGTCCTTACGTTACGTTTAAGGAAACTGGTGGTGCTTTTAGCTTGAATCAAATAGCCTCAACTCCTCGCTGGCATATAAAAGCGGTAGCTTCATTTGCTACAATGCTTTTGGGCAAAACACGGGTCATTACACATACTATTTGTGTTTGACCTGACAAACTGCAAGTTGTCCTCTCTTACTTTGTTAAATGGACTAACACAATAGCTGTCTGTCTATTCATTATGAATTACGAGTCCTCTCTTATGATTAGACCAGTTGTTTCATGCATCTCTCATTTAATCAAGGTCATCTGATTGTTTTATACCTAGATTGTTGGAATCCAACCATCTGCCTTATTGCAAAGTGTCTTCCCTTACATGATGACTCGCATTGTTATAGCGGTTCATATACAGAAGTCTGTCAGAGACCCTTCTTGAAATCATCCGTAGCCCTGATCTTGAGGACGATGAGTTCTTGGTAAGGCTTGCCCTTGCCTTTCTCAATAAAATGCTCAGGGGAGACGATTCTGGCAAGAAGCTGCTTGGAGAGCTCGCTGTCATTGAGGTAGCACTTCTCTTTTAATCACAAATCTCTTTTGATATATTTACTTTTTTATTACGAAATATTTGCTGACATACACTCAGAGTTTTTGCTTTAAAACCTAGCTCCTTTCGTATAACTTTTATCAAAAGTTTTTTGAAATCAATAGAAAATACTGCACAGGAATCAATTCTTTTGACCCAAAAGCCATGTTTAGTTTTTTAAATTAGTAAAATTGCTATCGAAAACTGCTATTGTTTTTGCAGTCTGACCAAAATGCGGACCCTCATTCTCTCATATCAATCTAATATAAAAATATAGTTATCAGAAATATCTACTGCCCAATGTTGGAGAGTTTCACTAGCAAAAATACATTTAGGCCACTGTTTACATCTGTCGTATGTTTACATTTAGGCCACTGTTTACATCTGTCGTATGTTTACAGGCCGGATGTTTCTTTTCATCCGTCCTCAACGGAAAGTAACAAAATTTTGAAACTGATATTTGCTCTCAAATTTTGAGTGAAAATAAAGCTAACTGGTTTTGGCGACATAATAGCCCAGAATCCTAAATTTATTTGGTCAAATTGTTAGGTGGTTCTTTTATCTCTGTAATCTGTGTATCAGTACTGAGGCGAGTTATTATTATCCGTAGCGAAAGATTTAACACCTTGACGGGCGTAGTGTCATTTATGTTGCCTACTTTTTAGACTCTCCCACAGGCAGAGCAACATTAATGACATCAGCGTCATCATTTATGTATACATTGGAATTTATCAGACCGAGTTAGACAAGAGACTACTTTACATAATACATATTAGACTGACAGATTATCAGACTGAGTTAGACAAGACACTACTTTACATAATACATATTAGACTGACAGATTATCAGACCGAGTTGGACAAGGGACTACTTTAGATAATACATATTAGACTGACTGATTATCAGACTGAGTTAGACAAGGGACTACTTTAGATAATACATATTAGACTGACAGATTATCAGACTGAGTTAGACAAGAGACTACTTTAGATAATACATATTAGACTGACAGATTATCAGACTGAGTTGGACAAGGGACTACTTTAGATAATACATATTAGACTGACAGATTATCAGACTGAGTGAGACAAGGGACTACTTTAGATAATACATATTAGACTGACTGATTATCAGACTGAGTTAGACAAGGAACTACTTTAGATAATACATATTAGACTGACTGATTATCAGACTGAGTTAGACAAGGGACTACTTTAGATAATACATATTAGACTGACTGATTATCAGACCGAGTTAGACAAGGGACTACTTTAGATAATACATATTAGACTGACAGATTATCAGACTGAGTTAGACAAGGGACTACTTTAGATAATACATATTAGACTGACTGATTATCAGTCTGAGTTAGACAAGGGACTACTTTAGATAATACATATTAGACTGACTGATTATCAGACTGAGTTAGACAAGAGACTACTTTAGATAATACATATTAGACTGACGGATTATCAGACTGAGTTAGACATGGGACTACTTTAGATAATACATATTAGACTGACTGATTATCAGACCGAGTTAGACAAGGGACTACTTTAAATAATACATATTAGACTGACAGATTATCAGACCGAGTTAGACAAGGGACTACTTTAGATAATACATATTAGACTGACTGATTATCAGACTGAGTTAGACAAGGAACTACTTTAGATAATACATAATAGACTGACTGATTATCAGACTGAGTTAGACAAGGGACTACTTTAGATAATACATATTAGACTGACAGATTATCAGACCAAGTTAGACAAGGGACTACTTTAGATAATACATATTAGACTGACAGATTATCAGACCGAGTTAGACAAGAGACTACTTTAGATAATACATATTAGACTGACAGATTAGCAGACTGAGTTAGACAAGGGACTACTTTAGATAATACATATTAGACTGACTTTATTAGAACATGATTTACTGAACATATTAGACTGACTATTAGCAGCAAAATATAAATTTGCTGCTCGGTGGTTTAAGCCACTAAGAATGTGAACGTCGGATGATAAGAGAAAATGGAAAGATAGGAAAAATTCAGTGTGTATAATATCTGTGTACATGGATAAAAGATTATTGCATGCATTTAGTTGATGACAAGACGAGGTTGATATCAATAGTTTGATGTCAATAGGTTAACCGTGCTTATATTGTTAGTGTTCTCTCTGGAGTCACTACAGTTCTGTTTTGTGCTTTTGCATTCACCTGACGATAAGTACAGATAGCCTATTCTAACACTCTAGTTATGTATATATACTTGTATAGTATACATATGTATGCTACGTATGTATACTATATATATTTATATGTACCCTACAGGATGAAAATATTCGATGGATTTAATGATTCGCGATTTCATGAACAGTCTTCTCCGCGAATTATTAAATTCCGCGAATAGTTAGTTCTATTTTTAAACACAAGGGAGAATAACTACTGCCTCAAATTGAAAACTAGCCGCCAGGCATAAATACTAAACGTAGCTGATTTGCAAATTTTTTTAAAATCATCGCAGGGGTTCTGAGTCAACCTCATTGCCAATGCATCACACTTACAAAGTTATTCAAGGTTGTCACAAGTTATTCGGCATGGCGTTGTCATCGCAAAAATCGCTTTTACATTTACATTGAAGTCGACTACATCTCTAACACCTCTAATACCGAAGTTAAGGATGATAATGATCTGGACATTAGTACGTATTTGATTTGCAGTGCAGATACGTTTTTCCATAATTAACCAATTAATTTCCATGATCGACTCGTAGTTGTCAGTTAAATAGAAACCTAAACACGTGGTTTACGCACGTGAAAGGTTAACTCTATTGCTAGCTGCAATATAGTTAACTCTTAATAGACAGTGATTTTGATTGCATGAAAAAGGCTGTTTGCACGAAATTTATCTCCGCGAATATTTTCATCCTGTACGGTATAGATATGTATGTATGTATATACAGTGTATATATGTATACATATGGGCCATGTTCTCAGAAACCATGGTTCAGTTGGTGTGTGAGATCTGGAATTATCTACACTAGCAGAAAGAGAAAATTCTCAGTTATTTTACACACAAAAATTTGATTTTAGCTTAATTACAGCAGATTTTATGATCAATAAACTGAATGCATGTTTACCATTAGTGTGGAAACATAGTTCTGAGAAAACTGGTGTTAAAGTTTGAGAAACGAAAACCAATGCACAATTTTGTTTACATTTCAAAACGTCGTAGCAACCAATATCAAGAAGTTGTGATATTTATCTAGATTTCTGTATTTATTTGCAAAAGATTATGCTGATTTTAAAAATCTAAACAGATTTTAGTTGGTTTTCATGGGAATAGCTGTATATCTATAAGAAAATGTAGGCCTATAACTTAATTTTGCAGATATTAAAAACGGCTTGGCAGTACCGCAATATTGAGCACAGCCGTAGCACCATCAACAAAATCTTTAGAAAAATAATAACAGTAACATATTGCCCAATATCGGTCACTATATACTTTGATTTTGTAAATTCGAATAATTATTCTTATAATTAAATCTTATAATAAACTTATAAAATCGAATAATTATTCTTATAATTAAATACTGTAGTAATCTTGTAAGAATCATTAGGAAAATATCATCGTCATTCGATTTACTTTCACTGTTTTTGACATCAATTGGAATATCAAAGTACTCATTGTAAGTGCCCAAATGTCAGAAATATTTTTAAAATCGGCAAAAAAGAAACGATTACTTTTATCGGATGCCATTTTTCAGTATTTCCTGTTTAGCATAGCAACGGTTTTAAGGTTTTTTCTGAGAGTTAAATACTTCTATTGGCTAAACTGACTTCAGATTTAGAAAGATCGCTCTTTGATTGGTCCAGATGCACGTGTTACAAAAATCGTTACCAATATTATAACTTCAGTTAGTGCAGCGTCAAAGTCAGAAAATTCAACTTCGTGATTTGCGACTTAACCATGATTTCTGTGATCGTGACCTATATGTATATATACGTCGTCGCTAAGTATAGTTATAGAGATTGAAATCGTTTCGCACTGGAATTGAACTTGTGGCATTCAAATCACAAGTCTACAAACAACCACGCGTAACGTAACCGCGCGTAACGTAACCCCTATGGTAACCCGTTCTTATCGTTTTCAACTATCTTATTTATCTTTTTCGCGATTGCATGATTGCTAAATATGTACTTTTTATTATTAATATTACTTTTTGCATTTGTTTTTCTTTAAACAATTTTTTAAAATATAATTTTTTATTAATACCCATGTAATAATAATTAATTTTTTTATTAATAATTTCATATTTATACCTATTTTATACCATTATTACCTATTTTGGATTTGTCATCTTTAAATGTGCCGTGTCTATTTCAAATTTTACAACGCCATCAATTTCCTTCAATTTCCACTAAAACTGTAAAGACTGAAAACTTCCCGCATAAAGTTTTTTGTTGTGTAGGAATTGCCTTTTGGTTTGGTCCAACTTGTACCCTCGTGTCCTTCCCTGTTATGCATCTGTACCAGTATCGAGAGGTACCAGTATTGTCGTATTCAAAGTTTTGATGGATAGCTTCTGGTGGAACTGTAACCTTTTTATACACACACTCTTATATACTATTACTATACTATTACTATATACTCCATTGTTATCGTTAATTCAACAAATTCATGATTATTATTTATTTGAACTACACAAAACACTTTTCTCATAATATGAAGTTTGAAAGTTTGAATGGTAAATATTGTTATACAAATTGTATGCTAAGTAAAAATAAATTTTTTGTGCAGACTTTTTTATTACCCAGGCAACACCGGGCATTCATCTAGTATGTATATATGTTTGAACTCTTTGAAGCCTAGACCCAAGATAATTCGTGACCATCTATAACTATTATAATAACACTGGTTATGCTTGGAGGTTTGCTCATAACAAATTTTTTAAAATACATGTCACAAAATACACTCACTTTATACATCACCTTGACTTATTTGTGGACAGAGGACAATGAAGGTGGTTTATTAGTTTTTTCTATTACCTCCGAAACATCTGACACTTTTGAGAGTGTGCAATAAAAACTATTTACTCAGAGTTTTCCTAATTGTATTCTACAAAAATAGAGCTTCAAAATGATACTCAGCTCACAACACCTCAGAATAGATTATGCTATTCTGAGTGCTTTGACAGTCGATGGTAAGTTTGTACTGCTGTCTAGGATCAGGGTTCCGCTGCTATATAAGACCAGCTTTCAAAGTTTCGAAGAATAAATGACTCACCGCGACAGCTGCTACAGAAATGTTGGGAGACAAATCCTTTTCCGAGCTGATGGGATCATGTTTGATGGTTTACAGTGTGCCTCTTGCTTAACTTTCAGGTGCTGTGTAATTTGATACGGGCAAAACTTCGAAATGATTCGCCTGACAATCAATTGAACCTATCTTGGACAGCTCTATGGAATGTAACAGGTAGGATGCCGTAAATAGCTCTATGGAGTTATTAGATTAACTTTATGCGATGTGACGGGTAGAATGTTTCAGAATGGAATTCTGAGAGCTGAATAACCTCATAGCCGCAGATGGCAGCAGATAGCAGCAGAATTCTATTGTTATAACTTATAACTTTGGATGAGTTTTGGACGGATATGATAATTATCCCATCTTTTGAAATATGTGATTTATAAAAGGAATAACAAAAATGGCCGGAATTATGTTTGAATTTTTGAATATTCACTATTCACCCAAAAAACATATTTATTGCAGATGAAACATCCGACAATTGTAGACAGTTTATTGATTGCGGAGGTATAGATCTCTTCCTTGACTGCTATTACACATTTTGTTTGTCTGCCCGAGAGAGTGAGAGGGATCTGAGAGAAGAACTTCTCAGAAACATGCTCGGCTCATTGGTATGTCTGTAATATAGGTCAAACATATCACGAGAAACATACTTGGGTTGTTAATATGTCTGTAATATAGGTCAAACATATCACGAGAAACATACTTGGGTTGTTGATATGGCTGTAATATAGGTCAAACATATCACGAGAAACATACTTGGGTTGTTGATATGTCTGTAATATAGGTCAAACATATCACGAGAAACATACTTGGGTTGTTGATATGTCTGTAATATAGGTCAAACATATCACGAGAAACATACTTACGTTGTTGATATGTCTGTAATATAGGTCAAACATATCACGAGAAACATACTTGGGTTGTTGATATGTCCGTAATATGTCTACTGCAGCATTAGAAACATACTTGGGTTGTTGATATGTCCGTAATATGTCTACTGCAGCATTAGAAACATACTTGGGTTGTTGATATGTCCGTAATATGTCTACTGCAGCATTAGAAACATACTTGGGCTGTTGATACGTCTGTAATATGTCTACTGCAGCATTAGAAACATACTTGGGTTGTTGATATGTCTGTAATATGTCTACTGCAGCATTAGAAACATACTTGGGTTGTTGATATGTCCGTAATATGTCTACTGCAGCATTAGAAACATACTTGGGTTGTTGATATGTCCGTAATATGTCTACCGCAGCATTAAAAACATACTTGGGTTGTTGATATTTCTGTAATATGTCTACTGCAGCATTAGAAACATACTTGGGTTGTTGATATGTTTGTAATATGTCTACTGCAGCATTAGAAACATACTTGGGTTGTTGATATGTCTGTAATATAGGTCAAACATATCACAAGAAACATACTTGGGTTGTTGATATGTCTGTAATATAGGTCAAACATATCACGAGAAACATATTTGGGTTGTTGATATGTCTGTAATATAGGTCAAACATATCACGAGAAACATACTTGGGTTGTTGATATGTCTGTAATATAGGTCAAACATATCACGAGAAACATACTTACGTTGTTGATATGTCTGTAATATAGGTCAAACATATCACGAGAAACATACTTGGGTTGTTGATATGTCCGTAATATGTCTACTGCAGCATTAGAAACATACTTGGGTTGTTGATATGTCCGTAATATGTCTGCTGCAGCATTAGAAACATACTTGGGTTGTTGATATGTCCGTAATATGTCTACTGCAGCATTAGAAACATACTTGGGCTGTTGATATGTCTGTAATATGTCTACTGCAGCATTAGAAACATACTTGGGTTGTTGATATGTCTGTAATATGTCTACTGCAGCATTAGAAACATACTTGGGTTGTTGATATGTCCGTAATATGTCTACTGCAGCATTAGAAACATACTTGGGTTGTTGATATGTCCGTAATATGTCTACCGCAGCATTAAAAACATACTTGGGTTGTTGATATTTCTGTAATATGTCTACTGCAGCATTAGAAACATACTTGGGTTGTTGATATGTTTGTAATATGTCTACTGCAGCATTAGAAACATACTTGGGTTGTTGATATGTCTGTAATATAGGTCAAACATATCACAAGAAACATACTTGGGTTGTTGATATGTCTGTAATATGTCTACTGCAGCATTAGAAACATACTTGGGTTGTTGATATGTCTGTAATATGTCTACTGCAGCATTAGAAACATACTTGGGTTGTTGATAAGTCTGTAATATGTCTACTGCAGCATTAGAAACATACTTGGGTTGTTGATATGTCTGTAATATGTCTACTGCAGCATTAGAAACATACTTGGGTTGTTGATATGTCCGTAATATGTCTACTGCAGCATTAGAAACATACTTGGGTTGTTGATATGTCCGTAATATGTCTACCGCAGCATTAAAAACATACTTGGGTTGTTGATATTTCTGTAATATGTCTACTGCAGCATTAGAAACATACTTGGGTTGTTGATATGTTTGTAATATGTCTACTGCAGCATTAGAAACATACTTGGGTTGTTGATATGTCTGTAATATAGGTCAAACATATCACAAGAAACATACTTGGGTTGTTGATATGTCTGTAATATGTCTACTGCAGCATTAGAAACATACTTGGGTTGTTGATATGTCTGTAATATGTCTACTGCAGCATTAGAAACATACTTGGGTTGTTGATAAGTCTGTAATATGTCTACTGCAGCATTAGAAACATACTTGGGTTGTTGATATGTCTGTAATATAGGTCAAACATATCACGAGAAACATACTTGGGTTGTTGATATGTCTGTAATATAGGTCAAACATATCATGAGAAACATATTTGGGTTGTTGATATGTTTGTAATATAGGTCAAACATATCACGAGAAACATACTTGGGTTGTTGATATTTCCGTAATATGTCTACTGCAGCATTAGAAACATACTTGGGTTGTTGATATGTCTGTAATATGTCTACTGCAGCATTAGAAACATACTTGGGTTGTTGATAAGTCTGTAATATGTCTACTGCAGCATTAGAAACATACTTGGGTTGTTGATATGTCTGTAATATAGGTCAAACATATCACGAAAAACATACTTGGGTTGTTGATATGTCTGTAATATAGGTCAAACATATCACCAGAAACATATTTGGGTTGTTGATATTTCCGTAATATGTCTACTGCAGCATTAGAAACATACTTGGGTTGTTGATATGTCTGTAATATGTCTACTGCAGCATTAGAAACATACTTGGGTTGTGGATATGTCTGTAATATGTCTACTGCAGCATTAGAAACATACTTGGGTTGTTGGAACATTTTCTAGACAGATATACTGCTTATATCTTTCTACTTGATGACCTATTCTAATATTTCATGATCTTTAAATAGAAATTGATAGGAACCACACACCAAGTTGGATAGAATCGTTATGCACTTTATTGTATGTAATGTAGGTAAGCTGATATACTATAGTTGATATATTATCCATTCACAGGGAAATGTGGCCGAGGTACAAGCGCTAAGGCTTCGTCTCTGTCAGCCAGCTCTGCTCTCCCTCCTTTGGTAAGCTTGCTCCCAGTTGTCTATCAAACATTATAATACAGTGCACCCTCAATTAATATAATATGTACCCTCAAATAATATGATATAATAATACACCCTCAAATAATATAATGTAATAATTTACCCTCAAATAATATAATATAATAATGCACCCTCAAATAATATATAATATAATAATGCACCCTCAAATAATATAATACATAATATAATAATGCACCCTCAAATAATATAATATCATAATGCACCCTCAAATAATATAATATAATAATGCACCCTCAAATAATATATAATATAATAATGCACCCTCAAATAGTATAATATATAATATAATAATGCATCCTCAAATAATATATAATATAATAATGCACCCTCAAATAGTATAATATATAATATAATAATGCACCCTCAAATAATATAATATCATAATGCACCCTCAAATAATATAATATAATAATGCACCCTCAAATAATATATAATATGATAATGCACCCTCAAATAGTATAATATATAATATAATAATGCATCCTCAAATAATATAATATATAATATAATCATGCACCCTCAAATAATATGTAATATAATAATGCACCCTCAAATGATATAATATAATAATGCATCCTCAAATAATATAATATATAATATAATAATGCACCCTCAAATAATATATAATATAATGATGCACCCTCAAATAATATATAATATAATATTGCACCCTCAAATAATATATAATATAATAATACACCCTCAATTAATATATAATATAATAATGCACCCTCTAATAATATATAATATAATGATGCACCCTCAAATAATATAATATATAATATAGTAATGCACCCTCAAATAATATATAATATAATGATGCACCCTCAAATAATATAATATATAATATAATAATGCACCCTCAAATAATATAATATATAATATAATGATGCACCCTCAAATAATATAATGTATAATATAATGATGCACCCTCAAATAATATATAATATAATGATGCACCCTCAAATAATATATAATATAATAATGCACCCTCAAATAATATATAATATAATGATGCACCCTCAAATAGTATATAATATAATAATTCACCCTCAAATACGATTTTAATCCATTCCAAGGTTGGCAATAAGCACACCGACTGCCAAATTTGAACTCGAGCGAAAATTTTGTTAAATTATGGTGAAATAAGATTCGTACGGTGAGGTAAAAAAATTATCATGTTCCATTTTGTAAGGTGAAAAAATCGGATAACAGGGTAATCGTATTCTGAGGGTGCACTGTATATCAGGTTAATCGTATCCTGAGGGTGCCCTGTATGTCAGGGTAATCGTATTCTGAGGGTGCACTGTATATCAGGGTGATAGTATCCTGAGGGTGCACTGTATATCAGGTGATCGTATCCTGAGGGTGCACTGTATATCAGGGTAATCGTATTCTGAGGGTGCCCTGTATGTCAGGGTAATCGTATTCTGAGGGTGCACTGTATATCAGGTTAATCGTATCCTGAGGGTGCCCTGTATGTCAGGGTAATCGTATTCTGAGGGTGCACTGTATATCAGGGTGATAGTATCCTGAGGGTGCACTGTATATCAGGGTAATCGTATCCTGAGGGTGCCCTGTATATCAGGGTAATCGTATCCTGAGGGTGCACTGTATATCAGGTAATCGTATCCTGAGGGTGCCCTGTATGTCAGGTAATCGTATTCTGAGGGTGCCCTTTATATCAGGTAATCGTATTCTCAGGGTGCACTGTATATTAGAGTGATAGTATCCTGAGGGTGCACTGTATATCAGGTGATCGTATCCTGAGGGTGCCCTGTATATCAGGCTAATCGTATCCTGAGGGTGCACTGTATATCAGGGTAATCGTATTCTGAGGGTGCCCTGTATGTCAGGGTAATCGTATTCTGAGGGTGCACTGTATATCAGGTTAATCGTATCCTGAGGGTGCCCTGTATGTCAGGGTAATCGTATTCTGAGGGTGCACTGTATATCAGGGTGATAGTATCCTGAGGGTGCACTGTATGTCAGGGTAATCGTATCCTGAGGGTGCCCTGTATATCAGGGTAATCGTATCCTGAGGGTGCACTGTATATCAGGTAATCGTATCCTGAGGGTGCCCTGTATGTCAGGTAATCGTATTCTGAGGGTGCACTGTATATCAGGTGATAGTATCCTGAGGGTGCACTGTATATCAGGTGATCGTATCCTGAGGGTGCCCTGTATATCAGGCTAATCGTATCCTGAGGGTGCACTGTATACTGTGGGACAACAAGACTAACGACTGTCGACAGTTAACGCTGCAACTTGAATGCAATAGTTGATATCAGCTGTAGCAACTAGCTATATGGTAGCAACTAGTGAACTTATTCTATACGTATCTTTTTTCTGAGCATTTTAACCGCGCTCAAGTTTTGTCGGTTTTAATCTTGAAACATCCTGGCAGTCAGGTCACCGCAAAAATCCACAACAATCGCGGATAATAAAAAATGCCGATGCTTTATGATAAAATCTAATAAAATTCTGTGTGAGTTCATCCTTAAAAGAACTTATGGTCCTTATTGTCCTAATGGAGTTGTTGGTAAATATTTCAGGGAGGTGCTGGAATCTGCTGAAAAAGGTATGGAGGTAAATTATCACTCTGCTGGTATCATCTGTCACATTCTCTTTGATGGCAATGATACTCAGGCTATCTGGAGTAAATGTTCAACGAGCTCGAGCTCACAGGAGGGAGGTGACGAGACAGGTGAACGACTTCGGCGTATCCATGAGGTTGATGAGCCTCCCCGTCATATGATGGACAGTTCTTCTGAGGGCAGCGATTCGGAAGGGCTAGAGAACTGTGAGTCAGTTTTTATTCTAGCGTAGTAGGTTTAAATTTCTTAGTTTGGCGCTGTCGGTTGAACTGGCAATCAAAATACAAACTAGCAGGCAGTATGACTATGTGATGAAATGGGAGTGTACTCGCTCGCTTCTTTCGCACCAGACTGAATTTATGAGTAGTAAAGTTGCTATCTGTCACCATAACATTCAGTTAAAGCACATAAATTACATAATTTTTTATTATATATTTCAATACATCAGTCTTGGCTTTCGAATGAGCCTATATTCAATACACAAAGAATAATAGATCTATGAAAAATGGGGTGTCAAAAGTACGTCCTGCAAAAAAAGACACTTGGTTCAGGTACTCAAAATGTGGCGTCATAATTCTCATTTAGCCTTAGCTCGTCGATCCCTTTAGCTGCCATTGAGGCTGCGTTTTTCTGTGACAATCTGTGCTGTTAATCCCGGAGAGTGCTAATAATAAACTAAGATTCTAGATAATCAACAATGCCAGCGATCGAGCTAACGCCGACCAATACAAACACATGTTCTGGGTTAATTAATTATGCTTCAATAAATGTACTGTCGTTGATAAAGGTTATGAAATCACATCGATTAAATTATGACCTGCGGGTTGCGTGGGTTTCACGGGACCCTCCCGGAATTGAGATTACCCTCCCGCAAAAATAAAACCTCCCGTTAAATTCCCGGATTTATGTTTTGTGCTCTAGAACACAAGTGTCAATCACGGGCTCGCGGGCCACATGTGTCCCACCACGTCATTTTATGTGGCCCGCAAGAGCTCAACTCATTCGCACCCGACGGAGTTAACTCCTGTATTTATAACGTTGCTAGGCACCCAACGTGAGTTATCTTGACTTTGAATTTTATCTATTCCTTGTATTGTTATTTTTAAATTACAGAAGAATATTTTCGATTAGTTAGAAAAAGAATTTCCGGCTAATCAAACAAACGTACAAATATGCCTCAATGATGTCTTTGGCAAAAGTTATAACTAAAATACTACACTTTTTTTGACATCTAGCTAAACCGGAAATCATCGCGGTCACTTTAAATTTTATCGTTCGCTATCAATATTTTCAACTTCAGAAGTAAATATGCAGATTCAGAAAGGGTAAGACACTGAAAAACTGCATAAATCAAATCAAAACATTATTTTTAATGTTTCAAAGTTCATATTAACTTTTAATTTTGTCAGTTTGAATCGTTATGCTCGAATGAAAATGCACTTTTTAGGCTGTCAGCCGTAGTCAGACTAAAGCTGTCATTCAATCTTGATTAGATCATATGGATTCTTAGACCTGACTATGAAGTCTGAAACGTCAAGAACAGAGTTACTGAACATATTTTTATTATGTGAAACATGTTTATGACAGTGTGAGTTATATTGGCATGTAGATATGCTATGCTTTGGTTTGAAGATCATTTCATAGGTGACTACTCGTCTCCTACACCATTCAGCATTGTACCTGGTGATAATTCTACCTCATGCTAGCTGTGGCCAACCCCTTTAACAGCTTTCATTGACATTATATTTTTAATAAGTGTTGTTAAAGACAATCTTAATAAAAAGTTTTATATTTAGAAAACCGGTTTATAATGTCAAATTTGCTGTTAGAACATGGGCCCCATCGGGAGCCAAGTGTGCTAGATTTGCACCATTTTGACTAGTTACACTATAAAATTTCCCGGGGGAGAACCCCCGGACTCCCTTCCCCGCCGAGAGGGGCGCTTGGCACCCCTCTCGGACTCTCCCCGCAATACTATTTTCAAACAGGTAGATACAGTCCTGCCCTCATTACATCAAGCACTAAGGGTAGTTGGGGTGTGAGTTAAGCATAATTGTAGAGCTGAAATCTAATGTTAACCTGCCTGGTCCCCATTTAACAACTTGTCCACTGGTGCGAGGCTTTAGACACTAATTCCTCCTTCATTTGCATAGCACCAGGTTGACAGGTCTGCACGCAATGCTTGAAATTAATTAGTCTCAGTCGGCACCCTTAACATCGCATTAAAAATAAAGAGCTAGTGCATAATATCATCGGGAAAATATAGTATGGTTCTTGGAGTCTGAGTTACTTATCATAGAAATAATATGTACATAGACAACTAATGACACTGATTCCTTTGTCATTTTCATTCGTTCTCTGGAGATGTCCTACCTTCACCTGCCACTAGGGTCATTATCGTCACTTTTGTAGTTGATAAATAAGCAGTAAGAGCACACCACAACGAATATGAGAATTGTGACGTCACAATTTTCGAGACTATGCCAGTAAACATTTTCGCGGTTGAGCTCTAGGGAAATCCTATAAACACCACCCAATGTCTGTCTCACCATGGCAAACAATAGCTCATTCGAAAGCCAAGACTCTGATGTATTGAAATCTACAATAAAAAAATTATGAAATTTATGTGCTTTAAGCTTCAGCACTTTGCGTGGTCATAAGTGTTCATTACTATAATATGAGCCGCGTGCAACCGTGCATTCATCAGAAGCCAGGCTAAAAGCTAAAAGCGTTAAGATGTCCCACCGACGGTCCCACCGACGGTCCCACCGACGGTCCCACATGGGAATCAAACCCAGATATTCAGTTTATCAGCTAATAATTCCATAACTCCTCTCATTCCACAAATCAACATCTTTGCTGAGTAAAAGAACAATTGTTATAACATGGTTATAATAATAATAGCATGATTATAATAATAACATGTTTATCATAATAATACCATGATTATAATAATAGCATGATTATAATAATAACATGTTTATGATAATAATACCATGATTATAATAATGACATGATTATAATAATGACATGATTATAATAATAACATGATTATAATAATAACATGATTATAATAATAACATGATTATAATAATAACATGATTATAATAATAATAACATGATTATAATAATAGCATGATTATAATAATAACATGTTTATGATAATAATACCATGATTATAATAATAACATGATTATAATAATAATATGATTATAATAATAACATGATTATAATAATAATAATAACATGATTATAATAATAACAACATGATTATAATAATAACATGATTATAATAATGATATGATTATAATGATAACATGATTATAATAATAACATGTTTATGATAATAATACCATGATTATAATAATAACATGATTATAATAATAATATGATTATAATATCGCAGTTTGCTATATTTGGTTACGTGAGTCAGTGTACAAGCACACTGTGACTGTGATGCCCTTAATCCTGCTTTTTAAACAAATCTCGAAATCGTCTAATAAGTCTAAAAAAATGGAAAATGTTTGCTATTAAATATTGGTTACTTACTGCAGTGGATGTCAAGAGCACACCTGCAGTGGACCTGGAGGAAGAGTCAAGAGCCAGGTCTCAGATCCGAGCATCGCTTGTCGAGGCTATGGCGAGGTGGGACTTGGATTCTGAGCGCTGCATCAACTACAGGTGCATCAACTACCTGTACTGGGCAAGCTTCCTGCTTATGATAAAGCTTGTATCGTTATCTAAGATATTCATGAGTTCTACTGTTCCTTGAGCTGTTATGACTTGAAATTTCTAAGATACGAGGACCTCTGGGCAATGGCAGTGGTACCAGCCCGAGTATAGAAGTATCAAAGTAGATAGACAGTTATATCACCAGCACTAACATACCGACATCCCGACAGCAACATGAATACTTTTTTGCTTGTACTTTGTATTCGGTGACTCATATTCTATCAACGGTATTTTGGGAGACTGTCTTGTTTAGTTTGCAGTTCAGAATCAAATGGAAAAAATAAGAAATATAATGAGGTTTATTGTATAAACGTGTTCCTTGCAGGTCGTTCGCTCCCATCCTGAAGCTCCTAAAATGTGAACACACGGTTGAAGTGAGGCAGTGGGCTTGTTGGGTTCTCTGCAGTCTGACTACTATTCAGCGTATGTCTGTTTACCTTCTTATCTCATGGATCTCAGGCTAGAGCCGAGTTTACAATTTACCACATATTCGTAGTGCGTGTCCTGCTGTCTCTCTATTATCTAGTATCGTTGGTCCCATTTACCTTGTGTTCTGCTAATTGCGCAGCCACAAGATACTGCCATCTCCTAAAGAATGAAGGAGGAATGGCTGCGCTTGAAAATTTAATAAGCAACAGCGCTCAACAGACAGGAGAAGTTGTATCTCTTGCCAGAATTGCTCTGGTCAACTGTCAGAATGAATTGGCCCGTTGTTGAAACCAGACGGAGATCCTTTGATAAAGGCAGACACTAACAGGTTGAAGACAGGTTGGTGCAGTACTAAATACCTTTTATGGATTAAGAATAATATGCTGCCTCTTTATATTTTTACCATACTCGAGAGGCATAGGGCTGCAACTTGAATGCAATAGCTGATATGATAGTAATGACAGTGACTAGAAATATTTCGCACGTATTTCGCAAATTGTTTCATCTGAGCATTTTAACCGCGATCAAGTTATGTGGATTTTAATCGGGAAACAGCTTGACAGTCAGATCACCTTAAATACAAAAAGCAATCACAAATGATTAAAAAAAACACCGATACTTTCTAAAAAAATCTACCAAAATACAAGTTATCTCTAATGTGACATTTTGAAGGCCCGTTAAAGGTCAAAGGTCATTAAATGATTCTATCATTAAATAAACTCCCTTTTTCTAGCGAGCTTGCATTGGTAAACATTTTACTTGGTGCTACTGTATTGCACACATAGGCTACTTTAGGTGCCAAGTATTAGCCTATTTATATATATGTATATATATATATAAAAGTTATATTGATACACATTAGTAAAAAGAGTGCTCAATGTTTAGAGTAAAAACAGAGCTGATATAAAACTATGCGTACTAAAAAAACTACAAGTTTAATTAAAACATTTTATTACTTAAAGTTTCGTGCGGTAGGCTTGCACTCTTCAGATAAAATGTCAAAAAAAATATTCTACTAGCAGTAAAGCTGTATAAGCGCTAAAAGCTAGAGTGACACTGTTTCTTAGCAGAAATTTATTGGCATGACGGCAACTGGATAAAATTTCGTTGCGCTTATTCAAGGTGGCTAATTGAGGCTTGCATATTATGTAATACTTCTCCCATACACTATGTTTCCATGACTCGCTTAATCCGCATGATTCCCATAATTCGAACGATCCGCAAGTTGAGTTACTTAGCAATCGAGCGTTTCAATGAACACCTGGCGATGTGGATTTAACACCAGTACTTGACCCCGTAGGTCAAGTATTAGCCTAATTAATGACTCTATAAATAGCTAAGCAGTCTTGTCACGCTTAGCTTAGCAGCGATCGTTCGGAACGTTGGCGCATTGAGACTGCTGAAATCGAAATAAAAACGACTGAAGCGTGAAAATGTTTTTAATGTAATAGCCAACGATAATCAAATGCGCATTAATAGCAAGTACCGTTTCCATGATTCGCAAGCACGATGGATTCGATAAAGTTTTGCGGATCGCAAAACTGGCTTAGCTTGCGAATTTATGCGGATAGCTTGCGGATTTATGCCGTTTCCATGACGCGGTTATCTTGCGGATTGGCTCTAATTTGCGAATTATGCGGGTCATGGAAACGCAGTGATATACAAAGCTCGCATCTCTTAGTGATAGGGCTATAAGGTCTAACAGTTTTTAAGATTGACCATTTGATGTTGTAGTCTAATCCGCTATCCTTTAGTTGCCATATATATTTGCTTAGCTCAGTGGCATTCCTTTTTGATGTATGGTTGAATGAAGCCTTATGGTTGGTGTATCTAGTTTTGAAAGTATTTTGAGTCAAGCCGACATATGTCATCTCTGTTCGGTTGTTGGTGGTGACTGATGCTTGTTTACCAAGCAATGTTTTTTGTGCGATTTTCAGTGCAGAATTATGTGAATTAAAAGTACTCTGCGTTGACCGAAAGTTTGCCAGTAAAATGAAAGATAATGCAAAGAAAAAGCGAATGATAACAGTTGATATTAAACGGAAAATTATTGAAAAATATGCAAAATGTGTATGCGTGATTGAGCTAGCTGAGCAATATGACAGAAATACATCCACAATTATCAAATCGAAGGATTATATTCAGCCGATATTCAGGGCATTTAGTATGCAAAAGGACTGGCCGTAGTTTCTAAACGGCGCAGCGATCTTATCTGATGGAGAGACTGCTCAGGCATTGGATAAACAATTGGCCGGTGACAGCATAACTGAAACGATGCTATATATATATGAAAGGCCGGTGCTATTTAGCAAAACTATAAAAATAGACATTCGGACAAGTTGGCTAGTGGTCGTGCATTAACCTTTTGTGACGACATCTGCCGACTACCTGACGACACTCAATTTTTCAGCCTTTGTCTTATAGTGGCGGTCAAATAGAGGTAGCTTTCAAATAAAGGTGGTGTTTGGTTAAAGATTTTACAGTAATATATATATCTAATATATATTATACATATTAAATATATCGTAAATTGCAGCGTACAGACGGTTCCCTACTTACGAACATTCGAGTTACGAACAACGGTACATACGAACAGGTCTGCGCATAGGCACTACTCAGAAGCACCACCCAGCATCTAACTTTCTCCGCCCAGTTCGTTGCACTGCATAGGTGCGTGAACGTGCGCACCTCTAGTGCGCAAAGAACTTTTTTATTTTTACTGTACGTATTGTAAAGGGATTTGCCAGCCTTTATTTGGCACGATCTAGACTAATAAATAAAGAGAAGAGAGTGCGTGTAGTTTCATTCAGCTTTTAATTAGCAAAGGAAATTTCACTAGCCGATGAGTGTACAGCTATCTGCTCTGTTCAACTAACTGAGCGCACTCCTTTATATACAATAATATCAACTGCTATATATAGATATATACAATATCAACTGCTATATATAGATATATACAATAATATCAACTGCTATATATAGATATATACAATATCAACTGCTATATATAGATATATACAATATCAACTGCTATATATAGATATATACAATATCAACTGCTATATATAGATATATACAATATCAACTGCTATATATAGATATATACAATAATATCAACTGCTATATATAGATATATACAATATCAACTGCTATATATAGATATATACAATAATATCAACTGCTATATATAGATATATACAATATCAACTGCTCCAGCTAACGGCAAATGGTAAGAACACCGGCTAACAAGGTGAATAAATAGGACCGCTAGCGCATTGGTAGGACAACAATATAAGTGACGATAAGTGATAGTGTTATGACGGTATATCAGATATAACAATAGCATAACGAGTGAAACAATGATATAATAAACGGACAACACATACAAAAAAATAAGACAACAACGATAAGTGATAGCGTAACGATTAAAACTACAATGTAATAAAAAGGACAAAACATACAATAAATAAGAAATGCAGTGTCATGACCCGGCGTCCACCAAAGTATTATTTCCATTTTATTAAATTTTTTTTCAGTACAAACCAATATGGGTTACTTATACTGTACAAGCCTTAAACATACTTATATAAACCTTCAATATACTTATATAGGCCTTAAACATAAATTATAATACAAAATATAGCACTGAGCAACTTACAAACAAATTCACCTTACGAACAATCGTTCGGAGCGTAACTCGTTCGTAGGTTGGGAACCGTCTGTATAAGTTGAAAATTTGAGACCAAGTTTCAAGCTTTAAAGTCCATCCTCGACTTATACTTACGTTTTTCATAACACGAATTCTAGTAAATTCCCGTTTCAAACACCATCATACACATATTATAACATTGACATACACATACAAATATGACGGGCGAGTAGTGTAGGATGTCTGTGTGGATGACTATATGGGTAACGTTTCCAAATTGCTTAATGGAAGGAATAGCATAAGCGCTTCTTTGTACATTTGTTATTTTGAATTCACATCATTTATACCAACTTTCATTTTAAGCTGATCTATTGAAGATAACTTGTCTCATTACAGACTAATTACTTAATTTATATCCTAGGACACCTATATATTCGCCTCATCTAACTTTCGCCTTTTTGCGGAGTCATCCTTTCGTGAAATTTTCATGAGCGAAACTAAACTATCATAACGAACGAGCGAAAACACGAAATTAAATAGCTTTGGTCATTAATATTCACAATAAAATCATCATACGTATTAGAAATGCAGGCATTTTTCGTGTGTGGTCGGCTCATTGGGCAATTTTTGCTAAACTCGTTATAGCTAATACACCGATTGAGCAGCATGGCAAAGCAAATTACGATAACAGGTTTTTTTTGGAAAAGCCTAGACAAATGAGGAAGATGATGATATTAGTTTAGTAACTGAATTTGTAACTGATGAGGATGAAAGTCTGGTAGGGAAAGTCATAAAATTTAATAATAATTATTGTAGTGATGAATTTTATTACCAACCAAAAACAATAACAACCCGGAGCCATGGCCACCGCGTGCTATAAATACTTGAGATCTCATATTGGTACTGCATGAGTCACGGCCGGAGGGACCTTGCAGTCATTGATAGTCTAAGAAACAAATGGCAGCAAGCGATTGTTTTTTGCGCCTTGTGGTTTTCACTAGAAGTGTCATCTCTTCACCATTCAAATTGTCATCGCTAGAATTCTCTTCTGGAATAATTTTAATGTTTTTTACGTAGTATCTGCCTACAAGCCTACACTTAGGTAATTTACTTGATATTGTTAAAACGTACATATTATCAAATGAGACAGTTTAGTTCTGTTGTTGAGGCGTGCCAATACGATCGTTGAGTATTGTTTTTCGCCACAAGTGTAATCGCTCGTTTTTTTGTTAATTGTTGTAAGTATTGCCGACGGCACAAAAAAAACACAGGCGTTTTTGCTAATGGCATTTTGAATGCCATTTTTTCTGCTACGCATTGCCCACCCATAGATGCCGACTGAACTATTAGCAAACAAACGATTTGAGTCAGAAATAACTTAGAAAGGAGACGCATATGGTAGGTATATATCAAAACAAGGATTTTCAAACCTATTTTTAGACCTCGACTTATACGCCAGTTGACTGGTGCACCAGAATTTACGGTATAATATATTTATAATATATTGTATTAAATATATAATATATTATATATATACATAGACGCTGCTATAGCATAACTAATCCTTTCCGGGAACGTTAACGTTGTAGGGATTTTACATTATCAATTTCACTCGGTGTATGGTTCATGTTTGTGGTTCATAATTAAGGTACAAGTTAATTTCCCATACCCAATAAGTTAATTTCCCATAATGTTAATCTGCATCCGTCCTTTCCTAGACAGCAAGATCTGCAAAGAAAATTATTGCAAAATATTTTTTATGGCAAAAATCAAATACATAAAGCAAAAGTGTATCTGTACTGTTAAGAGCAGTGTTCAAGATTAGGATAAAATATAGCTTTTGACATATAAACATTTGACTTGATATGACTTGACATTTTGACTCGTGACATTCAGTTTGATAATTCGATAACATCAATAATTCGATATCCGATAGAAGAACTCTAGATGTCTGAAGACTTCAACGTCTGCTGCAACTGATCAACTTTAATCACATACATTTATGAATCTGCTATTTATTTTCTGCGCTTTGTCGGCACAACTGACAATATCTGACAGGTGAACTAGATTGACTAGGTACCAATATATATATACGTAATACGTAATAGTAATACGTAATAGCGCACATCTCAACACCTCAAATGTTAATTTGCGTTGATGCTTTTCATTGTTTTCTTTTTCTTCACATCTTTTTCTAGACAGCAAGATCTATTCTGCTGTCTGAAAAAATATTGCAAAATATTTTAATATGACTAAAATAAAAAATCTTTGCTTTCCACAAAATTTTCTGTAAAATCCTTTACAAGAAACAGTCTTTGAAATTTTATACCTGAAAATTAACTGGTTATTTTTTATAGTCGGCAATAAAAAACGAAAGCTAAATTGCGAGAACCTAGTATCCAGTTTAATTATTTCATTGCCATAAAACAGTTAACATAATCAGCGTGAATTTTGTTATGTGAAATTTCCAGAAGTTTCTGGTTCTTCTGCAACCATTCAAAAGTGTTTTAGCCAAGCTTTTGATCAATCGATCTGACTGGTAACTTACTCGCACCCAACTTTTGGTTTCAGAAGTTGATTGATTAAGAAATTATTTTTCCAAACAATTTTTTCCCAGTTTTTTTATGCAACGGAAGAATTTAGTATTTAGCTATTCTATATATCATTAGTAAGATTTTGCTGAATAGGATGGACTTTTCAGTTTAAAGAAATATTGATTACTTCTCAAGTTGAAAAAGATTAAATTTGATCCTGTCCTGTCGACTTTTAAAAATTGTTAAATTGCTCAAAAATAAAAATTAATTCCGACTTTGAAGCGTTCAAGGTTGTATTTTGCAACCTTTCTCATGTAGTGGTGTTCTATTAGAGGTAGCGCTCTAACAAGGTTGCATTCAAATAGAGGTTTTAGGGTACATGTATATCATTTATATTTATTTATGCATTACATATAATATATTTATATTATATGCAATATAATATACGTAATGAATATGTAATATTATATATATATCATATATATAGTATATATTTTATATATAATGTATATACATCTGATGCATCTATCATGATTCTTTGAATTTGCATAATTCCTACCTACTGCATTGCAGGTTGCCAGGATTTCTAATGTAGGCTCCTTATTGGGATAGACGAAAACTCTAGACAAGCGAGCTTTCGTTGTAGCTCGAGTTTTCATTGTTGAAATGAGACTAAAGAAACAGCGGGTTAGCAAGCATTTTTATGTTAGTATTATTTATCTTATATTAATACATACTAATGCTATAGTGTAATGCTACAGAAATACGTACTAGTTATACATTTGCACTTGTGTGTTTTTATTATTTATTACCAGCAAATAAAGAGAAAAACTGATATCTGGTATTTGTTAACATTTGTGAGTTTTTTTAACAGTTCAACTGTTGGCTGGTCCTAATATAAGCTTTTCATCATATTTTGCACCAGGAGTATGTTTAGATATTTTTTTGTGTTTAAAAATAATATTTTCTTCATTTGATCCTGTTTGAATATGTTGTAGTCAGTCATCCTGACTTTAAACCGGCAATAGTATGCTTAAGTCTCATGTTACTTTATTACGCTTCAAATGCAGAATAGTTTTCACTTAGCAAATTTATCAACTAATTATTTGACATCATTTGTACAGAAATACAAACTGTTGAAGTTGTCTTCTCAATTGTCTTGTTATCTTTCCTTGCTATATCAGCGGTAAAATACTAGGAGTCTAACTACTATCTCATCCAAAATCTATGCAAACCTTGAGAATAGTTCATGGACATATCTTTGCTTAGATTTTTTTATAAATAAATTTACATTCTTGAATTATATATGCGAATATGTAAATACATTTATATATTTGATTATATATTTATATATGTCCTCCAACATTTTTTCACTAGTCACTAGTTTAGAGTTTCATTTGAAGTTAAGTCTGTACTAAATCCTATTCTTCGTGATGAAAGTTTACAAGAGCAATGGTGGACCTAGGGCTTACTGATCTGGAATGGGATAAGAGTTGTTTTTCCTTGGTATTGAATAATCATTAAGGCTTTACAAAAGAAAAATGAGTATACACAAATTTATTGAATAGCAACAGGCATACATAAACTGGTATCGAAGTAACCAAAATAAAAATAAACCAAACACAAACATAGGGCACTAATCAGCTGTGAAACACTTTCCAGCATCATCGTCAGACAAATATAAAAAACTATGCGAGTTGATAGACATAGATGGCCGCGAGTGGATAGATACAGATGGCCGTTATAACACTCTTTGATGGTTAGGTCAAGCTTTGCTGTGTCTTCATTTATATTCCAAGAAGGGAGTCGTCCAGGTATAATATTTAAGCACGCAGTACTGAGATTAATCAGTGCCAGAAGCTTCTAGAAGGCTGTCTAGCATTTCAAGTTATTGTATAAAATTTGAAGGGAATCAAGACCAGTTGTACACACTGACACTGGTCATAGCCCAGCCTTGAAATTTTCAGGTATAAGGAAGTGCATCGCACAGATGGCAAGAGCTTCAGTGAGTGAATCATCCTCTGACACAATAAGTTCTTTAGGGAGGAGTTCTAATGGCGCTAATCATAGTATTTGAAGTTCCCATCCTCTAGTCTGCTATATGATACTCTTCAGCCATGAATACATTTTAAATTATAAAATATCGGTAAAAGCAGGATTCGGATTCTCACTATTACTTTACCAGAGCGTCATTCAAACACCATGCAAAAATTAATCTTAAGATTAAATCAAATATGTAATTCTGTCTATGGATAATACTGCATCATGGGTGCTCCACACACAATAGTTTGTGAAACGTTTTGCATTTGAGCCAGAGACGTAGCTTTTGGCAGTTATCAGAGAGTGTTCAAATACAGATGTCATTCCTGACTAGACATGGTGGAGGGTTATTTGGTGCATATGGCGCAAGTTAGCTCTCTCGCATGAACATATGGTGGGCAGCGCTGCAGACTGCCTGGTCCTTGGCAGTATCCTGCTATGTGATAAAACAGCGCTCCGCCATCTATACCCTCCGTACCTAAAGCATAGAGTTGTCTTCATAGAGCTATCGACATTACAGCTTTTCACTTCCTATAGGTAACACTGTCCGCAGACTCTAACGTACATGAAGATGTCTCTATGAAAGTTACTTGAAAATTTAATCCTTAAGTGAAACTCATCTAACTGCACAATGAACAACTTTTAAGGCTAAAATTATAAAAATTCATGAGCAAACAACTACCAAATAATTTGAGCATAGA
Source organism: Watersipora subatra (assembly GCF_963576615.1). NCBI lineage: Eukaryota > Metazoa > Bryozoa > Gymnolaemata > Cheilostomatida > Watersiporidae > Watersipora > Watersipora subatra. The sequence goes on from NC_088713.1 coordinate 33,878,648, forward strand.
TTCATCAGGCAGAATTTACCATTTATTCCTTCGGGCATATGGTCGACACATTCGAATGTTGCTCTTTGATTTGTGATATAGCTGGACATAAGGTAGCCTTCATATTCCATAGTCCAAGTGTCTGGGCAGGTTCGCCTCGCAGGTAGCAACATCTAGATGTGTATAGATAAAATAATGTGTCAATTATCTCATGTATATTTGTAATTGTAGATTTTATTGGTTCGCTTGTCTCTGAGTACTAAACCACGAAGCTGTGCTCAAATCACTTTTTTGTCAGATCTAACTCTTTCTCTTCCCAAGTATTATTTTTACCGTGATATAATTAAATATTCAGTAAAGCATAATATTTGACATAAAGAGTGCATATGAGTTTTCACAACTTTTAAACCTCAATGTCTATGGAAAATATTCTGGTACCAAATTAATCAGCATAAAATTTTACATTAACTGATGCCATAAAAACAAGGTTGCAGATGAGCGCGGACACTTTTTCAGCACATCCCACAACAAGTTGAGCATGTTGTGAGCCAGAAGAGTGTGCACTTTTACTATCATTATCATTATTATTATCTCATTATCTTATTATTATAGCTCATATCATTATTATTATCACTGCTAAGAATAGAATAATTGCTGTCACTATTATTGCTACTCAAGAAACCATCTTCATCCATTGATTTGTGAAGCCTGGTTATTGCGAAAAATAGCTGGTTATTGCGAAAAAAAAAAGTGTGCAAACAAATTACCGATTTTGCAAAGTGATACAACTCAGAGCAGCTCAACTCGCTGCTTTGTTGTTGAAAAATAGAAAATTTTATCTTTACCCAACTTTTAAGTTTTAAATCACCTATTTAAAAAAGAATAAAAAAATTTTGTTATAGTTATCTTATAGATATCTACACATTCAAAAATTTTTATTTACCTCTTTACGCAAGCTTACATATGAACAGTGCAAATAAAGTGTCAAGGGAGGCAATTACAAGCTTGGTTCTAGCCGACATCCGAATCTAGATACCTCTAAAATCCTTTCACTTGTCTAAACTTACAGTTAGCACTATAGCCCAAGATTGTGTTAGCACTATAGCCCGAGATTGTGTTAGGAACAAGCTTAAAATTGTAACAAATACTGCTAGTGTGTAGACGCAAAGTTATTATTAGCCCGATAACTTACATGAGCAGATCGGGGAGAGTGACACACCCCGCAGGGCACATTCTGTCCATGCATTTCATCAGGAAAAATCTTTGTTTTGCTCGACATGTATTCAGCTCCATAAATCTAAAATGTCAGAACTAGTTTATTACCTGTTAACAGATTCTTAGCTAGACTGTGAGCCACCAACAAGATGGGGAGGTTTACACTCACGCCTCGTGGTTGTGCTATATAAAGTTTGAAATTTTTAAATTTTGAATTTTGACAAGATGGTCACAGCAATCTCGTGCTTACTAGTTTACTAGTTCCTAGTACTTTTACCGTGACAGTCCGCTGCCATGTGAGAGCTCTTATACCCATATATAAGTTACTAGTACTCCTACCGTGACAGTCCGCTGCCATGTGAGAGCTCTTATACCCATATATAAGTTACTAGTACTCCCACCCTGACAGTCTGCTACCATGTGAGAGCTCGTATACCTATATATAAGTTACTAGTACTCCCACCCTGACAGTCCGCTACCATGTGAAAGCTTTTATACCGTTAGCGTGTGAGTCCACTAAGATGAATGTTCTGAGTTCAAATCCTGTATGATGCAACATATTTTCCTAATATATAACCAAGCTTTGTATGAACTAATACCCTGGCAGTGTGTTGTGAGAGATTATCAGGTGCATAGATATAATAAATCCTATTATATATCTATTTATTATTTATGGGTTAGTTATATCTATGGTTAGGTGTAGTAAGTAGCTGCACAATTGTACCACAATTTGGAAACGTGGCTGATTAGTGCAGGTGGTAGAGTGTTGGTCTACCAATCCAAAAGTCCCGTGGTTACATCCTGTTGAACGCAATCTTTTTTCTTATGCTGTAAGTTTGGCTTCATACAGACGAACAGACAGACGAATGGATGAAGAGACACGGATCTTATTATAATAAATATTTTCCCTGCCTTCCATTGTTATTAACTCTATTCACATTAAAAGTGGTGCGAATCGCGTTACAGGTTTTCTTATAAATACTGCCTACAAAAGTTTCATCTCCAGTTAGATCCCATGCGACTTACCCAGCCAAAGGCCAGAGTATCATTGGACATGTCAAATCTGTTATATTCAGGTTGATTCGGTAAACACAGGTACTGCACACCTCCACCTGACATCCTCTCTGTTGCTGTCGGAGAGCCGGCAGCAAAACCTGAGCAGATAAGAAAAAACTAGAGATGTACTTCCAGCAACTAGCAACTATGGGCAGAGAGTATTACTAAGAGTTCACAGTGACAGTAAGCAATGATGAGTCATACAGTGACAGTGCCAATAGCCCTGCATGAACACTTGGCATTGGCTCACGCTTAAAGAATGGTTTACACTGTATCGCTGTTGTCGGGGTTGTCCTCTCAGTGATTATTCGTCAACCATGTGCACCATAGAGGCAACCATGTGCATCATAGAGGCAACGGGGTATGCCGGGAAAGATTGCAGCTGTGAAAGTTATCTAATATTTCGCTGTGCATTCATGGCAGTCTGCGCATGGCATCACTGTTGTATTGTGGGAGTAACACAACATATGGCATCCCTGTTGTATTGTGGGAGTAACACAACATATGGCATCACTGTTGTATTGTGGGAGTAACATCAACATATGGCATCCCTGTTGTATTGTGGGAGTAACACAACATATGGCATTACTGTTGTATTGTGGGAGTAACACAACATATGGCATCACTGTTGTATTGCGGGAGTAACATCAACATATGGCATCCCTGTTGTATTGTGGGAGTAACACAACATATGGCATCCCTGTTGTATTGTGGGAGTAACACAACATATGGCATCACTGTTGTATTGTGGGAGTAACACAACATATGGCATCACTGTTGTATTGTGGGAGTAACACAACATATGGCATCACTGTTGTATTGTGGGAGTAACCCAACATATGGCATCACTGTTGTATTGTGGGAGTAACACAACATATGGCATCACTGTTGTATTGTGGCAGTAACACAACATATGGTATCACTGTTGTATTGTGGCAGTAACACAACATATGGCATCACTGTTGTATTGTCGGAGTAACACAACATATGGCATCACTGTTGTATTGTGGGAGTAACACAACATATGGCATCACTGTTGTATTGTGGGAGTAACACAACATATGGCATCACTGTTGTATTGTGGGAGTAACATCAACATATGGCATCACTGTTGTATTGTGGGAGTAACACAACATATGGCATCACTGTTGTATTGTGGGAGTTACACAACATATGGCATCACTGTTGTATGATACCGTGCAACAGTGGCCTCATACAACAGTGATGCCACTGTTGCAGCTTTAAATAATAGCCTATCTGTTTTATATCCATTGACTTCTCAAAGGTTTTTGATACAATAGATCACTCTATTTCATTAATAAGCTTAAGCAATTAAATTTTTTTCATTCGTGTTTATAATTAATTCAAAATTATCTATCAAATCGTTTTTAAAATGCACAGAAAATATCCCAACTTTTAGTAATTAAATGTAGAGTGCCACAAAAAGCCATTCTTGGATCAACACTATTTTTGTTATATATAAATGATTTTGTAAAAAGTACTAATAACTTTAAGACTGTTTTGTTTGCTGATGATACTAACTTATTTTATACCGCTAAAAACTTGAATAAAGATATAGCTACAAAAAACAGAGAATTAGACGCGATAGCTAATTGGTGTGACCAAAACAAACTAACATTGAATGTTGACAAGACTAATTTCATAGTTATTCAAAATCTACAAAATCAATTCTGATTACCAAGCCTGTATTCACTGGCTGCAAGTTGGGGCGGCTAATGTTAGGCGACTAGTTATGAACACCTGGAGGTGTGGAGGGGGCGGCGTAAGTCCCCCAACAGGTTTCTCTTATGGGGGGCCTCCAGCGGCGCCTCTCATGTGAAGTTTTAAACAAATTTATCAGAAAGTATGAACATTTTTCTATCTTTTGAGATTTGTTTTGTTTTTGGTGATGTGACTGCCGGAACGTTTTTAGATTAAATTAGGCAAAACTTGACCGCAGTTAAAAGGCTCAGAAAAACGAGATCTTTTTCTTTTGAGCAATTTAACAAAGATCAATTTTGCCAATTTCATTTTAAGTTTACACGGAGGTTTCCACGCTTTCGATGGGACATGGCCAAGCAGATGTTTGGTAAAACTTGACCTTTTGCAAACCTTTATAAAGGTCGCTAACAAGAATATTTTGCCACTGATGATGATAATAATGACGTCTAAGAACTACTAAAAGTTGATGTTTGTCTCCATGGCTTTGAATAAAGTGATATTTTACAACGATAAAAACCGTCTCTAAAGCTGATGAGCAAATAACTGTTCGAGTAAATGATGTTGAGCTGGAGTTATCTAAAGCAATTCATCATTGCGTGGGAACGGACCAAACAAATCCGTTCGAGTTAACCTCGTGTTCGGGATGAAATGTTACATTTTATGCGAGGGCGAGTTATCCGGGTTTGACTGTACTTAGCCGTGGAAAATTCCTAAAAAGTTTGGGCGGCTCATCCGGCCAGCCGCCCCTGGGAATACGGGCCTGCTGGTTACCAAAAAACGTTTCCATGAATGGACAAACATACAAACATACAAATGATGGATAGCATAAAATTTTTAGGCATTACAATAGATATTACACTAAACTGGTCAAGGCATGTAGAATTATTGAAAAAACAACTCCGCCAAAGCTTGTAACTTATTTACTAGGCCTAATTGATCTTACCAGAAACGCCTCTTTCGCTTTTACATAATACTCTATTCAACACTAAAATAGCTTCTCGCTTGGAAGCATGGAGAAATGCTTTGGCCATCCAGAAGCAATTGCTTATAATAGTATATCATAAAAACTCCTATTTTCATCAACTCCTTTGCTTAAAAAATCTTATGTTTTGCCTATACTAACTAAGAATGTCTTTTAGCTTTTACTCAATTTAAATCTCAAACTAACTTGTCAACACATTGTCAATCGTCATTCCATATTTTCAATACCTCTTCCATCCTCCTTACTGCTGGCCATGCTTGTCATCAGCATGAAATTCCTTGCCAATTTAGCTATGAAAAATTGATAGTCATGATGGTTTTAGGGCTGCTTTGAAGCAGTACTTACTGGACTCTTTAGAATAGATTTGTTTCGATTCTTTTTTTTAGACAACCATGTTTTCTTCATAAACAATCTCAATCGTTAACTCGGGCTCCGCGCCTCGAATAGCCGCGCTACTGCGCATTTGAGCCTTCATTGCACCTTTTCTATCATCTTGTTATGTTATGATTTAATGTAAATAAAACAAACAAACAATTCCCACATGGGCCAAACTTTCTTCTCACTGCTCTTAGCAAGACATTAGACGGACAACATGGTTCATATATGACAACTCACTAGTATGATGGCAGTAGGCTGAGAGACTGTCATGTTTACAATTAGTATGCGAGCTGTGTAGTTGTTTAATGGTGGTCAAGTGGTGCGGTTGGTAGTGCGCTTGCTTGCAAATTGGAATATGTGAGCTCAATACTTGTTTGAGGAAACCTTTTTTTAATGATCTTATCGTGGTTTCAGCCGTACAGGGAGACACGACTCATAATATAGTAAAGATTTTTCGTATCACAGTGAATATTTTCCATGTTAAGCAACATGGAGCAGGAGCAGCTCAGAGAGATCAGAAAGGTTCATGCAGAGTCCTAAGAGTTAATGTTTTCAAAAAAAAATTTTTATAGCATATTTTTAAAGAACAGTGTAATTGACGTACTTTAAGGCAAATAGTGCTATATTTTACCTGAGTAGACCAATTCAGCATCTCCATTGCATTCGCTGCGACCCCAGTGCACATAAGTGCTGCCTCTCTCGAATCGAATTGATGAGTTACTCAAGTCAGCCATGATCGAAGGCTCTAAAGTGGATACTACTGATGTAAGCATTGCAACTTCACTCCAAAGTTTCTCTAAGCGGGAGGACAACTCTGCACTAAAAGAATACCAGGAGTAATAACCAGCAACACAAATTGGCTAATGTCTATTATAGATATACTAGTACCTAGAGAGGTACTAGTAGAGGTCTACTGTGCTCTAAGAGATGGTCAGGTGGTAGCGTGCCATGGGGCAGAGTGTAAACTTGCAGGATCAAATCCTGCACAATGCCCTTTTTTCCTAGCTTCCAGCAGTGGCTCCGGATGACGAGCAAATGAATGGACATTATTGTTACTGCTCTTATTATTGTAAAGATCATTATTATTATTGTTTCTATATAAACTATTAGGAAGCTTTTTTTGATAGTCCAATTTCCAGACAACATATAGTCGAAAGGTTTCCTATTGACCATTCAGCACCGGAGTTATCACCACCCTGCTTATGGTTTTTTACTGCATTGAGTTTGAACTTTGCAGATTCCTAAAGTTTCTCATAAGTGATTGAAGTACAACAGTGGAAATATCTCTTTATTTATATTTGTTGTTTAATAGCTCTGTTTTCTTGCAGGAATCAGAAAATTTTGTAAAATGGTTTCTGTATCTTTTGATAAAAAAATGAATAACTGTTTCTTTGCTTGGTTTGAAAATGCTTCTATTTCAAATAAAAAAAGTAAATTCCGAACGTATTCGACGACATTTCTTTGCGCTAAATTAGTGTGAAGGCACCTAACGTGAGCGTACGAATTGACGTTATAAAAACACTCATTGCTGATGGATTCGAATCAATAATACTCAGATAGTAGAGGTAAAAACATTGGTGCAACTAGTTGAAAATTTTATGAAAATGACTTTAGCCATTGTTGAACCGGTGACATCAAAATTAGAGCTGCATTTTTCCTGGTTATTAAAACATGGAAAAAAGATTACCCAGAATCCTATTTGAAATAAAAACAAAAATACATTCCAACTTTGTAAAGTTTGATGAGGTTCTTGATGAATGAATGATAGTTTCTTAACTTTCTTTTTCTACTCTGTTTAACTGGGACATAAATAAATATTCCATAAAACCTAATATTTGACAATAGTCATAACTGTTTATAATTTTTGAGCTATGAGGTCTATGAAAAAGGTTTGATTGCCAAATTAATAAGCATCAGTTTTATAGCACGCGATATTAAAACAAGTCTAGAAAAGCTTGTGCAAAATGAGCTCAAACACTTTCTTAGCACCTTCCTTTACCAACAACTTGAGCTCCGACTTACCATTATTACTTTAGCTAACAGAATTATTATTATTGTCGTTGTTGTTGCTGTTATTGTTGTTGTTGTTGAAAGTAAAACAATCTCTGTTATTAGACCCAGTAGAGAATCATTAGAAGCATATCAGTATTTACAATAAGTGAAGCTCGAGCAGCTGTAATGTTTCTGTCACGGCTGGGTATTGCAAAGAAGAAGTTACAATCAAAATTGAATGTTTTTGTTAAGTCAAAGCTCAGCTCAGAGTGGGCTGTAAACATGTTTTCTATTGGCTCAATGTAAGCCGATGTTTGCTTCATTTTGCTTTAGCGCTGAAACAAAAAGCTAATTAATAAATTACTAATCAAAAGCCTTTCTGCTAAGTCTACTCAAGTCTGATAAGTCTACTCAAGTCTGATAAGTCTACTCAAGTCTGCTAAGTCTACTCAAGTATGCTAAGTTTACTCAAGTATGCTAAGTCTACTCAAGTATGCTAAGTCTACTCAAGTATGCTAAGTCTACTCAAGTCTGCTAAGTCTACTCAAGTCTGCTAAGTCTACTCAAGTATGCTAAGTCTACTCAAGTATGCTAAGTCTACTCAAGTCTGCTAAGTCTACTCAAGTCTGCTAAGTCTACTCAAGTATGCTAAGTCTACTCAAGTCTGATAAGTCTACTCAAGTATGCTAAGTCTACTCAAGTTTGATAAGTCTACTCAAGTCTGCTAAGTCTACTCAAGTATGCTAAGTCTATTCAAGTCTGATAAGTCTACTCGAGTCTGCTAACTCTACTGAAGTCTGAAAAGTCTACTCAAGTCTGCTAAGTCTACTCAAGTCTGATAAGTTTACTCAAGTCTTATAAGATAGGTCTACTGAAGTCTGCTAACTCTACTGAAGTGTGATAAGTCTACTCAAGTCTGCTAACTCTACTGAAGTGTGATAAGTCTACTCAAGTCTGCTAAGTCTGCAAGTAGTCTGCTAAGTCTACTCAAGTCCGCCAAGTATACCCAGGTCTGCCAAGTCTACTCAAGTCGGCATCAATCGGCTCACGATGCACAATGAGTTAAATTTAATAAATTTAAAAAGCTCATTCATTGTTATTTGCCAGATTACTGTTAGAATGACATTTTCATGCTAAAATGGACTTGATTCAATGTTGTTTTTCTGTGCACTCTCTCACTAGATTGGCAAAATTTGAGACAGTAATAAAAGAATATTTGGCTGAATGCTGAATACATATTAACTAGTCTTCACTGAGGTATTTTTTGGCTATAAAATAGTATAAATTATAATAGCTGGCAGGACACCTGCTGTTTTCATCATTGAAAAAAGCTTACCAACAGAATGTCTAGATTAAGTTCTTAATGATTGAGGCATGAAAAGTAATTGCTACAGCTTTTTAGGAGGCCTATTTTCATTGAACCTCCATTCATGGCACAAACTTGCTTGGCAAAAGGTTGAGACAGAAGACCAGTAAAAGTGCAGTAATTGACTGATACTGTACCAGCAATGGACTTTCACTGTAATGAACTGATACTGTACCAGTAATGGGCTTTTATTGTAATGGACTGTTACTGTACCAACAATGGACTTTCACTGTAATGAACTGATACTGTACCAGTAATGGGCTTTTATTGTAATGGACTGATACTGTACCAGCAATGGACTTTCACTGTAATGAACTGATACTGTACCAGTAATGGGCTTTTATTGTAATGGACTGTTACTGTACCAACAATGGACTATTACTGTACCAGAAATGGGCTTTTACTGTAATGGACTGATACTGTACCAGTAATGAACTTTCACTGTAATGAACTGATACTGTACCAGTAATGGGCTTTCACTGTAATGAACTGATACTGTACCAGTAATGGGCTTTTATTGTAATGGACTGTTACTGTACCAACAATGGACTTTCACTGTAATGAACTGATACTGTACCAGTAATGGGCTTTTATTGTAATGGACTGTTACTGTACCAACAATGGACTATTACTGTACCAGAAATGGGCTTTTACTGTAATGGACTGATACTGTACCAGTAATGAACTTTCACTGTAATGAACTGATACTGTACCAGTAATGGGCTTTCACTGTAATGAACTGATACTGTACCAGTAATCACTGGTACAGTATCGTCCCAAAGTATTCCCTAAGTATAGTCCCTAAGAAAGTCGTCCCTAAGGATAGATGTCAAAAATGCCAAAAAGTAGCATAGTAATAAACACGGTACCCTAGGACACTTAAGTATTCGCGGCATCTAACTTTCGCGTTTTCGCGGAGTCATCATCACGCGAAAAATTCATGCGCGAAACTAAACTATCATAACGAACTAGCGAAAATTCGAAATTAAATAGCTATGTTCTACACAGGCCTGTATTCACTGGTTGCAAGTTGGGGGGCTAATGTTAGACGACTAGTTATGAACATCTGGGGTGTGGAGAAGGAGGGGGGGGGTGCTGTAAGCTCCCAACAGGTTTCTCTTATGTAAGGCCTCAGCCGGGCCTCTCACGTGAAGTTTTAAAAAATTTTATTGGCAAGATTTGCTTTGTTTTAGCTGATGTGACTGACAAAACGTTTTAAAATTAAAACAGGCAAAACTTGTATGCAGTTAAAAAGCTCAGAAAGAAGACATCTTTTTCTTTTAAGCGTTTTAACAAAGATCATTTTTGCCGATTTTATTTCAAGTTCATTAAGTAGGATATGGGCAAGCAGATGTTTGCTAAAACTTGATATTTTGCAAACCTTTATAAAAGTCGTTAACAAGAATATTTTGCCGCTAATGAAGATAATAATGACGCCTAAGAACTACTAAAAGTTGATGTTTGTATCTATGGCTTCGAATAAAGTGATATTCTACAGCGATAAAAACCTTTCTATAGCCGTTGGACTATGAAATTCCTAAAAAGTTGGGGCGTCTTAGCCGGCCAGCTGTCCAAGGGAATACGACCCTGTAGTTCATTGATATCCACAACAAAATCGTGATATTAGAAATGCAGATAATTTTGTGTGTGATTGAGCTCATTGGGAAATTTCTAGTAAATTCGTTAGTACACCGAATGAGCAGCATGGCAAAGCAAATTAAGATAACAATTTTTTTTGGAAAAGCCAAGACAAACGAAGAAGATGATGATATCAGTTTAGTCACCGAATTTGTAACTGATGAGGATGAAAGTCTGGTAGGTGAAGTCATACAATTAAATAATACTTATTGTAGTGATGAATTTTACTGCCAACCAAAAACGATAACAACCCTCACCAGGTCCAACCATGTTATACAGTTCTGGTTGTGATGTTGGTTGTTATCTATTTTCTTTTTTATGAGACATGTACTGTATTTGATTTTTTTTTAAATTTGAAATATTGTGAACTCAAAACGTGCCATGGCCATCGCTTGCTATAAATACTTGAGATCTAATATTGGTACTATATCGGTCACGACGGAAAGGACCGAGACGTCATTGATAGTCCAAGAAACAAATGGCAGCAAGCGATCACGTTGAATTATCGATTTCTGCCATACATTTATACCTGCGGGTTACAAATACAAACTAGTCGCAAATATAAAAACTTTTTTTACTAGAGGACCGGACCTGAGGAATCTAATTTGTTTGTTCCACTGTATTTATTTTCACATCACTATATTTTCGCACTCATCAGAGCTGCGAAAATAAGTTGCAGCGAAATTTTACTCTGTGTGCTACTCACGAAACTAAATACTAGCGAAATATAAGTGTCCTAGGGTAATTAGCAAATTTTATCAAAATTACAAAATGTTACAAAATCTTTACTATAAGCGTCTGTCTGAAGTAACGCCTGGAGGTTAGAAAAACCTGTTTTCAATGAAACTCGAACTCACAACTTTCATCATAGCTACCCTGCATTCTACATAGCTACCCTGCATGCTACATAACTACTCTGCATGCTACATAGCTACCCTGCATGCTACATAGCTACTCTGCATGCTACATAGCTACCCTGCATTCTACATAGCTACCCTGCATTCTACATAGCTACCCTGCATGCTACATAGCTACTCTGCATGCTACATAGCTTCCCTGCATTCTACATAGCTACCCTGCATTCTACATAGCTACCCTGCATGCTACATAGCTACTCTGCATGCTACATAGCTACTCTGCATGCTACATAACTACCCTGCATGCTACATAGTTACATAGCTACCCTGCATGCTACCACTTCCAACCATCACAGTCTATGTGAGGGATTGTGATATAAACCTACACACAATTAGCCGTATAGGTTCATGAATACAGCATAACTATCTATACATTATTAGCAGATAAAAATGCTTTTTTTGCCAAAGAGAATCTACTGGTAAGGGCACGAGGCTAGAGCTTCGCAATGGTAATTTGATTGGTTAGCATTTTGAAGGACGATTTAAAAGTTGCCACCCTTTAAAGGCGTATTGCCAAACGTATAAATGATATAATCAATAAATGGCGATTTATCTCACAACTAATGATTGTCAGAGTGATGGCTTTATGTGCTTTCATGTCATGATTTATCTCATGCCTGACGAATTTCAGAGTAAGCTGGAACTAAAACACATGGGCCTTTTAGTCTTATAATATGCTCATCCCATGGCCCTCCATGCCCACAGGCATACATGAAATAAATGTTTCTAATTATCCCGCAAACAAAACAGTTACTTTTTAAGTTGAAAAATACCAAAAATATAAAGAAAAGTTTGCATGTTTTTTACGTAATATAGTAATAGTAAATAGTAATATATCGCAATTCAATTTGATATTGAAAATTTTGTAATATCGAATTGTCGTGTGATTTTTGGAACGCGCAAATCTCTACGCGAGGCATCTGTGCCTCAAACAGTACCATTCAAGGATTATGCGTAATACTAGCTTTTAAATTCCCTATGCGTGACGCATATGCATTCCAAACATCTTCACCTTATCATGTTTGGAGAAAATGGTAAATTTTATTTTGTTCAGGGTACATGTATATGTGCAATAAACGATTCAGGTACATGTATATGTGCAATAGACGATTCAGGTATATGTATATGTGCAATAAATGATTCAGGTACATGTATATGTGCAATAAACGATTCAGGTACATGTATATGTGCAATAAACGAGTCAGGTACATGTATATGTGCAATAGATGATTCAGGTACATGTATATGTGCAATAGACGATTCAGGTACATGTATATGTGCAATAGACGATTCAGGTACATGTATATGTGCAATAAACGATTCAGGTACATGTATATGTGCAATAGATGATTCAGGTACATGTATATGTGCAATAGATAATTCAGGTACATGTATATGTGCAATAAATGATTCAGGTACATGTATATGTGCAATAGATGATTCAGGTACATGTATATGTGTAACAGATGATTCAGGTACATGTATATGTGCAATAGATGATTCAGGTACATGTATATGTGTAACAGATGATTCAGGTACATGTATATGTGCAATAGATGATTTAGCTACATGTATATGTGCAATAGATGATTCAGGTACATGTATATGTGCAATAAATGATTCAGGTACATGTATATGTGCAATAGATAATTCAGGTACATGTATATGTGCAATAAACGATTCAGGTACATGTATATGTGCAATAGATGATTCAGGTACATGTATATGTGCAATAGATGATTCAGGTACATGCATATGTGTAATAAATGATTCAGGTACATGTATCTGTGCAATAAACGATTCAGGTACATGTATATGTGCAATAGACGATTCAGGCACATGTATATGTGCAATAGACGATTCAGGTACATGTATATGTGCAATAGATGATTCAGGTACATGCATATGTGTAACAGATGATTCAGGTACATGTATATGTGCAATATATGATTCAGGTACATGTATATGTGCAATAGATGATTCAGGTACATGTATATGTGCAATAAACGATTCAAGTACATGTATATGTGCAATAGATGATTCAGGTACATGCATATGTGTAACAGATGATTCAGGTAGATGTATATGTGCAATATATGATTCAGGTACATGTATATGTGCAATAGATGATTCAGGTACATGTATATGTGCAATAAACGATTCAGGTACATGTATATGTGCAATAGATGATTCAGGTACATGTATATGTGCAATAAACGAGTCAGGTACATGTATATGTGCAATAGATGATTCAGGTACATGTATATGTGCAATAAATGATTCAGGTACATGTATATGTGCAATAAACGATTCAGGTACATGTATATGTGCAATAAACGAGTCAGGTACATGTATATGTGCAATAGATGATTCAGGTACATGTATATGTGCAATAAATGATTCAGGTACATGTATATGTGCAATAGATGATTCAGGTACATGTATATGTGCAATAAATGATTCAGGTACATGTATATGTGCAATAGATGATTCAGGTACATGCATATGTGTAATAAATGATTCAGGTACATGTATCTGTGCAATAAACGATTCAGGTACATGTATATGTGCAATAGACGATTCAGGTACATGTATATGTGCAATAGACGATTCAGGTACATGTATATGTGCAATAGATGATTCAGGTACATGCATATGTGTAACAGATGATTCAGGTACATGTATATGTGCAATAGACGATTCAGGTACATGTATCTGTGCAATAGACGCTTTAGGTACATGTATATGTGCAATAGATGATTCACGTACATGTATATGTGCAATAGATGATTCAGGTACATGTATATGTGCAATAGATGATTCAGGTACATGTATATGTGCAATAAACGATTCAGGTACGTATATGTGCAATAGACGATTCAGGTACATGTATATGTGCAATAGATGATTCAGGTACATGTATCTGTGCAATAGACGCTTCAGGTACATGTATATGTGCAATAGATGATTCACGTACATGTATATGTGCAATAGATGATTCAGGTACATGTATATGTGCAATAGATGATTCAGGTACATGCATATGTGTAACAGATGATTCAGGTACATGTATATGTGCAATAGATGATTCAGGTACATGTATATGTGCAATAAACGATTCAGGTACATGTATATGTGCAATAGACGATTCAGGTACATGTATATGTGCAATAGATGATTCAGGTACATGTATATGTGCAATAAATGATTCAGGTACATGTATATGTGCAATAGATGATTCAGGTACATGTATATGTGCAATAAATGATTCAGGTACATGTATATGTGCAATAGATGATTCAGGTACATGCATATGTGTAATAAATGATTCAGGTACATGTATCTGTGCAATAAACGATTCAGGTACATGTATATGTGCAATAGACGATTCAGGTACATGTATATGTGCAATAGACGATTCAGGTACATGTATATGTGCAATAGATGATTCACGTACATGTATATGTGCAATAGATGATTCAGGTACATGTATATGTGCAATAGATGATTCAGGTACATGTATATGTGCAATAAACGATTCAGGTACATGTATATGTGCAATAGACGCTTTAGGTACATGTATATGTGCAATAGATGATTCAGGTACATGTATATGTGCAATAGACGATTCAGGTACATGTATATGTGCAATAGATGATTCAGGTACATGCATATGTGTAACAGATGATTCAGGTACATGTATATGTGCAATAGATGATTCAGGTACATGTATATGTGCAATAAACGATTCAGGTACATGTATATGTGCAATAGACGATTCAGGTACATGTATATGTGCAATAGATGATTCAGGTACATGTATATGTGCAATAAATGATTCAGGTACATGTATATGTGCAATAGATGATTCAGGTACATGTATATGTGCAATAAATGATTCAGGTACATGTATATGTGCAATAGATGATTCAGGTACATGCATATGTGTAATAAATGATTCAGGTACATGTATCTGTGCAATAAACGATTCAGGTACATGTATATGTGCAATAGACGATTCAGGTACATGTATATGTGCAATAGACGATTCAGGTACATGTATATGTGCAATAGATGATTCAGGTACATGCATATGTGTAACAGATGATTCAGGTACATGTATATGTGCAATAGACGATTCAGGTACATGTATCTGTGCAATAGACGCTTTAGGTACATGTATATGTGCAATAGATGATTCACGTACATGTATATGTGCAATAGATGATTCAGGTACATGTATATGTGCAATAGATGATTCAGGTACATGTATATGTGCAATAGACGATTCAGGTACGTATATGTGCAATAGACGATTCAGGTACATGTATATGTGCAATAGATGATTCAGGTACATGTATCTGTGCAATAGACGCTTCAGGTACATGTATATGTGCAATAGATGATTCACGTACATGTATATGTGCAATAGATGATTCAGGTACATGTATATGTGCAATAGATGATTCAGGTACATGCATATGTGTAACAGATGATTCAGGTACATGTATATGTGCAATAGATGATTCAGGTACATGTATATGTGCAATAAACGATTCAGGTACATGTATATGTGCAATAGACGATTCAGGTACATGTATATGTGCAATAGATGATTCAGGTACATGTATATGTGCAATAAATGATTCAGGTACATGTATATGTGCAATAGATGATTCAGGTACATGTATATGTGCAATAAATGATTCAGGTACATGTATATGTGCAATAGATGATTCAGGTACATGCATATGTGTAATAAATGATTCAGGTACATGTATCTGTGCAATAAACGATTCAGGTACATGTATATGTGCAATAGACGATTCAGGTACATGTATATGTGCAATAGACGATTCAGGTACATGTATATGTGCAATAGATGATTCAGGTACATGCATATGTGTAACAGATGATTCAGGTACATGTATATGTGCAATAGACGATTCAGGTACATGTATCTGTGCAATAGACGCTTTAGGTACATGTATATGTGCAATAGATGATTCATGTACATGTATATGTGCAATAGATGATTCAGGTACATGTATATGTGCAATAGATGATTCAGGTACATGTATATGTGCAATAAACGATTCAGGTACATGTATATGTGCAATAGACGATTCAGGTACATGTATATGTGCAATAGATGATTCAGGTACATGTATCTGTGCAATAGACGCTTCAGGTACATGTATATGTGCAATAGATGATTCACGTACATGTATATGTGCAATAGATGATTCAGGTACATGTATATGTGCAATAGATGATTCAGGTACATGTATATGTGCAATAAACGATTCAGGTACATGTATATGTGCAATAGACGATTCAGGTACATGTATATGTGCAATAGATGATTCAGGTACATGTATATGTGCAATAAACGATTCAGGTACATGTATATGTGCAATAGACAATTCAGGTACATGTATATGTGCAATAGATGATTCACGTACATGTATATGTGCAATAGATGATTCAGGTACATGTATATGTGCAATAGATGATTCAGGTACATGTATATGTGCAATAGACGATTCAGGTACGTATATGTGCAATAGACGATTCAGGTACATGTATATGTGCAATAGATGATTCAGGTACATGTATCTGTGCAATAGACGCTTCAGGTACATGTATATGTGCAATAGATGATTCACGTACATGTATATGTGCAATAGATGATTCAGGTACATGTATATGTGCAATAGATGATTCAGGTACATGCATATGTGTAACAGATGATTCAGGTACATGTATATGTGCAATAGATGATTCAGGTACATGTATATGTGCAATAAACGATTCAGGTACATGTATATGTGCAATAGACGATTCAGGTACATGTATATGTGCAATAGATGATTCAGGTACATGTATATGTGCAATAAATGATTCAGGTACATGTATATGTGCAATAGATGATTCAGGTACATGTATATGTGCAATAAATGATTCAGGTACATGTATATGTGCAATAGATGATTCAGGTACATGCATATGTGTAATAAATGATTCAGGTACATGTATCTGTGCAATAAACGATTCAGGTACATGTATATGTGCAATAGACGATTCAGGTACATGTATATGTGCAATAGACGATTCAGGTACATGTATATGTGCAATAGATGATTCAGGTACATGCATATGTGTAACAGATGATTCAGGTACATGTATATGTGCAATAGACGATTCAGGTACATGTATCTGTGCAATAGACGCTTTAGGTACATGTATATGTGCAATAGATGATTCATGTACATGTATATGTGCAATAGATGATTCAGGTACATGTATATGTGCAATAGATGATTCAGGTACATGTATATGTGCAATAAACGATTCAGGTACATGTATATGTGCAATAGACGATTCAGGTACATGTATATGTGCAATAGATGATTCAGGTACATGTATCTGTGCAATAGACGCTTCAGGTACATGTATATGTGCAATAGATGATTCACGTACATGTATATGTGCAATAGATGATTCAGGTACATGTATATGTGCAATAGATGATTCAGGTACATGTATATGTGCAATAAACGATTCAGGTACATGTATATGTGCAATAGACGATTCAGGTACATGTATATGTGCAATAGATGATTCAGGTACATGTATATGTGCAATAAACGATTCAGGTACATGTATATGTGCAATAGACAATTCAGGTACATGTATATGTGCAATAGATGATTCAGGTACATGTATATGTGCAATAAATGATTCAGGTACATGTATATGTGCAATATATGATTCAGGTACATGTATATGTGCAATAGACGATTCAGGTACATGTATATGTGCAATATATGATTCAGGTACATGTATATGTGCAATAGATGATTCAGGTACATGTATATGTGCAATAGACAATTCAGGTACATGTATATGTGCAATATATGATTCAGGTACATGCATATGTGTAATAAATGATTCAGGTACATGTATATGTGCAATAGATGATTCAGGTACATGTATATGTGTAATATATGATTCAGGTACATGTATATGTGCAATATATGATTCAGGTACATGTATATGTGCAATATATAATTCAGGTACATGTATATGTGCAATAAACGATTCAAGTACATTAGTTGACAGTGGATAAGCGCATGCATGGAACATGGTGACGCTTCAATAGAACCCCATAGCCTGAGCTCATTATAGATATTTAAAAGGTTTAGTCTGTGACACCCGAATGCAGCCTTATAACAAGCATATTTGTCATTATCTGATGGTTCATTTGATTTGCTCATGGGTCATCAATAGAGCGAGGCTGCGTGTAGAGGTCATGAAGAGGTCAACTTCAAGTTTACGGGATATGCATAGTAACAAATAAATGTTTATCATCTACTGCATTCCAGGAATTTTTTCCGATATTCTGTCACGTATACCCCTCCAGGGTACGCACAGAGAATCTAAAAGTGCTCGTAATTTTTACTATAATAAGAGCCGTGTTCATCCATCTGTTATTAAAAAAAGGCATCCTTTGGGTATCAAACTCGGGTATTCAGTTTACCACCACCATTCATCTAGGCAGACTATCAACTGCACCACCTCCTTGAAGCAACATGGAATACCATGGAATAACTGTGCACATACTGTAAAACCTCTAGTGTAATTCCATGACGCTCTATTTTTCACTCCTTTCTCTATAGCGATGTTTTATTAGAGGTGGCAGTTGTATTTTTCGACTAGCTCGTCACAATTTCGTAAGGATGAATTCCAAACAACAACTGGTGAAGCGACGCTGATATCGCCTATATCTTGTACTCTACTTCGCACAGAGCGACATTAATGCCTTCAGCCTCAGCATTTTTGCTAGACTGTTTTTGATTTACAGTCAAAGTATCAGACTGAGTTAAACAAGGAACTACTTTGACTGAAAATATATTACTCGGACACAGTTATTAATATATATAAATTAATATTAATATTAGTTATTAATTATTTCAATTGTATCGAAATTAAGCCATTATTAAGTCGAAAAACCGAGTCATTAATTGGTCACTTTACTGGTTACTTTCTATTATGAGTTCATGAAGACCAAACAATATCAAAGTGGTGGTCAAATAGAGGTGGCGTTCAATTAAAGGATGGCGCTGTATGTTTCAACCTTTCTCTTGCAGCGGCGTTCTATTTGAGATGGTTTTAAGGTAGTTATGGCGCATGACGATTCCTCACGGCGCACAGGACTTCCAGCACTAGCAAATATACCTCAAATCACCTTCTTCTAGCAATCCTTCAAACGTACATCTTTTGAAAACATCCGAATCAAGTTATGGTGCATTCCTATAGGAATAATCGATGAAATGTTTGACTGTTTGAACATAGAAATAGGTTCAGGAATGGACAAAATTCATGCGTAAAGGTTTTGACTTGTTACTAAAATTTGCTGCATATTTAGGTAACTCAACACTTCTGGTAACTGAAGACTTTTGACTAGACCGTTTTGATTTTAACAGCCCTTTTTCAGGGCATGTGACTTTGATGATTGCAAGAGACTTCACTCCTAGTTGTGTGATCAGCATGGATATTAACAACAAACTTATAGCTATCGCTAGCGAGAATATCAAACACTATAAACAGGAAGTTGACTACGAGGAAACTCTCGCATCGGGCAGAGCTATCTATGGGGCAATCGTTATATCGTTATCCCTGCCATTGTACCTTTTTCACGTCAACAGTTCTGTTCTCAGATGCTCTTAGACAATCAATTACAATTGAAATGGTTGCTCGATATTCTATCACACGCACCCTTTCAGGGTGCACACAGGGAATCTAGAAAGTGCTCATAATAAACGATCAGCTGTTGTTGAAATTGCTCATTCTGAAATTGGAAAAGTCAAACTATATTTTGGTTTGATTTACAAGCATTGCATTTTTTGTGTCAAGCAGTGAAGCGAGTTGATTGGCTTGATAGTTATTGAGGTATTTCCAAATACCGGAGAATTTCGTAATGAACAAGAAATGAAAAATGGTTGTTGATAGAACATAAGTTTCTAGTGACACTCAGACTGAAATTCTTGGTAATGGAGGATCAAAAATAGACAAAAGCAGAAAGTCTCATCTCCTCAGCAACAAGAGCTTCACACTAAAACTATTAGTCCAGAACCTATTATATTCAGAACAGATATTTAGATATTTCTATTAGACTCGACTATAATCATTATGTTTTTGCAGTTACTCTCTATGAATCGGTTAATCTCACAATGTTATTAGCTAGTATGGTGTTTATTTATGAGGTGTGTGAGCTGAAAGACCTTCATAAAATGCCACCGAGCGGTATGCATGACCACATAGGTAGCTGTCCTCTGCTCAGCCAGGAAAGCCATCATCAAAACACCGCAATCAAATTTCTTAGAACTTGACCACAGTGTTATTTCTGGCTGAAGTAATGAACTGAAATAAACAGTCTTTGGAAAGACTTAGTTCATGGAATCACAGCCATCCAGCTGGGCGAGACGTCAGTGCATGGATGTTCCAGCTCTAAGGCTCTACTGTGCATAACTGACTTTCAATCATGAATTGTACTTGGTATTAATTACAGGGAAAGTTTTTGTATTTAATTGTGAATAAATACTGCAATAGAAACCCAAATTGGCGCATAACCACATACACTTACAATTGGCACATACAACTTCAGCTCTGTACCAATCTGCGCATAGTATTAAGTCTTGGAGAGTTGTGTCCTCCAAGTGTTTGGCTTGCACATTAGATCTTACATTTGCCAAAATGAAAATGACCTGACATATTTCAAGTATAAATAGAGCTAACATACATGTAAATACTAAGGTTGATACATCTATAAGCATTATCTTAGAAACTGGAGAGAATAGTCAACAGCTAGCTGTGCTACCGGCGGTGCCCGGGTAATAAAAAAAGTCTTTGGACAGAAAGTTGATTTGTATTTAATATATAACAACATTTCCCATTCTAACTTTCAAACTACATATCATGAGAGAAGTGTGTCGTTGATTCTAACTTTCAAACTACATATCATGAGAGAAGTGTGTCGTGTAGTTGAAATAAATTAAGAAAAAAATAAAAACAAATGCCAAGATTTTAAAACTTTGTCAAACAACTGTAACTTTCAGGCTATTAGCCTGGCACATTGCCAATGGAAAATTCCACTAAGCTAGTTCATACTGCTAGGCTTTTAACGAAGGCACTCCATGACCTTACATCAGCATTGTCCAGCTCGGCTACTCTAATAATAGCTATAGCTGGAGGAACACACATACATACACACATATCCACATACTTTGAGAAATATATATATAGATACAGTGGTGTGCATAAACTTGGAATCACATTGTTTTGTTCACGCTATATCGAATGGATCTTCCATTTGCTTTCTATTTTCTCGCCAATTATGATGCCATGCCAGATATTATATATCAATCTGATCAGCAGAAGATGTGCTTTCCAACAATGCATTGATTGATTTAACACAATCATTTCTGAGTGATTTACAGTGGTGTGCATAAACTTGGAATCACATTGTTTTGTTCACTCTATATCGAATGGATCTTCCATTTGCTTTCTATTTTCTCGCCAATTATGATGCCATGCCAGATATTATATATCAATCTGATCAGCAGAAGATGTGCTTTCAAACAATGCATTGATTGATTTAACACAATCATTTCTGAGTGATTTATATTAATCCGTGGAGATGCTGAGATGCTATTAAAGAGCTCAGAAAGTTGGTAAACAGCATGCCTCGACGGTGTCAGATGGTGATCAAGAACAAAGGCTGGCCAATAAAATACTAATGCTCAGCTCAAGACACCTTACCAGTCCTTCTGAAGACCAACAATAACCCAACGGCCCTTTTCAGGGCCACCAATTTGTATAAAAGAGTTTGTTTGTATCCTATTTTATCAATTTTCACTAACAACATTCATAGCCTGCAATAAGTCTGCCTTTCGGTAGATCCACCCCAGCGATAAAAATCTGAGAATATTTTTGAATATTTGGCATCATCTTGTTCTTCAGAATTTTCCCTTTCAAATGATATATATATTAATGGGGTTGAGGCACTTAACTCCAAAGAATTTCTTAGACAACAGCATATAAACATACATATTTGAAGATTTAACTGGTGATTCCAAGTTCATACTTTATCAATACTTGATCACATGATCATATATATTACACTCACATACGATCATACATATTACACTCACATATGATCATACATATTACACTAATATATGATCATATGTATTACACTCACATATGATCATACATATTACACTAATATATGATCATACATATTGTACTCACATATGATCATACATATTATACTCACATATGATCATACATATTACAATCGACCAACTTTCATACGATATACTTCAAATACCAGTCATTTTTCAAAAAGATACTATAAAAGTTAGAATTTTACAATAAAGGTCTACCTAAAATTATTGTTTAGCTACAATGCAAAGTTATAAATAATATTTTTATATATAACAGTTAGTCATGTACGTAAAAACCATGAAACTTTAATTTCGAACTTTTTCTCGAGAGTATCATCCTTCAAACCAAAACATAGCAAATCTACATGCCAATATAACTCAAATAAACTGTCACAAACATGTTTCAAATAACAAAAATATATTCAATAGCTTTGTTCTCGACTTTTCAGACTTCATAGAGGGCTCTAAGAATTAATATGATCTTATCGAAGGTGAATGATAACTTTATTCTGATTACGGCTGACTACCTAAAAAGTGTATTTTTATTCGAGCATAACGATTCAAATTGGCAAAATTAAAAGTGAACAAAAACTTTGAAACATTTAAAATAATGTTTTAATTTAATTTTTGCCTTTTATTGTCTTTTATTGTCTTACCACGTCTGAATCTGCATCCCTTCTTGGGTTGAAAAAAATTGATGCGCGAGCGATAAAATTTTAAGTTGCCATGATGATTTTCGGTTAAGGTAGACGCCGATATAGGTTTACTATTTAGGTTATAACTATTCCAGAGATATCATCGAGACATATTTGTGAGTTTTTCTGATTGGCCAGAAACTTCTCTTCATAACCAATCAAAGATTTTCTTCTATAACTTAGAAATAACGGTACATGGAATGGGTAAATTTTCAAGGCGAGTTAACTCGCGATGGTTGCGAATGAGTTAAGACACTGGTGCATTTATTATTGGGGCAACTGCAACATACTGTTACAGAAGTATATTTATTTTTACTTCACAAATGTTTTAATAAAGAATTTATTTTAAACAAATGTTTTGTTCAAGGTTAGTTAGAGAACAAATTTTAGCCTTATCTCATATCATAGCCCTAGTGCCAGGTCAAAACATTTTGCTCAAATGTTCTTACTAGTTACTGCTAGGCGCCTTGGTCAACCCTTTGCTATGATGGCTCTAATCTTTACTATAATAAGAGCCGTATCCATTTCTCCATCTGTCAAAAACCACTTCAGGAGTGTCAGGAAAAAGGATTACACTACCTGGGGATCGAGCTTGCACATTCACATTCCCAAGCAAGCATGCTATCATATACACCACTGGATACCTTGCTGTAGCTAAGCATAATTGTGTCCATATTTATTCCACATGATGATATCTCACATGGCACGGAACTTTCAGCTACTAGTAATGATAATAATAGCAATAATTAAAGGAGAATTACCTGAGAAACAGCCTAATGCTGTTATGATCAAAAACAGTAATTTTAATGGTATGGACAGACAATCGAACTGACAGATACTGGTTAAACATTTGTATTAGTTTGTCTGGTTGGATATGATGGATAATTCCTGAAACAATGAAAATACGAAGAGTCGGTGAGAATTTTGCCCGTAACCCGCAAAAAAAGCACATTGCTTTTCCTTAGAAAGACATATTGATGGGGTGAATGTCTGAAACTGACCACAAGATGGTGAGAGAACATACTTGTCAAGGCTGGGTGAGAAGGGTGGCCCTTTGCGTATTTGTAATGATGATGTTGTGCCAAGGTTCGTAGGCTTACCAACACCTGTTCCTCCTGTGTGTTGGTTATGGTGGTGCCAGAGTGAGAGCGCCACAATCAAGGCAGCTAATGAAATAAGAACAGCCAGTAGGCTAAGGCAGGTCGGTAGAACGAACTGCCATCTTCGCCTCCACCTGCGACAGATGGCAAGAGTTTCTATAGACCATGTCTTGAGGAAGTTGAGCAGCTAATAAAGTCTGTATCATAAATTTATTAAAAAACTTTCAATCGGAATTTTGTCTGATTACTTTTATGGAATTGGAGCAAATCTACATTTTTGAGCAAAAGAAAATGAAACATTGAATATAAATGCTGCCTTGACATGCCGTTAGCATGAGCACCTGTTACCGGTGCGAGACGTTGACATTCATTGTACAAGAGCATCAAACAACCGTAATTAATCCTCCTCTCTCATATCTATAATTTTCCACATTAGTATTGAATTTGAAGCAGCTGGTGAGTTTCAGTCTTACTGCTGCCACGCATGCAGTAAATCTTACCTCATGGTAATCTTACCTTAATCTAATGGTAATTGAGTTAATCTCTATCTCAATCTCTTAATCTCAATTCTTTGGATAGACTAAAACTGTTTTATTTGAACTCACAAAACTAACTTAAATATATTGACTGAATATCATAGTGAGCAAGGCAGAACTCTCACCCTTAAAATGGTCCTTCAATTCCAGATAGTTTAAAGGTTGACTTGCAACAAAATTCACATTACAGTTATTTGGTATCAAAAGATTCACCATGTCTTACTCTGTTGTGTTGAAGGTGCAAAATATGTGGAAATGTGATTGCAAGCTCTTAAAAGCTCAAAAATGAAAAGCCGCCGTAGATTGGAATCTCTTTATTTCTCTGACGCAGCCATGAAATTTGGTTATCGTCTTGTCACGTGATGTTCTCCCGTGTATTGAAAGGGCAATAAAAAGCTCAATATAAAACTTATCGTAGCACTAGTTTATGACAAACACTTGGGGTTTTACCGAAGACCCCGTATCAAATATAGATGCTCGCTACTTTACATTTTTGTTTCGGTTTGGTCTAATGGGCAGGTTGTAATCCTGTGACCCAATACTTCGCAAATAATTTCTGCAGCACATTTCGATTATCACAGGTGACCAACAGGCTCGTGATGATTATCAGACAATGATATGTACTCCTTCAAGCGAAGGCTAAAAAATTAAACGAATTTTTACGGTAAGTTATAAGATATCACTGCTAAAAGTGACAGCATTAAAATGACGATAAAACAGATGCGTAAGAACATTAGACATGGTTTTATTGAACGCGTGAAGTATATTTGTGAAATATTTCGACGAATAAGTTTGCATGAAAGTGTAAACAGAAACCATCTAACACAGCTACGTCACATTTGAGCCGTTTTGGAAAGTGAACCCAAACTATGGCGGTCTCGTGTGGCTGCAATTAATTGTTCGTTTTTGAGCTTTTAAGAGCTTATAATCGCATTCCTACATATTTGGCACCTACAACACAACAGAGTAAGACATGGTGAATCTTTTGATATCAAATAACTGTAATGTGAATTTTGTTGCAAGTCAACCTTTTTTAAGGAAAAACACATGATAATAAATCGACTTGAAAAGCCTTCACTTTTACTGTAACTACAGACCTTCATTCTACAGACCTGAAATGGTTGTTACTACTACTATAACTACTATTACTATAACTACTACTACTACTACAACTACTACTATAACTACTACTACTACTATAACTACTACTATTACTATAACTACTACTACTACTACTTTAACTACTACTACTACAACTACTACAACTACTACTATAACTACTACTACTACTATAACTACTACTACTACTACTATAACTACTACTACAACTACTACTACTACTACTATAACTACTACTACTACAACTACTACAACTACTACTATTATTACTACTACTACTATAACTACTACTACTACTATAACTACTACTACAACTACTACTACTACTACTATAACTACTACTACTATAACTACTACTACTACTACTACTATAACTACTACTACTACTACAACTACTACTACTACTGCTAATATGACTACTAATATGACTACTAATACGACTACTAATATGACTACTAATATGACTACTAATACGACTACTAATACGACTACTAATACGACTACTAATACGACTACTAATACGACTACTAATACGACTACTAATACGACTACTAATACGACTGCTAATACGACTACTAATACGACTACTACTACTACAACTACTACTACTGCTGCTATAACTACTACTACTACTATTAGTTTTGCTAGTACTATTGTGCTCCTAGTTCCAAAACTTGCCAAGCAAAACCATCTTCAGAAAGTGCTAAAAAGCTTTCATTAGACAAGACTATTGAGTCTAGACAATCTATTATAGTAAACTAGTGAGTGTAGTCTATTATAGTAAACTAGTGAGTGTAGTCCATTATAGTAAACTAGTGAGTATAGTCCATTATAGTAAACTAGGGAGTGTAATATATTATAGTAAACTAGTGAGTGTAGTCTATTATAGTAAACTAGTGAGTGTAGTCTATTATATTAAACTAGTGAGTGTAGTCTGTTATAGTAAACTAGTGAGTGTAATATATTATAGCAAACTAGTGAATGTAGTCTATTATATTAAACTAGTGAGTGTAGTCCATTATAGTAAACTAGTGAGTGTAGTCTATTATAGTAAACTAGTGAGTGTAGTCTATTATAGTAAACTAGTGAGTGTAGTCTATTATAGTAAACTAGTGAGTGTAGTCTATTATAGTAAACTAGCGAGTGTAGTCTATTATATTAAACTAGTGAGTGTAGACTATTATAGTAAACTAGTGAGTGTAGTCTATTATAGTAAACTAGTGAATGTAGTCTATTATATTAAACTAGTGAGTGTAGTCTATTATAGTAAACTAGCGAGTGTAGTCTATTATAGTAAACTAGCGAGTGTAGTCTATTATAGTAAACTAGTGAGTGTAGTCTATTATAGTAAACTAGCGAGTGTAGTCTATTATAGTAAACTAGCGAGTGTAGTCTATTATAGTAAACTAGTGAGTGTAGTCTATTATAGTAAACTAGTGAGTGTAGTCTATTATAGTAAACTAGTGAGTGTAGTCTATAGTAAACTAGCGAGTGTAGTCTATTATAGTAAACTAGTGAGTGTAGTCTATTATAGTAAACTAGTGAGTGTAGTCTATTATAGTAAACTAGTGAGTGTAGTCTATTATAGTAAACTAGTGAGTGTAGTCTATTATAGTAAACTAGTGAGTGTAGTCTATTATAGTAAACTAGCGAGTGTAGTCTATTATATTAAACTAGTGAGTGTAGTCTATTATAGTAAACTAGCGAGTGTAGTCTATTATAGTAAACTAGCGAGTGTAGTCTATTATAGTAAACTAGTGAGTGTAGTCTATAGTAAACTAGCCGAGTGTGATATGAAGTGTGATCAGTTGGGAAGAATCTAACACTTTTGCAACTCACTCAAACTTGATCTTTTGAATGTTGTCATCCATTTCGAAAAATTTCAGTTTGTCACTTTCTATTCTGGAATCTGTGCCCGACACTCTAAAATGTTAGAGAAATTGATATACCAACAAAGAAGTCGATATTCTGAAAAAGCAAACACGGAATAGGAAGCAGTTTTTTAAGCGCTAATGATCGCTCTATGGGTACTCTGGGTTGTCCCGTCACGTAACAAGTTAACTCAGCTATTTTAACTTGTAACTTTGGTTTAAACATAGATTGAGTACCCCGAGTGATTCTATGAAAAGTTGAATTTTAATTATTGGTTGTCGAAACTTGTGCTAAGGCTACCCTTAATTTAAAAAGGTTGACTTGCAATAAAATTCACATTACAGTTATATGGTATCATAAGACTCAACATGTCGTACTCAGTTGTGTTCTAGGTGTGAAATATATGGGAATGTGATTACACGCTCTTACAAGATAAAAAACGAACAGTTAATCGCAGCCACACGAGACCGCCATAGTTTCGCTCTCCAAAACGGCTCAAATGGGACGTAGTTGTTACAGGATGGTTTCTATTTACACTTTCATGCAACCTCATTCGTCGAAATATTGTCACAAATATACTTCACGCATTCAAAACCATGTCTATTGTTCTTACGCGTCTGTTTTATCGTCATTGTAATGGTGTCATTTTTAGCACTGATATCTTATAACTTACCGTAGAAACTCGTTAAACTTTTTAACCTTAGCTCGAAGGAGTACATATCATTGTCTGATAATAATGACGAGGGTGTTGGTCACCTGTGATATTCAAAAAGTGCTGCAAAATTATTTGCGAAGTATTGGGTCACGTGATCAGATTACGACTTGACGATTGAATAATGCCGAAACAAAACTGTAAAGTAGCGAGCATCTATATTTGATACGGGGTCTTCGGTAAAACCCGAAGTGTTTGTCATAAACTGGTGCTACGATGTTTTATATTGAATTTTTTATTGTGTTTTCAATTCAGTGAGAACATTACGTGTCAAGACGATAACCAAATGTAATGACTACGTCAGAGAAATAAAAAGATTCCAATCTACGGCGGCTTTTCGTTTTTGAGCTTTTAAGAGCTTGTAATCACATTTCCATGTATTTGGCACCTACAACACAACAGAGTAAGACATGGTGAATCTTTTGATACCAAATAACTGTAATGTGAATTTTGTTGCTAGTCAACCTGCTGTCTGCTCCCACCAGCGAGATAAAAGCAATACCATTAATGCTGGGACAACGGCACACAAGAAAACACCATATATATGCACGGTCTATGTATCGGTGTCCATGTATCGTTGTCCATGTGTCGGTGTCTATGTATCGGTGTCCATGTATCGATGTCCATGTGTCGGTGTCTATGTATCGGTGTCTATGTATCGGTGTCTATGCATCGGTGTCTATGTATCGGTGTCTATGCATCGGTGTCCATGTATCGGTGCCCATGTATCGGTGTCTATGTATCGGTGTCTATGTATCGGTGTCTATGTATCGGTGTCTATGTACCGGTGTCTGTATCGGTGTCTATGCATCGGTGTCTACGTTTCGGTGTCTATGTATCAGCGTCTATGTATCAGCGTCTATGTATCAGCGTCTAAGAGCTAATAATCCCTAGAGCAGTGAACTGTACTCTAGAATGACGGATTTGTAAACACCAGGTTGGGGTTCAACTCTCAAAAAAGCTATCCATGGCGACAGGAATGATTTGAATTTTCAACTTTCTTTCCGCAACTGGACATGTCTCCAGTCGTCGAGGGTTCCTAGCCACCGGACTCAGAGATGTCCATTCAAGATCACAGAGTCATTGTTTGTACAACAAAAATACTTAAAAACATGAGCATGCATTATACTCGAGGATTGAAGATGTTTGAAGATTAAATATTTTATACGCCATAACTGATTGAAACAGTAAGGAATTTATTAACTCGGAGTTTGTAAGTTGTGTAGATCAAGATTTGACCCACACGTCTCATCAGTGAGTTACAGTCAGTGAGTTACAGTCAGTGAGTTACAGTCAGTGAGTTACAGTCACATCTTCACATAACACTCTCACCGCATTTTACATGTTTTTAATTTTCACATACACATAAATTTAGCATTGTAGAATACTACTTGTCATGACTTGTCATATCATGCTAATGCATCGCTATGTCGAATGTTATGAGACACTCGCAGACAGGTGGCATAAGTATCTCGTGTTAGCTACTCTAAACTGACTGCTACTTACAGGTTATGGAGTTTTTGTAGCTGCCTGAAGATGCAATAATACCTGAATGATATCTTTAGTCAGTTGTAACCTCGTCATATAAGCCATACTAAGCTAGTCAGCGCGAAATATAGTTATTCTGGACAATGCTACTGGAAGAAAAGGACAACAAGCTATCGGTTGTAAATTATAACAGGTCACTAGTGACAAGCTATAAAGATCTCATCCACTCATTAATTTCAAAAATAGTGCGATAATTCAATAATGTTATCATGTTCAAAGTAGATTTGCTATACTGTCTATTTATTCCGCTATCCAATGAAAGGCATTTTTCCAAATCTTAGTCATGACATAAGGTCATGCAAGGTCAAAGCACATGCTTTCTAATGTCATACAAAGGTCATCATATAGGTACCAAGCGCCAATATAATCCTGATTAACGGAACTTGGTTCTCACACTAAAACAAGAATATACAAATAAGATGACAGATGACTCAGGATAAAATTATCTGAAAAATTCAAAAACTGCAAATTAAACTGCAAATTTTTTACTAATCAACTGAACTCAGCTGCCACTAGAATTGAAATTATGATTAAAAACCATCAACTCGACAAACGAACAATATGGCTTTTTAACAAGGAGAGTGTTTGTAAGTTCAGCAAGTATTATATTATAATATATTTTACTATTTTTTATATTTTATTATTATATTGCAGCACATTGTATTATAAACTTTAACTATATAACACCTTGCATTTCACTATATCATTAAACAGACACTGTATTGCATCGTATTGCATCGGATTTTATTATTATATTAGGTTGTGTTATACTATAATACATTACATTAATAAATATGTTATTTATATTTTATATTACTAGCGGTAGGCTCGGTGATGCCTGGTGATAGCTCGGGTTTCTTTCTTTTTTAATTAGGTTGGGAGGTTCTCAAGAAACAGACAGAGTTTTAAAATCAAATATTTTTAGCAGCCGAAAGCACGGAACATGCATAGAAAGTTTGGATAAAATCAATCAGAAAATGTGGGATTTATTAATGTAGTTATTGTAATACTGCCTACATTATATTTTAGTACATTCAGTATACAGTAGTAAGTTATATTATACTATAGTATTATAATATATATACTTCATATACTATATAATATATATATAATATATATACATGTACTATATATAATATACTATATATTATACTAAGTCAAATTATACTATACTGGCATGCTTGTCAGTCCCCCCTCCTCCCCTCCCCCTCCCCTCCCCGCAACGAGAGATAGTCATTAGTAATCAGTATATGGGAGAATTATGCGATTAAGAAGCACAAAGGTGCCAGAGTAGTGTAACTGTAACTATAACTGTACATACACATAACAGACTTGAGATTCATATAGATTAGTAAAAACAAATCATGCGACATTTTTATGCTTTTTTCATGATCTTACATAAGATGTATTTTATTAAAATAAAACACAGTCTATTTTTACACTTTTTTGTTTATGGTATATAGTAAACAGTGCACAAGACTTGAGTACGGGGGGGGGGGGGGGGAGGGGGAGGGGATGAGGCTGTGGTATGAGTCGCTACAGATACAGCTGTGCAGCATATTCCAAAACCTAGTCTATTAACAGACACACATCTATTGCTTGTGGCAGTCACTGTATTTTACATATTACCTGTTCTCTTATTACATATGATTACCTGTTCTCTTATTACATATGATTACCTGTTCTCTTATTACATATGATCACCGGTTCTCTTATTACATATAATGACCTGTTCTCTTATTACATATGATTGCCTGTTCTCTTATTACATATGATTACCTGTTCTCTTATTACATATGATCACCTGTTCTCTTATTACATATGATTACCTGTTCTCTTATTACAAATGATTACCTGTTCTCTTATTACATATGATCACCTGTTCTCTTATTACATATAATTACCTGTTCTCTTATTACATATGATTACCCGGTCTCTTATTAAATATGATTACCTGTTCTCTTATTACATATGATTACCTGTTCTCTTATTACATATGATTACCTGTTCTCTTATTACATATGATTACCTGTTCTCTTATTACATATGATCACCTGTTCTCTTATTACATATAATGACCTGTTCTCTTATTACATATGATTACCTGTTCTCTTATTACATATAATCACCTGTTCTCTTATTACATATAATGACCTGTTCTCTTATTACATATGATTGCCTGTTCTCTTATTACATATGATTACCTGTTCTCTTATTACATATGATTACCTGTTCTCTTATTACATATGATTACCTGTTCTCTTATTACATAAGTAAAATAGTGAATAATGCTTTAAAAAGTTGTTGTTTAGAATTAGAACAGATTAAACTTATTTACATTAATTATCTTGAAAAAAAGTTGTCACAGATTTTAAACAAATTGCTATTCGATGGTCTTATGAAACGGATGATGGTCGAAAATTTAGATATAACTTTATGTACAGGTAATGAATGAGACATGCATGTTACAACTTTACTGCAAATACAACTAAAGCTGAGACTTCAGCTCACTGTTTATTACTGTAAATCCTCATTTATAAGTCGCCACTATATATAGACCGCACCCCAAACTTTGAAGGTAGTTTTTTGAGTTACAGGTAAAGTGTTTATAAACCACACCCACCGTTTTTCAATTCATACAACACACTGAACTTAACCATTCATACAACACACTAAACTTAACCATTCATACAACACACTGAACTTAACCATTCATACAACACACTGAACTTAACCATTCATACAACATACTGAACTTCACCATTCATACAACACACTGAACTTCACCATTCATACAACACACTAAACTTTATCATTCATACAACACACTAAACTTTATCATTCATACAACACACTGAACCTAACCATTCATACAACACACTGAACTTCACCATTCATACAACACACTAAACTTAACCATTCATACAACACACTGACCTTAACCATTCATACAACGCTTTGAGCTTAACCATTCAAACAACACACTGAACTTCACCATTCATACAACACACTGAACTTAACCATTCATACAACACACTGAACTTAACCATTCATACAACACACTGAACTTAACCATTCATACAACACAGTAAACTTAACCATTCATACAACACACTGAACTTAACCATTCATATAACACACTGAACTTAACCATTCATACAACACACTGAACTTAACCATTCATACAACACACTGAACTTAACCATTCATACAACACACTGAACTTAACCATTCATACAACACACTGAACTTAACCATTCATACAACACACTGAACTTAACCATTCATACAACACACTGAACTTAACCATTCATACAACACACTGAACTTAACCATTCATAGAACACACTAAACTTAACCATTCATACAAAACACTGAACTTAACCATTCATACAACACACTGAACTTAACCATTCATACAACACACTGAACTTAACCATTCATACAACACACTGAACTTAACCATTCATACAACACACTGAACGTAACCATTCATACAACACACTGAACTTAACCATTCATACAACACACTGAACTTAACCATTCATACAACACACTGAACTTAACCATTCATAGAACACACTAAACTTAACCATTCATACAAAACACTGAACTTAACCATTCATACAACACACTGAACTTAACCATTCATACAACACACTGAACTTAACCATTCATACAACACACTGAACTTAACCATTCATAGAACACACTAAACTTAACCATTCATACAACACACTGAACTTAACCATTCATACAACACACTGAACTTAACTATTCATACAACACACTGAACTTAACCATTCATACAACACACTGAACTTAACTATTCATACAACACACTGAACTTAACCGTTCATACAACACACTGAACTTAACCATTCATACAACACACTGAACTTAACCATTCATACAACACACTGAACTTAACCATTCATACAACACACTGAACTTAACTATTCATACAACACACTGAACTTAACCATTCATACAACACACTGAACTTAACCATTCATACAACACACTGAACTTAACCATTCATACAACACACTGAACTTAACCATTCATACAACACACTGAACTTAACTATTCATACAACACACTGAACTTAACCGTTCATACAACACACTGAACTTAACCATTCATACAACACACTGAACTTAACCATTCATACAACACACTGAACTTAACCATTCATACAACACACTGAACTTAACCATTCATATAACACACTGAACTTAACCATTCATACAACACACTGAACTTAACCATTCATACAACACACTGAACTTAACCATTCATACAACACACTGAACTTAACCATTCATACAACACACTGAACTTAACCATTCATACAACACACTGAACTTAACCATTCATACAACACAGTAAACTTAACCATTCATACAACACACTGAACTTCACCATTCATACAACACACTGAACTCAACTGTGGCTTTGGACAGATGGATAAACAGACCCGGTTCTTGTTATAGCTCTAGCTGATAGCTCTTATTATAGCTCTAGCTAATAGCACTTATTATAGCTCTCGCTGATAGCGCTTATTATAGCTCTATCTGATAGCTCTTATTATAGCTCCAGCTGATAGCCCTTATTATAGCTCTAGCTGATAGCTCTTATTATAGCTCTAGCTGACAGCTTTTATTATAGCTCTAGCTGATAGCTCTTATTATAGCTCTAGCAGATAGCCCTTATTATAGCTCCAGCTGATAGCCCTTATTATAGCTCTAGCTGATAGCTCTTATTATAGCTCTAGCTGACAGCTTTTATTATAGCTCTAGCTGATAGCTCTTATTATAGCTCTAGCAGATAGCCCTTATTATAGCTCTAGCTGATAGCTTTCATTATAGCTCTAGATAAAATCATATAAATGCATATCAAATAATTTTTATTGTAATTGTAGCAATACAGACTATATTTAGCCATTACTTGCTAATGATTTCACATCTACTTACATCTACACATCTACATTCACATTAACTGTATGTATAAAGTGAAATCTAGTCTTAACTGTGTGTATAAAGTGAAATCTAGTCTTAACAGTATGTATAAAGTGAAACCTAGTTTTAACAGTATGTATAAAGCGAAACTTAGTTTTAACAGTATGTATAAAGTGAAACCTAGTCTTAACAGTATGTATAAAGTAAAACCTAGTCTTAACAGTGTGTATAAAGTGAAACCTAGTTTTAACAGTGTGTATAAAGTGAAACCTAGTCTTAATAGTATGTACAAAGTGAAACCTAGTCTTAACAGTGTGTATAAAGTGAAACCTAGTCTTAATAGTATGTACAAAGTGAAACCTAGTCTTAACAGTGTGTATAAAGTGAAACCTAGTCTTAACAGTGTGTATAAAGTGAAATCTAGTCTTAACTGTGTGTATAAAGTGAAATCTAGTCTTAACAGTATGTATAAAGTGAAACCTAGTTTTAACAGTATGTATAAAGCGAAACTTAGTTTTAACAGTATGTATAAAGTGAAACCTAGTCTTAACAGTATGTATAAAGTAAAACCTAGTCTTAACAGTGTGTATAAAGTGAAACCTAGTTTTAACAGTGTGTATAAAGTGAAACCTAGTCTTAATAGTATGTACAAAGTGAAACCTAGTCTTAACAGTGTGTATAAAGTGAAACCTAGTCTTAATAGTATGTACAAAGTGAAACCTAGTCTTAACAGTGTGTATAAAGTGAAACCTAGTCTTAACAGTGTGTATAAAGTAAAATCTAGTCTTAACAGTATGTATACAGTGAAATCTAGTCTTAACAGTATGTATAAAGTGAAACTTAGTCTTAACAGTATGTATAAAGTGAAATCTAGTCTTAACAGTATGTATAAAGTGAAACCTAGTCTTAACAGTATGTATAAGGTGAAACCTAGTTTTAACAGTGTGTATAAAGTGAAACCTAGTTTTAACAGTATGTATAAAGTGAAATCCTGCGCTTGTACTCGTTCATTAATTCTAAAGAAACAAAAAGTTCCAGTAAGATTGAGAAGACAACTTCAGATTACAATATTATGACTTATTGAATTGTTCCTTTCGAAAAAAATTACCAAAACCTTGAATCACTATCCAGTTCTGACTGGCTCGTAGGTGACATCATGACCTCTCTAATTACTATGATGAGATCAGGAGTGACTGGGACAGCAGGTAATCCACTCCATCAAGACTCCACTCCACCCGCTAGTTTTAGTTCAAGATGAACTTTTTTACTCGGCATCAAATATAGAGTGTAGACTTGAGTCAGTAGGACAGCCCATTGACAAACCGTTGCAGTGTCGGCTATACCTTATTTAGCTTTGTTACATGAACCGCTCTGACGTATCAGGGTTGCTCCACCAAATGCTTTGTATAAAAAGAACTTTTTTAGGCATTCCATGAGCAAGTTTTTAGGTGAATCGCTCAAAATCGAGAAATAAAATGTGGTCCAGTTGGCTTGTAAAGCAGTTTTTGCTATCTGATTCTCTCCTTGAGCAATGAGCAGTTTTATTTAGCTACAAAGGTAAGTTATTGGCAGTTTCATCATTAGACGCGGTATGAAAGTGTATGTGGTTCCCATGTGGTTATGCAATCAGTCAGCAACTGTGGAAGTAGCAACAGTGTCAAACATATTTACATATAAAAATCAGTCTGAAGCAAAATAATTCATTTATAGATGTGGTTAAGTTAGTTTTATTACTAATTGTCCAGACAACTCCTGTTATTCTTTTATTAAAGTAATTTTGCGGATGTTCTGTGATCGGGTGTTTAGGGCACCTTTAGATACACCATTTATCAACGGTAATAGGTTATGACCTCATTCTAATCACCCATCTTCTCTGTAGGAAAATGTAAGCATCCAAATATTTCATAACTCTTTTATTCATGTATATTAATGATACAATAATAAAACATAATAATAAAATACAATAATAATATACTGTAATAATATAATAATATGACTAATAAACCATTTATGTGCATTTCACATAGAATTAAATGAAAACTTTATTCGGACCTTTGTGAAGGTGAAGCATAAATAACTCTGTAACATCAATAAACTTAGACAAACCGTAAACTAAGACATCTAAAAGTAGATAAACTTACCTGCCGTACGAAGTATGACAGCTCATTTTTCACTGGCAACTGCAATCCTCCGAGCGAGAGCAAAAGAAGTGTGCGTGTGTAAAGGTGGGAATCTGTGTGGAAATGGCACTAGATTATAATAGCCGTTAATTTGATGTCAACTTTGCAGGAGGCCACAAAAAACACTCTGAGATCTGAATTAAATTACGAGTAATTGGTTTCTCCCCGCTTGAACTGAGTCCTATTAAACAATTATCTATCTGTATTGTGCTATTCTCCTCCGTCCATTCTGCCTTCTCGAGGCTCCCATGTTTTTAGCTAATGACTTCTAAACAATAGAGTCCCTAAGGGCTGACAGTTCTTTTACAGAATCAGCTGGAGGGAAGCACCCTTATAGCAGACTAAACATAATTCCCAGACAAACTCCGAAGTAAGTGGCCATAACTGTGGCTCTACTGCTTCAGTAAAGTAGGAAATCATGAAAGGTAA